>NW_024704744.1:85047871-85647871 GCF_018977255.1 Callorhinchus milii
GTCTCAGTAAGAGTGAACTGTGGCAATATCAAGCCTGTCTTCGCTTGACGTACCTTCCAACAGATGGGCCACTAGAGAGCAGTAACAACAAAAATAGACAGTCAATTCACTTTACAGTATATCCTATGAAGTGCTTTGAGATGTTTCAACAACATGATAAGGTGCTATATCAAATGCAAAGGTTACTATTATGATTAACAACAACTTGCATTTATATTGCACTCTTCACATAGGATGTGGAGTCCTGTAGCTCAGTGGTTAGAGCACTTGCTTTGCAAGTGAGAGACCTGAGTTCAATTCCAGGCAGAGGGCGAAACCTTGGGCAAGTTTCCTTACTCCACACAGAGCCTAATAATAATCCCTCCAAAAAAACAAAACAATAATAAATTGATCATTTTCAATCCATGACTGTTTGTGGGACATTGCTGTGCGCAATAGGCTGCCGCGTTCGCCCACAAGTATACAGTCAATTCACTTTACAGTATATTCTGTGAAGCGCTTTGGGACATCTAAAAGACGTGAAAAGCGCTATATCAAATGCAAGGATTATTATTATTATTACAATGTCTTGGATAGGAATCACGAGTGGCCAGGTAGGAGATCGGGGGGAGACTGATAAGCTTTCCATCCTGGAAGAATGTTGTGCTTTTAATAAGCACTGGAACAGTAAAGCCGAAGTAAATGTATCCTCAAGGCTAATAAATCTATGTGCACAAGATATAGAAACATTCACTTCTGGCTCGCAGGCAGATGTCTTGTGTACTCTGGGGATAGAAGCATTCAGGTAGCACGGTTTGAATGTAGGTGTTTGAGCAAGGAGGACCCTTGACATAAAAGGCTCTTTGCTTTCTAAAGTATTGGTAAACAAACTGAGTGGGCCTGGTGCTTTTCTTTATATGACTGAGTATTGTACTGAGGGTCAAATTTCTCATTTGCATAAAAAAAAGGCATCTGTTATGATGTCAAAACAGTAACGCCACTGATAGAGGCAAGATAGGATTTTACCTGACCCTATTTCACCTGAAAATCCCAACCCTTTTCAGGGGCCACTGTTGGTAGGGTATTCCATGTCCTAATAACATCGGTGTCAAAAAAAGCCTCATAACCTGCCTTTGCTTTATTGATAATCATAAATAATCTTAAATCATATGGGCTATCCCACCAAACACAGTCACTGTGCTTTACAATAAATCTTGTTAAACATCCTCCCAATGTGAAAGGTGCTATACCAAATGTAAGGGTTATATTTATTATAATAATAATTATTATTAATTAGGTACGTTTTGCCCACAAAATATACAGTCAATTCATTTTGTAATATATTCTGTGAAGAGCTTTGAGATGTCTCGAAGATGTGATAAGGCGCTATATCAAATGCAAGGATTATTATTATTACAATCTCATCCATCGATTTCTCTAAAATATATTCACCTTATTCAATTTAAGCGCTCCGAGATGCTATCCCACGTGAAGGGATAATATAAATGCAAGTTGTTGTTGTATTCAATTCCCCATAATGTTTGAACACAGAGGCTAGAATTTCTTGATTCATTTAAAAAGCAGCTTGCTGTAGTGGGAAGGTTGTAAGGTGGATATTCGGGAAAGATGAGATGATTGTCATTCTTCAACCAAACCTCTCGTGATACCACTTGAAAGGTTTAGCCGTTTGGGTTTGACTGCAATTCCATACTTCACCAGTAGATGACGCTGAACGACTAGGATGAAGCCATAATAATAATAATAATAATCCTTGCATTTGATATAGCGCTTTTCACGTCGGGAGGACGTCCCAAAGCGCTTCACAGAACACACTGTAAAGTGAATTGACTGTATATTTGTGGGCGAACGCGGCAGCCAATTGCACAGCAATGTCCCACAAACAGTCGTAGATTGAAAATGACCAATTTATTATTGTTTTTGGTTTTGGAGGGATTATTATTAGGCTCTGTGTGGAGTAAGGAAACTTGCCCAAGGTTTCGCCCTCTGCCTGGAATTGAACTCAGGTCTCTCACTTGCAAAGCGAGTGCTCTAACCACTGAGCTACAGGACAGCTACCAATAGTGTGGTATAGAACCTTTCATGTCAGAAAGATGCCTCGTAGCGCTTCACAGGATTACTGTGAAGGATTTCGTAGATAAATAATAATAATCCTTGCATTTGATATAGCACCTTATCATGCCTTTTGAGACTCCACAAATACCTACAAAATATTATTACTGGTATTTTGTAGACAAATGCTTATAAAATACCAACAGCACAGAACAGTAAATGCTAGTAAAGTACTGTTACTTTTAGTACAATTCATATAGAGCAAGCTGATTTCCTGTTTTTAAAGGAACAAATAACCTCATCGATAATACCAATCTTAATGCAGTAATGGCCTCTACATGCAAACAAAATTAAAAACACTATTTAATTGAAACTGTATGCGACAGTTGTTTATTTCTCTTCGTCATACTCTTATTGTACTGGATGAATGAATGAGAAGATAAACTATTAATGTGGTAGATCTCACCATGAAATTGATTCAATTGGCACAGATCACAATTAGATAAAATATTTATTTTTAATAACAGCTCGACTTTTCAAAAAAAACACTTGCTCATTGCTTTTTCAGAAACTATGCAAGTGGTGAATATTAGTGAAATAAAGAACTTGCATTTTTATAGTGCCTGATAACATCAGAAAGCAAATATGCACAGTAAAGTTCCTCAGACAGGTGAATGAGCAATTTATCTGGATGAATGTTGGCCAAGACACCAGCAGAAACTCCCTCTGTTCTCTTTTCAAATAGTGCCATAGGATTTTAACCATTCACCTGAAGAACATTGGAATTTATATCTTGCCTGAAAGACAATAAATACAGCACTCCTTCAGTGCCTCACTGGAATGTCAGTTTAGATTACAGCCTCACGTCCTCGCATGGGGTTTGAACCCAAATGCTTCAGAGCCAGATATGAAGTCTGTTGCCAGCTTAACTAGGTTGACTACTAACTGACTTTACTCATCTATTTTTGAGAGGATTCTTTTAAATTGCCTTCCTTCCCCTGTATGTCTGAATATTTTGAGGCTATCCGTCTTTTTAAAAGTACAGTGAAAATGTTATGCAATTGTGAATTTTAATAAACTTTCTTAAGGCGTGAAAATAGTGTATGTAATAAAGACAAAGTGTCTCTTGTGTGTGTATGTATGTGTGTGTGTTCAACAAGAACGTGATAGCTGATTGATGTAGAGACATGATTTATACCTCATCGGAAAGGTCTTGCTGGGGGAGCGTCATGGGCATATTTTTTTGTTGATGAGCTATGTTAAAAAATATATTTAAAAAATGCTTTAATTAAGCCCCTAAAAAAGGTTTGCATGGTATTCTGCATAAGTTGCAAAAGAGGTCACACAGCCACCTAGAGAGATACATCTATACTAATAAAGACAAAATGTCTGTATGTCTTTATAACCAATTGATGTAGAGACACTAACAGGAGTCCTCTCAACAGGAGTCTTCTCAACCAGGAGTCCTCTCAAAAGGATATGTGTGCAAATATGTGAACAAGGGATGCTAACGAGTTCAATAGCACATTTTCTTAATCTTACAACACAATACAAAATTACATTTGTAAAGCACCTTTCGTGTCGGGAGGATGTCCCAAGGCACTGATTCTGCAACAAAGTAGTGATCCCTTAATCTTGAGGGATAAAGATGCCTAAGAAGTGAAGATCAAGCCTTTCAAGGACAAATAAAAATGGCAGACGAAAGAAAGAAGACTGATTAAATGAAACTGGTTACAAGTGTAGCTGCAACGGGTACAGCTAGTAAATATACTAGAGTCCTGTGGAGTCCTGTAGCTCAGTGGTTAGAGCACTTGCCTCGCAAGCGAGAGACCTGGGTTCTATTCAAATGTTGGGCAAGTTAACTTACTCAACATGTTTGATTACATAGTAGTAAGTAGGACCCAGTTGTTAGTCGATTCGTAGATCGCTTTTCCGGGGATAATAATTCCTAAAAAGCAACACTTTGGTCACTCAATCCACGACTGTTTGCGGGACACTGCTGTGCGCAATTGGCTGCCACTTTTCGCCCACAAATATACAGTCAATTTACTTTACAGTATAGTCTGTGAAGCGCTTTGAGAGGTCTAGAAGACGTGAAAAGTGCTATGCCAAATGCAAGGATTATTTATTTATTGTTTATATATACTTATATACTAAATCAACACACTAATATGCAGTAACCTGCAGAGGGCGCCCTTAGACAACATTTCACTTGACCCTATCTTCAGGTGGGAACTTGGAGAATATTGACCTCCTGAAATATACTCCATTACTTTTTCTGTTAACTCTTCATTGCTTTGCAATAGTATTCTGGGTGGAGGGTGTTAAGCTGATGTGAGAGTGTAGACTGATTTGGTTAGTGAATTCATTCGGACTGGGCTTTGCTGAGAAAACAAATATGGATCAAAGAACTGCAAACCAATGACAGAAAGAATGTTTTCCAATCCGCAGAAGATGTAAAGATGAGATCAAATAGGCCAAAGGGGCCTTCTTTGTCCAAACCTCTCAGTTAACTTGTTGAAGCAAATCTTCCCCTTATTATTAACGTAGCTCTGACTGAGACATTTCTGTAAAGGATTCTGAATACTTCCCTGAATTGACGCAACTTCTTCCAAATTCATTAATTGATTTCATAATGATTTGATTTGATTTACTAAGTTCATACAAAGTGCCTGATAGAGGCTAGTAATGCTGATACAATTTTAATGCATCGGGATTCAGTGCATCGCAGTGCCTGCAGATGGGGATCTTGTACAACATTACCAAGCTCAGTGCAGGGCTGTCATCTGGTGATGTGTTTGGACAAAAATGGCTGCGTAAGGAGTGTATCAGAAATTTATTTTGGCATTTTTGTATTAACTCGATAAATGATGTACAAGCATATCTCAGAATTTTGTATATAATTGTGCATCTTTGTTGTGTCACTAACAATGCATCATAGAGCAATAATGGGGCTCTTTACCATTGACTCAGACGACTAATGAATAGTGATTTTTGGACAAAACTTGTGGGAAACTCAGCCGCCAAATGAAGTCCATTGTGGAAAATTTATCTGTTCCCAATGTCATAAATCTCCATTGTCCCAATCGTAAGTTTCTACATCTGAGTTGCAAAAAGCACCACAGTGGGTTTCAATTTATATTGGCAAAATTATTTTTTAATAGTTGCTTTGGCATAAACTTGGATGAGTCTCAGTCTGACTCTCTGAAAGTCCGATCAGACTCCGAGTGTCTAACGACCGCAAGACATTTCTTGGCAGGAGAGAGGATTCTGAGTGGAGTTCAATGGGTTCCTGAGACACGTCTGAGAAGCTGGAGATTGCTTTGGTCAGCATTGTATCTGACAAATGCAGAAAACCCGTCACCACAATTAAAAATATCCAAATCAGACTGAGAGTTCCATATATGTATGCCACCTACACATGGAAATTTCCCTGCGTACTCTCACTCTGGAATGACGCACCCTGTTTACCTAATTCCGGACATTATCAGGCATAGGCTGGAGAGAGGCAAGGCTTCAGGACCCCAGAGTATAGATTGGGGTACTGCTGCAGTTCACCTAGCTAAAACCACATAGCTTGAGAATCCTGTCTGGCAAACTTATCACTGCTCGTGCAGCTAGGACCACTCTACCCATTAGGGCTTTGGCTCACAGGATTAACAGTAGGAAGAATTCCTGTCCTTACTGTAGCTGCAGAAATTGCTCCAATATTTACATATCTCTTTGTGAATATTGCAACTTAAACCCCACTGCATGACTCAGTGGAAAATTTTTCTTAAAGTCATCCTGAAAGTAAAGTACTTTTTGAGGGGTGTGCTCTTGAGAGATTTTGTTGTAGGCTATGGTAAATAGACCAAACATATTGCTCCTGCTCTTTTATCTAAAAATCAGAAACTCAATAATGTCTTATCTTAATAGCTCTTGATATGTACACAAACCTTATTTTACAGTGCATATGAATTACTGAATTTAAGGTTTTTATTTGACATCAATAACTGAGGAATCAAAGGCGATACTGTTCTTTTGCTTCAATCTACCATGCTGTCTGGCAAGGCTTCTTGTGTTTATCAGATGTCAGAGTAGGTACATGGTAACAGAGCGATTCAGTGTTTATTCTGGTTTACTTTTAATATCTCCGCAGTGTGGTAAATAATCAACTGACACAATTAGAGCAGACACAATCCTTCCATTGTGCGGGCTTCAACTTTGAAAGTGCGACGGGCACATGAAAGGGCCTCATGTGCGCTGTGAGTGCAAGCGCTCAGTAACAGCCGGGGTTTAAAGGGACATTTCTGGGATGGTGCCCCAGCAATAGATACTCTAGGGCTGTCAGTGTCCGTAAGCTGTACCCCAACACGTGGTGTTAATGTACTGTACCTCAGCAGAAGGTACTGCAGGATGTCCAGTGTCTATGACAACCCAGTCGGAGTCAGCTTCTCAGAAGTGAAAGGGAATAATATATTTCTCAACAATTAACCACATTTTGTATGTAGAATTTCGAGGTAATCAACAAAAGTGACTTGATTATCTTATACAGTAGTAGTTACAATTGCGGATTCTTCACAATGGGTGATCTAACGTGGCCAGCGTCACTTGCATTGGGAATGAAAAGGAACAAATGAGCTGCAGACATTCCATGTCTATTAAATGTCCTGCATTTGCTGGAGGTTCTGTCCTTCAAGTGAGATATTATTCCAATATCTACCTGTTCGGTGTCCTGGTCAACAATCCCCCAGATTAAAACATAATCCTTGCATTTGATATAGCGCCTTATCACATCTTTGAGATGTCTCAAAGCGCTTCACAGAAGTAAAGTAATTGACTGTATATTTTTGTGGGGTCATGGTTGTTTGTGGGACATTGCTGTGCACAAATTGGCTGTCCTATTTGACTACAAATACATAATTTACAGTAAAATCACGTGAAGCATTTTGATGGTATAACACTATATCAAATGGATTATTATTTTAAGAGAGTTTATGGACTTTAACTTTGCTTTCTGGCAGGGAATTCCACATTGGAACCAACCTCTGTTTAAAGAATGTTTTTCTAACCTCCAGTTTAATTCTTTCATGATTAACTTTAGATTGTGCCCTCTCATTACTGGCTCACCAACCAGTGGAAATAATCTATTACTATTCACCCGATTATAATCATTCATAATCTTGAAGATCTCTATCAGGTCACCTTTTGACCTTCTCAGCTCCAGTGAAAAATAGCTCTAACTTCTCAAGTCTTCTGTGATGCATAAATCTTCTTCATGTCTGGTAGTGTTGATTTCACAACCATTTGTCATTTGTATGTGAAAAATGTAAATTAGCATGAGTTTGTTAAATTGTTTTTTTCAATGTGACAATGTGTTTAGCTCTGCGAAGCAAGCTGGAGTTACCATCACATGCCATGCTCACATTGTGCTGAATGGTACCTTGTGTAATAAAAAAAATTGCATTACATATAACGCCATTCACATCAGGAGGACATATCCTGTAAAGCGCATTGCAGGATTTTACTGTGTATGTTGTTGGCAATTTGAGGTATTTTGTCGTAATACCTGTATTTTGAGTTGCACCATTGTGATTGCAAAAAATAGTGGTTTGGAAACTACACATAATAATATAATAATCTTTGCATTTGATATAGCGCCTTATCACATCGTTGAGACATGATAAGGTTTGCACCCGTTGTGGGTGTGTTACCAGTCCGGGCCTGATGGGGGGGCATCAGCACACTTTCCCATAGGGAGGAGATTCAGTAATCTCTTGCACCTCCCAGTGGCCAGTCCTGGAGCTGCATTGCCAGTGCTCTGGGAGATGGGCTGCATCATGTTCACTTGGTCAGGGCAGGGATATTGTGCAGGGAGATGGAGGAGGGAGGCTTGGAGAAAAAATAAGGTTTCATTTAGAAAATGGAAACAAGATGCAAATTATTCTTTTTAAAAAATTACCATTGTAAATGTATAATAACAGTGACAGGTTTAAACACTGAATAACCAGGGCAATGTGAACCCATTGAATTCGTGGAAGGAGATTTTAGTCGAGAAGGTGTACATTATTAGCAGATTTGTTGTACTTTGCAAGGATGCTGGCAGTTACACTGTACATAGCAGAAGTGCTGAATGGCGAGACAGATATCTATCATTCTTCTATGGAGTGTCTATGCTCCGCTGCTTTTACATGGAATGTGAAAAAACACACATTTAAAAACAGTCAGATAGCAAAGATAATGTGGATGACAAACTGTTTTTGCTACCTAGGTGGATGACTTCACACTTCCCTACGTTATACTTCACCTGCCACCTACCTGTCCAATCACTTAACCTATCTATGCCTCGCTGCATTTTTTAATATCGTCCTCTGTGTTGGCACTTCCTCCTAGTTTTGTGTCATCCACGAATTTAGATATATTTACTTTGATGTCCTCATCTGGATCGTTGATGTAGATGGTAAATAGCTGAGGCCCAAGGACTGATCCTTGTGGCAACTCCACTAGTCACATCCCGCCAATCTGAAAAGGACCCGTTTATCCCTACTCTTTGTTTCCTACCCGTTAACCATTCCCCAATCCACGTTAATATGCTCCCCCCAATTCCATGGGCCCTTAACTTTTGAACTAACCTTTTATGCGGCACCTTATCGAATGCTTTCTGGAAGTCCAAATAGACCACATCGACTGATTCACCCTTATTTAGTTTACTGGAAATATCCTCAAAAAACTCTATGAGATTTGTCAAACATGACTTCCCTTTTGTAAAGCCATGTTGACTTGTCCTAATTATATTGTGCTCCCCTAAATACCGCACTATCACATCCTTAATCAATGATTCTAAAATTTTTACTATCACTGATGTGAGACTAACTGGCCTATAGTTCCCCATCTTTTCCTTTCCACCTTTTTTAAATAGTGGTGTGACATTTGTATCTTCCAATCCATGGGGACTGTTCCAGAATCTAAGGAATTTTGGAAGATCAGACATAAGGCCTCCACTATCTCATAAGCAACCTCTTTTAAAACCCTGGGATGCAAGCCATCCGGACGAGGGGATTTGTCACTTTTTTGTTGCTAACAGTTTCCCTAGCACCAATTCTCTACTAATGAAAATTTCCCTAAGTTGCTCCCTGTCCTTATCCCTTTGATGCATCTCTATTGTTGGCAGACTTGTTGTGTCTTCTAAGGTGAAGACAGATGCAAAGTACCCATTTAGGGACTCTGCCATATCCTTATCCCCCATTACAACTTCTCCCGTCTCTGACTGAAGTGGACCTACATTTACCCTCACTAGCCTATTCCTCTTAATATATTTGTAAAATCTTTTACAATCAGACTTAATGTTCTACAATCCACCATTCCAGCCAAGGGACATTCCCATGCGTGGGTGGCACACGTAAATATTTGGAACTCTCAGTCTGGTTTGCATAATATTAAGATGGCAATGACCGTCCCAAGCTGCTGCCCAGTCCTCTTCGACCGCGCATTCAGCTGCCCTCCTACCCCTACCCTCCCCGCTCAGGTCCAAATCCCTGACTGTCCAGAGCCATGGGATGTTCCTCCCAACATGAAAGGCACTATACAAATGTAATCTTGTTGTTGTTTTGGGAGGGCCTCCTGATGTGAAAGGCGCTTCACAAATGTAATTTGTTGTTGTCGGTTGTTGTAAAACCCTCAGATCCAGAGGTCGATGTGGAACCAACAAATGTCAGAATAACTTAACATCTGATGTTGATCCAACCTGCTGTGGGTTTTGAACAACTGCAGCACATTCTCGCTGCTGAGAGAGACCCAACTAGAGATTGGAAACCAACCAACGTTTGCTTAAACGTTACCCGTTTAAAACCAAAAACGAAACTTGAAAAGTGAGCAAAAGGCTCTTCACTCACATGACTAGTCTGGTTTTTTTAAAATATATTTTAGTTGGATTTAATGTGACTTTTGTTTGATTCGATGTGGACTGAAAAGAATAGAAAAGATTTAGCATTTTGCGTGCGTTTTGCAGCCTCTTTTTTTTACCGGCAGAGAAACTGAGCAGCGGGTAGGGGATCCCGGCGCAGTGAGAGAGCAACATGTCTGTAAACACAGAAACTATCTGAGACAATACACTGAGCTGGAGATACACACACACACAGAGACACAGCCCAACCCGGAACCTAACATCAGGGGCACTTTGCGCTGCGCTCAGCCACTCATGGCTCAAACCAGCTATTGCTGTGGGAGAGGTTAGAGCTTAGAGACCAATCGTTTGGGTGGGACGTGTGCTGCACTTTGCACTGTAGACGCTCTCTGTTACACAATCTATGAACTTTCCAAAGGGAGTAAAATTACCAACTCTTCCCATAGGGTTAGGCACCACAGCTCTGAAGGTCATGCTGTCCCCACCCCTTTGTTTTCAAAATTAAAACCCACCTTAAAATTGGGGGCTTTGAACTCAACACTCAGTTTATCTTGGCTCATTTAAGACACCAAACCAGACTGCTGCTGTGTGGGACCAGTGAGGATAGTCAAAAACTTCTTTCAAACCCACAGGAACAAATCATGATGGAGCTCCTCTACAATGTAGATCATTGGATCGAAAACAACAAGAAGAATTTCAATCCTCCTGTCTGCAACAAACTTATGTAAGTTGCCTCTTTCCCCACCTCAATCTTCCAAACAGTTTGAGGTTCTTTTCTGCTGAATGGAGATAAACCGGAGTCCAAGCAGTGTGTGTGTAATATTGCTTGGAATATCTAAGGTGCTTATCTTGTTTTGTGAAATCGATTAACTGATTTTTTATTTATTTTCCAACCAAAACATGTGCAGCTCTCAGCCCAACGCACTTGCCAGGATTCCAAAATCTGGTTCAATACCAAATCAATTTGGCTATTAAGTTGATCCGTGAGAAACTATTGTAGGTTCACATCACTATTAGTGTTATCCCTCCCCAAAAAATAATAATTTGGTCACTCAATCCATGACTGTTTGTGGGACATTGCTGTGCGCCACATTAGGCTGCCACATTTCGCCCACAAAATACAGTCTTTACATACATTCTTTATAGCATATTCTGTGAAACGCTTTTAGACATCTTGATGATGTGATAAGGTGCTATATCAAATGCAAGGATTATTATCCTTTTTCTGAAATAAAATAGCAATTCTACAGCATTAAAGTAAAACAGAAGATGGGGTCAACTCCCTTCTCTTTTTGAATAGTGCCGTGATCTTTAACATCCACCTGAACAGGAAGATGGGAACAGGCAGATGGGACCTCGGTTTAACATCTCATCTGAAGGACGGGATTTCCGACAATGCAACACACCCCAAGCACTGCATTGGAGTGTCAGCTTAGAATATTTTATTCCAAGTCCTGACGTGAGACTTGAGCCCACAATCTTCTGATTCAGAGTGCTATCACTGCACCTGGCATAAAAGGAACAATTATAGATCAGATGTCATATTTTCCTGGCTCACATTACACATTGCTGCATTTACTGATTGAGGCATCAGAGATTCTCTAGGCTGTTTAATTGGTCTCTGTAGAGAGACACTGAGCTGGCTTTGTGCTGGTGATAAACATGCATAAAATAAATCCTGAAACAACTATTGTTTTGTTTAATGCAGATGTCATCTAGGAATTTATTGCAACTATAAGAGGGGAGGCAGGGAAGACGTTAAAATCCTAAGAGATTCAAATAGGGTTGAAAAAGAGAATGAACAGGAGATAGAAACATATTGAATGACTACTTCCTAGAAGTTTTTTTTAACAGGGAGGACACTTAAAAACATAAGAACATAAGAACATAAGAATTAGGAGCAGGAGTAGGCCATTCGGCCCTTCGTGCCTGCTCCGCCATTCAATAAGATCATGGCTGATCTTCTCACCTAACTCTGATTACCTGCCCTATCCCCATATCCTCTAATCCCTCTATTTTTCAAGAATCTATCAGTCTCAGCCTTGAAAGTGTTCAAGGACTGAGCATCTACAGCCTTCTGGGGTAGTGAATTCCATAAGTTTACTACCCTCTGAGTGAAGAAATGTTTCCTCAACTCTGTTCTAAGAGGCTGACCCTTAATTTTAAAACTGTGACCCCTGGTTATAGATTCTCCTACCAGGGGAAACAGTGCCTCTGTGTCTACTTTATCAGCCCTTTAAGAATCTTATAAGTTTCAATAAGATTCCCCTAATTCTTCTGTACACTAGAGAATACAGCCCTAGTTTATTCAGCCTATCCTCATAGGTCAGTCCCCTCATCCCAGGAACTAACCGAGTGAATCTACGCTGCACCCCCTCTAGGGCAAGTATGTCCTTTTTTAAATAAGGAGACCAAAACTGCACACAATACTCTAGGTGCGGTCTCACCAAACCCTATACAGTTGCAGCATCTAAACCTTTTGAAATGAACGCTAACATGCCGTTCGCCTTCTTAGTTGCTTGCTGCACCTGCAAACTAACTTTTTGGGACTGGTGTACAAGGACACCCAAATCCCTTTGAATACTAACACTATCTAACTTCTCCCCTTCCAGAAAATAATCTGTTCTTTTATTCTTGCTACCTAGGTGAATAATTTCACACTTGCTAACATTGAATTCCATCTGCCACCTACTTGCCCACTCCCCGAGCCTATCTATATCTTGTTGCAATCTTTTTGCATCATCCTGAGAGCTCACTCTGCTACCTAGTTTAGTATTATCCGCGAATTTAGACACATTACATTCAATGTCCTCGTCCAGATCATTGATGTAAATGGTAAATAGCTGAGGCCCAAGCACTGATCCTTGTGACACTCCACTAGCTACATCCTGCCAATTCGAGAATGATCCGTTTATCACTACTCTCTGCTTTCTACCCGATAGCCACTCTTCTATCCATGTTAATATTTTCCCATTAATCCCGTGGGCCTTGATCTTGAGTAACAGTCTTTTGTGTGGCACCTTGTCAAATGCCTTCCTAAAATCCAAATATACCACATCTACTGGTTCCCCCTTATCCAACCTGCTGGATATATCCTCAAAAAATTCTAAAAGGTTAGTCAAGCATGACTTCCCTTTTGTAAAGCCATGTTGACTCTGCCTAATCTTTTTATGGTCTTCCAGGTATCCCATAACTACGTCTTTTATTAAGGACTCAAGAATTTTTCCTACAACTGACATCAAACTAACTAGTCTATAGTTTTCCCTATTTTCTCTCCCACCCTTCTTAAATAGTGGAGTTACGTTTGCAATCTTCCAATCAATGGGAACTTTTCCAGTATCCACAGACTTTTGGAAGATTATAGAAGATTATATACTTAACAGCATGCCTCGCAAAATCCAGCAAACGTTATCTGAACTGCAGTATTGGGGCCTTAGATTTAATAAAGACCTGCAAGACTAGCACAAGAAATAAAGTCTGTGTGTGGGAAGGGAGTGTTGTTGAGTCTTGTAGTGCTAACTCACTTTAGTTAATTGAATGAATTATTAACCATTAATTTAACATCAGACTGCATTACAATTCTGACTCATACCTTCAAAGCTGTGAAGTATTAACTAATGACTTAGTCTGTCCTCATGCTGTTTTTCAGGCATGCCAAACAGTTAAAGGTTATGTTTGTTGGGGGACCAAACATTAGGAAGGATTATCATATCGAAGAAGGAGAGGAGGTAACGTACAACTGAGACGCCGTCCAGTGTAGAGGGCGGTTTATAAATCCAAGTAGTTGTTGTTCATGGATTCATTCGTGCATACAGGGTTGACAGTTGCAGGCAATCAGTGTCTTAATAATCAACTGATTCACAGTGTGTCTTTCCCCCATTCTCCCAACTCCCACACAGTGCTTGGGTTCGAAGTTAACCACACTGAGCGTGGGCTGCTGCCTTTTATTTATTAAGTTTGTTTTATTAAGTAAATCATGACTTGTGTTAATCTGGCTCATTTGGTGGCATTCTTGTTCTGAATCAGTAGCTTGTGGGTTCAAGCCCACTCCAGGACGTTGAACTCACATTCTATGCTGACTTCTCAATACAGTGCTGGGAATGTGCTGCGTTATGGGAGGTGAGACGTTAAACTGAGGTTCCGTCTGTCTGTTCAGTTGGATGGCAAAAGTCCCTTGACACTTCTCGAAAAGAGAATGGAATTTCTCCCAGTGGCTAGCCAGCAAAATCCCCAAAATAAATTTAAAAATAGGTCATTCACTTCATGGCTGTTTGTGGGATATTGTTGTGCAAATGTTGGCTGCTGTGTTTGCACACAAAATACACAGACATAGCACTTTACCATAAATCCTGTGAAGCGCTTTGAGACAACCTCCTGACATGAATATCAAATTCAAGGATTATTATATTTATATTATTATGGCTGACTGACTGTTTGATGAGGCTGGAAAACTAGTTAGGTTTCTATAGATTTAAAACAAGCCAGCTGCAGATTACTGAGGTAAGTTAACTACAGAGTATTAAGCAATTTGAAAGAACCATTTTTTTAGACAAACATCTAAATTATTTTGGAATGTGGAGTTCAAAGTCTGGGAAATGCATGTTAATGCTTTGTGGAGTATTTTGTGTCAGCAGATCAGTGCAGATAAACTAACTATTGTGCCTGCTACCTGGGTGATAATAATAATAATCCTTGCATTTGATATAGCGCTTTTCAATGTCAGGAGGACATCCCAAAGCGCTTCACAGAACACACTGTAAAGTGAATTGACTGTATATTTGTGGGCGAAAGCGGCAGCCAATTGCGCACAGCAATGTCCCACAAACAGTCGTAGATTGAAAATGACCAATTTATTATTGTTTTTGGTTTTGGAGGGATTATTATTAGGCGTGTGGAGTAAGGAAACTTGCCCAAGGTTTCGCCCTGACCTGCCTGGAATTGAACTCAGGTCTCTCACTTGCAAAGCGAGTGCTCTAACCACTGAGCTACAGGACTCCACTTTGCCAAAAGCCTCTGCCTGAAAGTGAGCATTGTGGGCATTGAGTGAGGACTGGATCAGGCTTGGTTGCAATTCCCCCCACCACCCCCAATGCTTGATCAGCCTGTCAACACTCACTGGCGAGGCTCTCATGGCCACTTGAGTGAGGAACCAGAGGACAACTGTCAGCCCAGATTGTAAATTTAAGAATGAGAGAGAGACAGACATATACACACACATACTCACTAACAATTAGAAAGGATAAAACGCATACAATTGTAGAAACACACAGACCCATTATCCGCCATGTTTTCATATCCACAATGGTCTCAATCCTGTCCCAATTAGTGTGAACATTTCTCTTTGTCATAAATACAGTGTTATTTCTCTTCTCAAAAAACAAGGCTGTGAAAATTGCGCACTCTTCTGATCACTTTATCAACATCTTTTATTTAACTTGTTTTCCAGTTGTTTTACCAGCTACGAGGTAACATGTGTCTGAAGATCATAGAGAAAGGAATACACAAGGATGTGCACATTCGAGAGGGAGAGGTGAGTGCAGTGTTAACAAGTGGCACACTATCACCACTGATGAATCCTACCAATTCTGCTTGGATTTTTCTTTTGATGTCAAGAAGCCAGATTGTGATAAAGGAGGCTCTTGTTGTCTAGTCGGAGATCAACATCAATCGACATCTGAGAGGAATTTTAATGCTTATGCCTCTGACATGTTCGTATACCTTCAGGAGTCACTAGTTACAAAACCCACTGGCGGCTCACATGTGGGTCTCTATTTTTGGCTTTTCAAAAATGATTTTGAGCCAGTGATATCTGTCTTGCTTCCATTGGAAGCTGTTCAGGGCAGAGGCCGGGCTTTTCCTACAGAAAAGAAAAAGAGGGAGATGGCTATGGGTTCAAGACCCACATCAGGACTTTGAACTTGAAGTCTGGGCTGATGCTTCAATGCAGTGCTGGGGTGCACTGTGTTTTGGAGGTACCGACTTTCAGATGACCCATTAAACTAGGATTCCAACTGCCTGTTCAGGTGGATGTTAAAGAACCCATGTCACTGTACAAAAGGGGAAGGGACTTTCTCCCAGTGTCTTGGCCAACATTCACTTCATAGCTATTTGTGGGACATTGCTATGCGCGAATTGGCTGCAGCTTCCCTTACAAAATACTCAGTCCCCACACTTTACAGTAAATCCTGTGAAGCGGTTTGAGGGCTCTTCCTGATGTGAAAGGTATTCTATGGGTGCACAGATTATTGTTATCATTACCATTATTCATATTAGATTGCTCAAAAATACAAGCACTGGCAATGTGTTCTTACTTTCCAGATGTTTTTGCTGCCTGCTCGGATACCACATTCCCCTCAGCGAAAGGCAGACACTGTAGGGCTGGTGATCGAGAGAGAGAGGCTAACGACAGAAACTGATGGGCTCAGGTAACTGGCATTGCACAAGTGGTTAAAATATGTGGAACCTCTGTAAAAAGAAAACAGGCTTAAAGAATCAACAGTGCGATATTAACAAACCCGATTTGGTGCGTTATCTGAGATTTTCAGTGTGCTCGTTTGTGAAATCTATGGTAAACCCTGCATCAAGTGAAACGTGAATTCCAAGCTGTAAACATTCAAAGCAATATGATGAGCAAACCTCTAGCCATGTTAAGTGCTTTTGAGGTATAGAATTAATCTAAGTGCAAGTTGTCTTGTCTCCTTCTTCCTGGTAATTCTTTAGAGATAGAACCATAGAAAGGTACAACAACAACAAATTACATTTGCATAGCGCCTTTCAAATCGGGAGGACATTCCAAAGCAGTAGACAGTCAAGGATTTGCACCCGAGTTAGGGGTTGCCTTCTTGTCCTACTGGCTTGACATTCACAAATATCTGATTCAAACTTTATTTAACACTGTCTGATGTTACATGTCTCCTTTTACAGGTATTATGTAGAAGACTCCACTGACGTGCTGTATGAGAAATGGTTCTACTGTGAAGACCTGGGTACCCAGCTTGGACCGATAATAAATGAGTATGAATCCAACAACAACAATTTCCATTTATATAGGGCCCTCCACGCTGGGCGGTGTCTCAGAGCGCTTAACAATGGCAGAGCCCAAGGCTGAGCCAGGGGGAGGGGGAAAGTGATTGTAGGTGCGATCGAAGAGGAAGGTCTTCAGGCTCGACCTGAAGATGGGGAAGGAGCGGCGAAAGGGTTGAGGCAAAAGGGTTGAGGAAGAGAGTTCCGGGGCATAGTGGCTGAAGGCACGGCTGCCGTGAAGGCAAATTCTTTATACTTGTACCCAGCAAGTAGTGAGACTGTAGTTATTAGTTATTTTACCACCAACAATACAAATGAAGGTATACTGCTTCTATTAAAAAATGGCGTAAAATTTGCACAAGTCCTAACTGTTGTTAACCACTAGGTGGCAGCACACCCCTCCAGGTAAATGGTTTCTTCCTCTCCAGGACTCAACCTCTCCTATATTTTGATTCAAAGATGGGTTCAGGTGGTTTTGTTTGTAAATGTCAGATCCATTTTCCAACTTTTTTCATATCCCTAATTATTTTTATATCTCAGATGCTTATCCAGTTCTCTTTCTGAATGCTTCCCTTTTTTGAATTGACTGTGCTTTCAGTGATCTTTCGCCTCCCCACCCTCTTCAGCTCCCACCCCTCCACCAGCTCAAGTGCCCAGCCATCAATGTGAAGCACTGTGAGAATTCCTCTTGATGTGCAAGCCGCTACATAAATGTAAATTGCATTGAATTGTGTTGGTCCAGCATCAATCACTACTCGCCGTGATGAATTCTACAACCTAACAAGCCTGCGGGTGAAGGAGTTGTTCCCCCTGATCTTTCTGCTATGCCAAGATTATACCCCTCTATCACCATTTTCTCAACTTAAAGGAAATAGTCTTTTGCTATTTACTTTGCCATGTACTTTCGTAAACACTCACAGCTTTCAGGAACAGTGCTTTAGTTTGAGACCCTTCTCAGAGATACAGAGAATTATGAGGTTATGGTTATGTCTTTGAATATGTATATATTATATATTGGGAGACAAAGGGAAGTATGGAGTATCCAGTAACCACGATATGTAACATCCCATTTTATGAATTGGAACAGAGTAGTCACTGTTCTGCGAGGACAATTCTCAATTCTTCCTGAAACATAGCCCCGCAAAGTACTGCAGCAGCAAAGCATTTGGTAAAATATTCTTTCCTTTGTGTTTCAGGTTCTTCAGATCAGAACAATATAAAACTGGAAAACCAAATCCAGGTGCTGCAATATTTAACCTCTCGTATAAAGACATAGGAAATAGACCTAGAATTTAAATCAGTCTTCACCTCACCAACAGTCTGCCATTCTGATTTATAATTCAGTTTTAGTCCTCTGGTTTGGGGTGAACATTTGTACATTATATCAATTGCAGGGATTATTATTATAATACTTTTTGTCAGAAGTGAGTGTTCCCAGGTCGACTGCAGGGTAAAGTTCACCAAATGTAAAATGTCTTTGTGTCCAACATTGAAGTTGTGAACTTCTTTGGCGGTAGGATGAACAAAAATCAACTGTATTTTACACTATATATTTACATCTTTACAGCTTTATTATGTCTCAAATAACTTCACAGGTGTTTTTGTAGGGAAATGAAACAGCTATTTGCACTGACAAGGGCACAAACAGTCATGACGTGAATAATCAATGTACAGTATTGAGAATATTGTTTACCAGGATACTGGAATAAACTTCTTTCTTGTTTTCAGTGGGATCTTTAGTGTCTGCCTGAGCAGGCAGACAGGATTTGATTTTAAGGGCTCATCTGCTAGACCGATAATATCGCAACTAGCACTGTTCTCTGGTATCAGTTTACATAAAAGACTCAAGTCCCAGACATTTTATTTATTTATTTATTTTTTTATTTATTGCTAATCCGGGTGTCAGACGCATGTGGAAACCCATCACCATGCTTCAGAGTATCCAAACCAACCTGAGAGTTCCACGTAATGCACACCACCTACACTTGGAAATTTCCTTGCATCTGGAATGAAGTTTCTGAAGGGATGCACTTTAGCTTAGTTAATTCCAAGAGGTAGCAAGACAGGGATCACAAGAGTGTGTATTGAAGCTGGAGTTTAACCAGCTCAAACCACATAACCTGCCCCTCTGAGCACCTAGTTTCCTGCCTGTTGTCCAGCTAGGACCATTTTGCCTATTAGGGCTGTGATTTGCATGGTTAACAGGAGCTGAGTGGAAAGAATCCCTGCTTCCAGTCCCCCCTAGCAAGTCTTGCTGATGAGTCAGGTTGGTTGGTCGGTCTGTCATCAGCAGTGCCTTGGAGTACTCCAGGCCTGTTTGGTTCAGGACCCACGCAACTGAGCCCACCACAGAGGGTTAATCCTAAAAATCTGATTCCAAGCACATCACTTTGAAGCCAGCTAAACCCCAAGCAGAAACCACTTACCTTCTCCAAAGGAAGAGTCTGAAGGAGGAAAGCGAGGTCTCCTTGAAGCTCAGCTGGTTGCTCAAAATTCTAGATGTGTGTCTTGAATTCACAAACTTGATCTGAGAGTGCCGCCAACTGAACCAAACTGATACCTCTTGTGCTATCTTCAATTTACAGATGAGTTAATGAAAAAAATCCCATTTTGCATCAACACCATCTCTACAGTTATGAAGCCATTTTCATTCCAGGATTGGATCAATCAGCATCGCCAGGAACTTAAAGACACCAAGATCGTGGATGTGTTTGGTGACCAATTTGAAACTAAGGTAAAAGCCAGAGTCGTAAATTGTTAGTCTTTATTCCAGTGAAATATTCGATCTTTGGTGAATGCAAGATCTGTGTCATTTGGAAGCTAAAACAATGACAGATGCCATTGTTTAATTTGATTTGCTTTGGTGTTAGATTGAGAAATGTAAAGAGGCTCTTTGTGTCACTCTGACAGACGGTCGTCTACGGAAGTGGAGAGAGTGAAGAGAAGGCAAATGTGGACACCTGGATATGGCAGCTGGTAGGTGGTGTAAAGCTGTTGTCACTTATCTTGTGACATTTTGCATGCATAAATCTATTCAGTTTTTAATCTCCCCTTACGCTTTTCAATATGGAGTCTAATTTCCTTGTCTTGGTTTGAATCACTGCGGTTTGATTGATTTTACATATGTATAATGCTTGCATTTGATATAATAATGGTATAATAGTTATCCTTGCATTTGATATAGTGCCTTATCGCATCTTTGAGACGTCTCAAACAGCTTCACAGAATATACTGTGAAGTGAATTGACTGTATATTTTGTGGGCGAAACGCACCAGCCAATTGCGCACAGCAGTGTCTGACAAATGGTCGTGGACTGAGTGGCCGATTTATTATTATTATGTTTTTACAGCACAGAAAGAAACCATTTAGCCCACTATGAAAGACTCTCTGTTTAGTCCCACTCTCCTGTCCTTTACTCATACCCACTCGCTTGTATTTTTCTTTTGGAAAGAGTTATCCAATTCTTTACAACTTTTTGTAGATTTTGCTTCAACTTTCATTTTTGTTTGGGCATTTCTATGTTGTAATAACCCTCTGCCTGTGTGAGGAAAACACCTTTTTTGTGATTATCTCAAATTTGTTGCCTTCCAGGTAGCTACCAGCTCACTGACCAGTGGAAATCATTTCTTCCTATTTACCTTATCAATCCCCCTGGTAATTCTGAACAGCTCTATCAGATTTCCTCTCAAATCTCAGATTCAGTGAAAAAATGCTCTGGTTTCTCTAGGCTCTCCTCAGAAGCAAAGCCTGTTATCCCTTGTGGGTTATATAAAAAAGCTGCACAAAAGCAACACATTCTTTCATGAATAGTGATTTTTTAATACAATTTATTGCCACAGAGATAGTGAAACCGAACTCTTCCTACTTTCTATGCATCTGCTGCTCCAGAACTTTAGTGTGAAAACTTTAGATTTCATAACAAATTCAACAATTATCAAAATGAGTATTGTTAAATTTGATCATTTATTATTAATGATTATTTTTAAATTTGTTACGACACATTGCATTTTTTTTATCGTTCCTTTTTTCATCAGCTGCGTGGGTGTCTGACACATACTGAAGTCCATTACTATTCTTAAAAGAGTATGCAAATCAGACTGAGAGTTCCTTCTATTGTCTGTCTGTCTGTTTGTCTGTCAGTCAAGCTGCAATTCGTAAATTGTTGCATTTAACCAACAATCACAAAGACATTTTCTTTGGGGGGACAATTCTGCAAAATTCAGGGAAGTTGGTCATTAATTTCCTGTAACAAACATGCATCATCAAAGGCACTATATGTAACACTGAACAGAGTTTGTATCCCATTCTTTCATGTCCCCAAACATCAAAGGCACTGTATCAAATTCAAAGATGATGATGATTATTATATCTATTTCATTTATATTGGTCCTGCTATGCATCTTTGAGCATTCCTATTCATGATTCCAGGAGGGCACATCAGATGTGTCAATGAATGGCAAAACTATTTGCCTGACTACCGGAAGCAGTCTTCTCATTCCTCTGAAGAGCAAGTAAGTGCATGTGCTGAAGAATGATGTGTATCCTGTTATCATTAGGAGGTGAAACTACACTACTGCGTGAACTTTTTCTGCTCGTATCCCCTTTGTATCTACAAGGCTCTCTATTGTGACCAACGGGGAGGAGAAAGGTTCCTGCCATACAAGCTCTTTTCTAAAGGTGGCAATCTCCCCCACCCCCCACCCCCCACCGCCCTCCTCCCTGCCCCCGTCCCCCCCAACCTTGATGCTATGAGATGAGATGAGCACAAGTGAGGTTTGGATGAATGAAGTCCTTCAGCCTATTGATCCAGATTACCCAACCTACTGTCTCCCCAATACAGCATCAATAAGCTGCTTCTTGAATGAATCCACCAAGCTGCCCTTTCCTCATTCCAAACTTGTCAAGTTTCTGTCGTCTAGGTATTCAAAACCCTAAAAGGAATCATTAGGCTGAAAGTTCTTTGTGCTGAGTAGAAGAGAAGAAACACAAGATTTGATTATTGACTGATGAAATTGTCAGGTTAATGTAACTTAAAAGAATAGTTTTAGACTGAGAGCACAAAACTTACAGAAGGGCCTGTTTCCTATAGAGCAGAATGATTTACACTCGAGAGGGAAATTGGATAGATTCTGATTCAAAAGAGGAGAGTGAAATATGGCCATGGCACTGAGGTTTGAAGGTCAGGAATGTGAACCTAAACACAAAGAAAAATGAATAGGTTAAATAGCTATTTCTCATTCCTACCCCCTCACGTATGTAAAACAGGGCATTCATTCTGCCGTGTTATTAATTCTGCTAAAGATTGAATTACGATGATTTTCAACTGGATTCCTTAATAAGTCGCTCAAGTGGGGAGGTTCTATTAAGCATAAGTATTGGAAGCAGGATGCTTCTACTTTTGAAGCCAGGTTTCCAGCTTGGCATACCATAAGGTTGGGAGGAAACACTTTTGCTGACATCAAGGTACCAATTACACTGCCATTTCCCTGATGAGCACTTTTGCAACCCTAAATAAGCCAGGGAGAGAGTGTGCATTCCGTTCCACGCATGGAAATTTCCACGTGTAGGTGGCATATGGAAAATCTCTGTCTGATTTGGTTACTCCTAAGTATGGTGATGGGTTTCCACATATATAGGCACCTGGCTGGGCTTCTTTTTTGAGAAGTTTTATTAAAAAAAACAGCACATTAGACTCAGGTGTGGCAATAAAATAATTAGCTCTGAGCATTAGCAGGTAAATAAAAACTGTATTTGTTGACTTTAAACCAACTATTGTATCTCTTTCCCGATAAAGGTACCTTTGGAAAAGAGCTGAAGGATGCATTGCACTTTACATTGTACAGGATCCAGCACGAAAGACGATGACAATTAACAGTTCTCAAAAGACGGTTGATAAAGGCCTTGGTGGGAGAGTGTAACTAGCCCATGACATCAGAAAACTACTTAGGGACACAAAGTGCATTTCTCATAAGGATGCCCATGTACATTATACAGAACCAGAAAATGCAGAGCAGATAAGTCATCTAGATGCGCATATGTGCAGAATAATCTGGGATGGGGGTTCATGCATCCTAAACTGTGCAATGTAATGAGGTTACACTGCATTAACTTGTCTGTACAAATTAAATAAATCTGATTCAATAAACTTTTCTACAGTCTGTGGTTGATGATTCATGTTTTGTCTCCTCATATTAAGAGCAATATATTGGATAGTATTATCCTGCCCACATTTGTACTATTGTTTGTACCTACAGGAATTGTACACCATAGAGGCTCATGGGGAAGCTTTTTTTTGGGGTGGGGGTGGCACCTAAAGGATACAAGGCAGCTACAAAATGTATTGATCAGACTATGTTGGACACAGATTGGTGAAACTTACATTCAACATATTACTTTCAGTCACTACAGCAGTTACTTGGAGTTCTTTATGTGAGAAGGTTGGTTGATATGAGATAATTATTCAATATGGTGTAAGTTACAAAGACCATCAAGTTAAGAAATAAATTAGGAAGGAGAGGAAAGGTCAGGCAGAACAGATTTACAGAGTAATAAACTCATGCATTAATTAACCAGTTAAAGCCGTTGAGGCATATAGTGGTGACAGTTTTAAGGGTCAAATTGATGTGTGTTTCGAAACAGAAGAGATTGAGCAATGTAGTGGGAAGGCAGGAAGGGAATAAATTTCCACCAGGGTCTATTCTATTTCCACCATGGTTTATTCTATTATTTCAGCATCACAGAAGGTCCAGAATGTGGCAAATGGTTCAATTAATCTTCACATTGAAATCAGTTTTTCTATTATTCTTAAAAGAACTTAGACCCTGTGTCAACCCAGTTCCTATCTAGACATCTGAAAACAAAAACAAAGTCACTGGGAACACTCAGCAGGTCAGGCAGCATCTATGGAGAAAGGAAAGTGTTTTGGATCCATGACCCTTTGTCAGAACTGGGGCATGTTGGGAGGGAGAGGCATTTAAGGCCTAACAGAGAGAGGTGAGGCAGGGCAAGGAAGCCAAAGGAGAAAATGGGGTAGAGGATAGAGGATGACGGGTTAAAGAGATGTTAATGATGCAAAACAAAGGGGGGATTGCAACAAAGCGGGGAAAAAGAGATGTTGATAATGCAGAACAACGGGGGGAAAGATTGCAACAAAATAGGCAGACCAGAGAGAGAAAAGATAAAAGGGACCAAGATGATGTGGTAATGTGATGAGGGGGAGGGGGAATGTGAGCTGTTATGGTCTGAAATTGTTGAAATCAATATTGAGGCCAGAGGGCTGTAAGGTCCCTAGCAGATAAATAAGGTGCTGTTCCTCGAGCTTGTGCTGTGGCTCATTGGAATAGAATAGGAGACAGTGGATGAAGAAGTCAGAGTGTGAATGGGAGGGAGAGTTGAAGTGGCAAGAAACCAGAAGCTCAGTGTTGTGCTTGTGACAGAACGGAGGTGTTTGGCAAATTGGTCACCCAATCTGCGTTTCGTTTCCCCAATGTAGAGGAGACCACAGTGTAAGCAGCGAATGCAGTAAACTACATTAGTTCATGTACAACAACAACAACAAGATTCCATTTTTAGAGCGCCTTTCACGTCGGGAGGACGTCCCAAGTTGCTGTACAGTTTGGTCAGGATCCGAGCAGGGGGGAAATGGTGAGGGGAGGGAAGGGAGGGAGCGAGGAGGGCGTAGAGAGTCAAGAGGGTAGCTGAAGGCACGGTCAAAGAGAAAGGTCGTGAGACCGGCCTTGAAGTAGGAAAGGGAGGAGGCAAGGCGAAGGCACTGGGGGATAGAGTTCCAGAGCCTCGGGGCTGAGAGGCTGAAGACCCGGCCACCGATGGTAGGGCAGTTGGGGCGGGGGATGTGGAGCAGACCGGAGCCAGAGGAACGGAGGGTACGGGCAGGTAGGTAGGGGGATAGTAGGTTGGAGAGGTAGGAGGGAGCGAGGCCGTGAATGGCCTTGTAGGTGAGGATGAGGATCTTGAATTCGATCCTCTGGGGGATGGGGAGCCAGTGGAGGCGAGCGAGGGTGGGAGTGATGTGGTCGCGAAGCCTGGTGCGGGACAGTACACGAGCTGCAGAGTTCTGAATGACCTGCAGCTTGTGGAGGGAGGTGCCGGGAAGGCCGGCGAGGAGAGAGTTCCCATAGTCCAGCCTTGAGGTGATAAAGGCGTGGACCAGAGTTTCAGCAGCGTGAGGGGTGAGGTAGTGCCGTAGTCTGGCGATGTTCCGGAGGTGATGGAAGGCGGTGCCAGTTGTGGTGCGGATGTGAGGGAGAAAGGACAGCTCAGGGTCGAACAGAACCCCAAGGTTCCTGACTGGCTTTGAGAGGTGGAGAGTGCAGCCTTGGATGCTGATGCTGTCAGCGCCTGAGGTGCGGAGGCGCTGACGTGAGCCAATCAGGAGGGCCTCAGTTTTTCGCACGTTGAGCTGAAGAAAGTTGTCTCTCGTCCAGGACTCGATGTCGGACAGGCAGCTGTCAGGACATCGGTGGTCGTGGAGTTGAGGGTAGAGGAGGAAAGGTAGAGTTGGGTGTCATCCGCATACATGTGGAAGTTAACCCCATGTCTGCGGATGATGTCACCAAGGGGGAGCATATAGAGGGTGAAGAGGAGGGGACCGAGGACAGAGCCCTGAAGGACACCGCACGAGACAGTGCGAGGGGTGGAGGAAAAGCCATTTGTGGCTACAAAATGAAGACGGTGGGAGAGGTAAGACCTAAACCACTCAAGGATAGGGCCTTGAAGGTTGAGGTGGGAGGACAAGCGGTGGAGGAGGATAGCGTGGTCGACCGTATCGAATGCAGCCGATAGGTCGAGGAGGACGAGGAGGCAGAGGGAGCCCTGGTCGCAGATGGTCAGGATGTCATTGGTGACCTTGACCAGGGCAGTTTCTGTGCTATGGGCAGCACGGAAACCCGACTGAAGGGGTTCGAATAATGAATGGGCGGAGAGAAAAGAGCGCAGCTGGGAGGAGACAATTCTTTCAAGTACCTTGGACAGGAAGGGGAGGTTGGAGATGGGCCGGTAGCTTGATAGCTGCGACGCATCAAGGGAGGGTTTTTTCAAGGTGGGAGTGATGGTGGCAGTTTTTAGGGGAATGGGAACAGAGCCAGAGGAGAGGGACAGGTTGATGATGTCTGTGATATGTGGGGCAAGGAGGTGGAGCTGAGAGATAAGGAGTGGAGTGGGGATGGGGTCAAGGGAGCAGGTGGTGGGTTTCAGGGATAGGTAGAAAGCAGAAGCCTGGGGTTATTCTTCGCCTCCAGGATTACCCTGGAGTAGAAGGACTACTTGGCTGAGGCTAAAGTGGAGCGGTAGATTTTGAGGAGGTCCAGCCAGATTTGTCGGTGGACCGTTAGGCCAGATTTGAGGCAGGTGCGTTCAGCGGCCCACACCTGGCTCTTCAGTGAGCGGAGGTGGGTGGTGAACCAGGGAGAGGAGCGAGAGTAGGAGACAGTACGGGAGGTGATGGGGGCAAGAGTGTCGAGTGTGGAGGAGAGGGTGTTGTAGAGGAGAGTGAGAGGAGAAGAGGGGTCAGTGAGGGTTGAAGGCCAGAGGGAGAGGAGTTCAGAGGACTCCAAGGCAGCGGTTAGGGATTGTGGGGGTAACTTCTTCCAGGGGCGGTAGAAGATGGTGGTGGGTCTGGTGGAGGTGGGGAGGGGGGTGGAGGTGGTGAAGGAGATGAAGTGGTGATCGGAGACGGCCTTGTCGGTAATGGTGACATCCGAGACACTGAGGCCCCGGGTGATCACCAAGTCGAGTGGGTGGCCGTGACTGTGAGTGGGGGAGTTGATGTGGAGGGAGAGGTTGAGCGAGGAGAGCAGGGAGGAGAAGTCCGAGGAGATGGAGCAGGAGGGGGTGAAGTGCAGGTTGAAGTCGCCCAGGATGATGAGGCGATCAGAGCAGAGGCAGAGAGATGTAAGAGGTGTCGAAATATCGGAGATGAAGGTGGGAGAGGTTTTAGGGGGCCGGTAGAGCAGGAGGATTTTGAGTGAGAGGAAGGAGAGGTGGGAGAGGGTGAGGTGCTCGAAAGAGGGGAAAGAGCCAGAGGAGTAGGGGGATAGGGCAAGTGGTGTCCTTGAGATAAGGGCTACACCACCGCCACGGCGGTTGGGGCGAGGGATGTGGTGGGAGGTGTAGCCGGGTGGTGTGGCCTCCGTGAGGGGGAAGGTGTCGCCTGGGGTGAGCCAGGTTTCCGTTAAGGCCATGATATCAACGCTCTCATCAAGGATGAGATCGTTGATGACCAGGGCCTTGTTACAGAGGGAGCGGACGTTTTGTAGTCCGATGTGGAGGGAGCGGTTGACAGAAGGGTGTGTGGGAGGGGAGGGGGGTCCCGGTTGTGGAGCAGGGGTGGGGGGAATGGGGATGAGGGAGGAGAGGTTGGCTCCCCGGGTCTGTGTCCGGGGTGGCTGGCGAGTGTAGTGGGGAATGGGGCAGTCGGTGTGGCTGCTGCTGGACAGCCAACGCCGAGTGCCACGGTGAGCCCGGCGGAGGATTCCCAGACTGGAACAGAGGGAGGTTGTGGGAGGGTTAAGTGGGGATAGAAGGCGAGAGGGACGGAGAGAGAGGAGGACAGAGCGTGAGAGATGTTGAGGGTGAAGGGTTTGGGGGCAGAGAGGAGGGGGGACGGATGGAGGGAGGGGGTGAGGGTCAAAGCGGCCGCCATAGTGCACACGCGGGGACCGGGAGCGAGCGGTTAGGTGGATGGCATTATCCCATAGGCTGGGGCTGGGGCAGCCAACCCAACAGGACCATGGTGGGCCCTGATGTGAGCCCCGGGGGGGCACAGAGGTTTTTTTTTGTTGCACGCGCACACTCCTGAAAACTAAAGTATGACGTCAGCGGTTCCCCGCTCCGCCCCCACCCCTTCCCTCCTCAGACCCCCAGCTGCACTCCCTGCCGCCACGAGCTTAAATACCTGAGTAGATAGGCCCAGGCTCCTCCCCGCGCTGTCCTGCCGCCGCTCCCCGTGTCTCACTTGAAATCTGTGTTTGGGGCTCTGGACAGTGGTATGGGAGGAAGTGAAAGGGCAGGTATTGCATCTGGAGGGTCTTTGAAGGGTCGTGGAATCGGTACGTTGACTCCTTTCCTTTCTCCATAGATGCTGCCTGACCTGCTGAGTGTTCCCAGCAACTTCTGTTTTTGTTTTCAGATTTCCAGCATCTGCAGTATTTTGTGTTTTGTCCTATTTAGACATAATTGAAAGCACATTGCCCCAGTGATTGACAGGCCATGCAAAGAAAGGTGCCATCTAGGAAGTTGTGTTGATATCTTGATTTATATTATAATTTATTTCTGATTCAAAACTGTTTGTGGATAGAAATATATTACAGAATCTTTCCTCCTGAAATGAAGAGAACGGAATGGAATCCTTGATGGAACAGATTCCACACGGTCCTTTGCAGGAATAGGCTTGATGAGTTCAATAGCTCTTACTCATTCCATGTTTCCCATTTATCTCACTCAGACAGGCTGTGAGGATTGCTGTTGTGAGATGCTCTTTCCAAGTTGATGGTAAGGCAAGGCAGATTGTCACGATAGAGTACAAGTTGCTTTACTCTCCACTGTCCAGTGGGGTGCCTAGTTTGGGATTGTTTGTGAACAGGGTATGGTTGCTTGAACAGGTTTGACTGTGTGTCATTATTTAACTATTTTCCCTTTGCAAAATAAACCAAGAAAGAGTCTTTTGAACATCCTCATAAATACCTTGTATGCTAAAGAATGAGGTGGACACAAAGTCCATTCCAGCAGGATTGCCCAAAAATGCCATGTGAAAATACAGATCTGGTTATTTAATTTCTTTTGTAGGAAATCACCTACAATTTCAAAAGATTTTCATTTTTCTCAAGTTAGAAATTGAAGTCATCCTTCATGTGATACTAGGACAAGTCACAGAACCTTCAGCTCAGAAGTGGTCAATTGGTCCATCGTGCCTCTACCATACTCGCTCCTGCCTGGAGCTATTTATCCTGATATTATTTCCTTGCTGTTTCTTATGTACACCTTTATATCTTCATTCTTTGATTCTTCATAAAATTCACTTTTTTAAATGTCATACAGTAAACTCCTGATAACTAACTTGTCACTATCACTTCTTAAGTCATCATACTGTCAATATCCCAGTCACATTTATTTATTTATTTATTTATACATGTCCCCAACTTGCCACTCCAGATAACTTATCACTAAGTGCTTTTCCTTTGGCATGATGAGATATCAGGAGTTTCCCGTACTTGTTGTGGCTTCCATAGACACTCGGAGTGAATGGGTTTCACATTATTATCATCCTTTGTGAAAAATATTTTTTTCCAACCACTGCCATCAGGCTTCCTGTTGGCAACAAATTTGAGCTTATGCCACTTTGTTGCTTATTTATCAACAGGGAAAATAACAATAATAATAATCCTTGCATTTGATATAGCGTTTTTCACGTCTTCTGGACTTTTCAAAGCACCTCACAGAATATACTATAAAGTGAATTGGCTGAATATTTGTGGGGGGCAGCCAATTGTGCATAGCAGTGTCCCACTGACAGCCGTGGATTGACGTGACCAATTTATTAATAGTTGAGGGATTATTATCAGGCATGTGGAGTAAGGAAACTTGCCCAAGGTTTTTTTTTCTTGAGGGATTATTATCAGGCATGTGGAGTAAGGAAACTTGCCCAAGGTTTTGACCTGCCGGGAAGCGAACCCAGGTCTCGCACTTGCGAGGGGAGCACTCTAACCACTGAGCTACAGGATTCCACTGAGACTTTCAGACCCTTGCAGAACTTTGAACCCCTTTAACATTAAAACAAATTCCTTTCAATTCAACTTTCACTGCATTTTTACAAAATGTATAAGTGGAAATTTTTCACAATCGACGAGCTGTTGGGTTTCATTGGTTTTGAAAATCTCCCCTGACCATTAGTTCACAGGAACATACAACATACATGTTCTGGCTCAATATATTTCACACCACTTTTAGAGTGCTGCTCAGGGTCGCCTAGAGACTCTGGGCACCAGTCAATGCTTTAGAACTTTAAATTTGTGTGTTAATTCGCGCCACGTAAATAAAATTCATTTCATGTTGGTCTTGATGTGGTATTAGTCATATATTATGAAATGTTACAAAATTACAAAAAACTCAGAGGTGCTAATTAACACACCGTGCAACATTATAATATTCATCCCACAGTCAATCATAAATAAAACTACTGTTTCAAAGCGAAAGGAGTGATTCTTGTTCCTAGAGAACGCAATTTATGCCATGAGAGGCTCTCAGCGTTCAAAGAGTAAGCAAAAAAAACCACAATGAACTAACTAATCCATTGAATTCTGTCCTTGGTAGGCAACAGGGGGTGAGATAAATGGGGTCTGCTTGGAGCTGAACTGGGTCCAAGGTGATGTGATTGGCAATGATTGCTGGAATCAAGTCAACCCTATGTGGGGGTCTGGATATTCTGAGCCAGATAGGTCCATGGGACATAAGCACAGTGCTGATGACAATCCAGCCAGCCTGGCCCATTGGGAGGTTTTGGAGGAACAGACCAATCATTGGGGGCAGGGATTCTCCCACTCGGTTCTTGTTAACCTTGCAAGCCAAACCCTAATGGGTGGTCCGAGCTGGACAAGCTGCAGCAATTTTGCTAGACAGTGCCTTCAATGGCAAACTATATGGTTTTAGCTGCTTGACCTCCAGTAGTAGCCCAATGCACACTCTGTCACACTCAGTCCCCAAGCCTTGGTTCTTGCCAACTTGCACCCAAAGACTCTCAGGAATTAGGAAGCAGGCAGTACCCCTGCAGGGAGAGATTGTCCATTCTGTTCCAGATACAGGGAAATTGCCATTTGTAGGCAGCATTCACATGTGGAATTTTCTGTCTGGGTTGGATACTGTCAAACACCCAGGTGAGCAAAAATTTAAATAAAATATTGAAAATAAATAATAATTATGATTACATTTGGTGCAGCACTTTTCATGTCAGGTTGACTTCTCAAAGTGCTTTATAGGATGAATATATTATACTGTGACTGTGTATTTTGTGTGTGAATGCAGCAGCCAATTTGCACACAGCAATGACGTTCATGACCAATTTTATTTGGGGGTTAATGGCCAAAGGAAGAAACACCCTTGAGATTTTAATGTCCACCTGAACTGGCAGACAGAACCTTGGTTTAACGTCTCATCCGAAGGATGGAATTTCTGACAATGCAGCACACCCTCAATGTACTGAATTGGGAATCATAATGGGGCTTGAACCCACCCGCTTTCTGAGTCAAAGGCAAAAGTGTTACCAACTGAGCCAGGTTGACACACAAATAAGAAAAGATCGATTGTTTTGTTTTGGTGATTGATATGAGATAACACTCCCATCCCTTCTTCCACCTCTCTCCCCGTCCCCATCCTTATCCAGTATAGCATAACTTTTGAAATCCAAAGAGAATGACCCTTAATCTCTTTTTAAATCAATTTACAAAAGTAATATATATTTTAAATATTACAACATAATAAGAAGAATTACATTTGATGTAGTGCCCTATCACGTAGAACACTGATGTAAAAACCATAGCTAACTCCTAAACACAGCAAGTGAGTTACACATCTTACTGGACTTTTTTGTGCTTAGTATTCTTGGTGCACATTGTGCGGTTTGTACCAGGATCTCCCGATCCATCGAGGCGCAACCGTAAAGTGTTTTTAATGACCATCTGCTCTGCAATTGCTGAGGCAAGGAACCATGGCAACGCATACTCCAGTGTGACTAGCCCCATGAAGTTCCAGCGGAAGGCAGAATAATCCCACGGGCAGGCATTAAACTGTCGGAGGGTAAAACCAGTCATAAACTCCCAAATGTACGTCCAGAGTGTATAAATGAGACACCTGGTTAGGATGTTGCACCTTCTCCAAAGGTAAAGGTACATTTTCTCAATTATGAGGATTCCTGTGCCATAAATAAACAAAGACCACACACTGGTGATCCCAGGAAATTTCCAGTTTGCACTTTCAACGAACGCCCATGCAGCTGTGAACATCACCTCACAGAAATAACCGTGAATAGCGTACAGGTACCATCTGAAAAATGTGGTCAGGGTCTCCATTGTCCTCGAAGGGTCACTGCAATCTTGCTCGGAGTCTACAATTCCTTTATGTACCAAACTGCAAAAGAATATGTATTTTTAATAGGTGGATTGATGCTGATTCCATTTCTTCTTTCAAAAAGACATGCACAATATCCAGAAATTCTGCATGAAAATCTGTCTTTTTTTTGTCACTCTGATCAGTGTTTCTTTTGAAGTGAATCAAAGTGGCAGGTAATCAAATGAAGTGATCCAGTCTCACCTTTATCAAAGGTAATCAATCTCTTTCTGCCCTGTTTTAAATCAAAGAATTAAATTGCTAATCTTAAATGGTAATGTAACTCTAGAATTCATAATCACTAACCATCAGTGTGTGACTCATTAACTTACTAAGATGATAAGTCTTGTTGTTGGCCTAGTATCCTGGATATAGTGAGAATGATCTTTGTGTGTGTGTGTGTGCGTGTTTTCCATTTATACTGTTTGTAGTAGTAAATCAATGAAGCATGCTAACAGGGGGCAGAGAATTACATATAGACACTGTTTTGCCAATACATTATACTCTACTTCTGTTAGTCGCAGAAGGGCTATCATGTGGTTTGCATTCCGTATGGTTCCTGATATTGGCCAAGTCACTGGGTAGGGTAGGAGGCATTCATTCCCCCACAGGTTTCTGGAAAGTGAGGGGAAGCAATTCCCTACAGGTTCATGAATATATCAGAAGGAAGAGTATCCTGGTCCCCTCTCACACCCTGCCAGTTGCATAACAGCATAGATGATATTGTGATAATACCTGATGATAATATATAATAATTTGCAAATGGAGTCTTAATGGCAGGTCTTGCCAGTAACTGGAAGAGTATCACATTGATCTCAGGAATCTCTTCTCTGACATCACCTACTTTTGGGCCAGGGTTCCTGTGGGTCAGCAAATGATTACCAGTGGGCATCATTCTTTATATATATATATATATATATTTTTATATTTTATATTTTTTGCGCAGTTAACACCACTAATTGCAATTTCCTGCTCTTTCCCAATTTCCATTTATATTGTCCCTCTTCAAATGTCTATTCAATTACCTTTCAAATGTTATGGTCTCAGCTTCAGTAGCCACTTGCAGCAAAAAAACTTCATGTTCTAATAACCGAATGTTAAATGGTAAACCTCTACTGGAAATTCTTACAAAAGTAGGAAATGATTACACCACCAGCTCAAATAATTAAATTTATGCCCCTCTGAGATGTCTCCTTTGAATGCTGAAGAGCCCAAGATTATCTCACAAGAGCTGTTTGGATGATTGGGGCCCTTTGGCTCATTTCATCCTCCCTTCCAGAAATCCAACCTTACTCCTATCACAGCATCAAATTGTCTCTTAAACAAGTCATAAATTACTCTCCGAGTAAAGACATACTTTCTGGTGTTCGTCCTGAAATTTGCTTTTGATACCCTGAATCTGTGTCCTATTGTTCTGCGGTCTACCTGAAAATATTTCAGGTTTACCTTCTCAATACCATTTAAAATCAGATATACTTCTATAAGGTCCCCTCCGAGGTATCTCTTTTCAAAGCTGAAGAGCCCTAACTTGCCTAATCATTGTTTATAACTAATTTCTCTAACACTAGAGATCTTTACTCTTCTCTGAACTGCTCAAGGGCCTGAGCAACCCGAATGGCCTACTCCTGCTCCTACATGTTATGTCATGTTATGTTATGTTGTGGTGACCAAAACTGTACACAGTACATGACCAGTGCTCTGTACAATTGATTATGACTTGTGTAAAATTTAACTCAACTGATTTGGCTATAAAGTTGGGAATGGAGTTTCTCCCGGTGTCCTGGCCAACAATCCAAATTAGCTTCTGCTTTAAGCCTTCAAGTGCACATTCACTATACTTTACACTACAGTAAGTGCTGCAAATTACTTTGAGACATTTTGTTGACGTGGTAAAGTGCTATATCAAATGCATGGATCAAAATTCTTCCTATTACTATTGTCTCATCAAAGGCTTGGTTTTGTGCTGACAGTTACACAGAAGCACGAACAACACTAGTATTAAAATGATTGAGTTCAGAAGTTGAGACAGCTGAATTAATATGTACTTGAAAGTCAAATCACTCTGGGTTAATTATAATATCTCTGCTAATCTTAATTCATCCTCTCACTCTACGTAATATTAGTAATTTGTTGCAGCTGGCATTTACAAGGGGTGCTGACGATAGTACTCCTTTATTCTAAAAATAAGATTGGAACTAATTTATCTTGTAGCACACTTGATATCACTCCACTAGCTCCCTTATAAGCACTAACACCGTAATTACAATATTAGACGCTCATATAATTTGCTTATTAACATTTAATAAATTAATTTCTGGCTTGCAAACTGGAAATTCTCAGCCTTTTTAAAGGCAATGCAAAATGGCTGTAGGGCAGAGTAATTATAGAAGCACCCTGAAAGTTTTAGCTTGAAGGTCAAATTAGGCATTTTTCTACAAAATACAAAATTTAAAATGGCGCAGAATTGTGGAAAAAACTTGTAAAGTTCAGTCTAAATCCTGTTTTCTTTTAAGGACTATGGAAACAATAAAATAATTTATTATAATAATCATCATTATAACAATAGCATTTGACTTTGTGCCTGTTTATTGAAATGTTGTGAAAGCATTTTACCAGTAATTTCTGGCAAGTGTAGTGACTGTGTATTTTGTAGGGACTTGTCAACCAATATGAGCAGAGCAATATTAATATGATAATAATCTTTGTGTTTGATATAGCGCTTTATCACATCATTGAAACGTTTCAAAGCGCTTCAAAGAATATATTATAAATGGTATTCACTTTAAAGTATAAGACTACGTATTTTGTGGGCAAAATGCAGCAGCCAATTATGTACAACAGTGTCCCACAAACATTCGTGGAGCTTTATTTGCAGGATTGTTGGCCATGACATCGGGTGAAATGTCCTTTTCTATTCAATTAGTACCATGGTAACTTTAACTTCTACTGAACAAGTAGATACTTACATAAGAACACAAGAAATGCTAGACAAAAAAAGACCAAGGTCCATCTAGTTCTCCTTCCACCTTCCTAATGGTTGCATGCACATATGTCCCAAACTACCTATGTACTATATCCTATAATGTTATTTGCTGAAAGAAAACTATCAAATCTGTGTTTAAAAGAATCAGCACTTCCTGCTTCAACCGTCTCCCCAGGAAGCCTATTCCACAGGTTCACTATTCGCTCACTGAAATAGTGTTTGAGTAGATTTATTCTGAATTAACCCCCATTCAATCGCAGGCCATATCCTCTAGTTTTACTATTCTGGATAAGTTGAAATAGCCTGTCATGATCTATATTGTTTTGCCACTTTAGAATCTTAAAGACAGCGATCATGTCACCTCTCAATCTTCTCTTTTCCAGCGTGAACATGCCCAATTTACTTAGTTGCTCCTCATAGTTCAGTCTTTCCATTTCCTCAATTGTTTTGGTTGCCCTTCTCTATCTTCACGATTTCTCCAATAACCTTTTTGGACCGCGGCACCCGAACTGTACACAGTACACTAAATATGGTCTCACCAATGATTTATAGAGTGGCAGGATTACCTCACTATTGGGTCAATGTCCCATTAAAGCACAGGGCCTCTCACAACGTTGCGCTCTTCAAGCATTGCGACTAAACTGCCAGCATGGACAGCTGAAAGGTCCATCAAGCAGCTTGAACTCACAACTATATGAAGGTAATATTCAGAAACCTCTCCCCTCCCACCACCTCCCCCCCCTCATAGGAAGTAACTTACACGTTCATTGCAACAATCTCAGCATAACACCTGACATTCTGATCTGCCTATCTTATCAAAATTATTCGTAAAATAGTATTTAATACCTTGCAAGCCAGGAATCCCTCACAAAATATGACTTCTAAATGTTCGATGATTGTGCCGAACCAGCCGTTCTAGAAAGGGGTAAAAGGCATATATTTCAACGTGAGAAACACAAACGAGACTTTGACTAATATTTTAACTGAATTAGCATATCAAACAGCATTGCTTTGAGAACACAATGGAGTTTTCAGCCTCTAGATGTGTCAACAAGAGCTAATATTTAAACAGCTAATCGATTGGAGGGATGACCAAAGCAGTTCCGTGGCTACCTATCACCTGCAACCCCTGTACCTGGTACAAGCTATTACAATCATTAAATAAGGTCATAAAACACAGTATCAAACAAATCCTTTAACTCCTTCAGAACTGGTCTTGAAAACTATCTCCTATATTGTCTTTCCAGGTATTTCTGAAAATGATTATTAGGTTTTCCAGAAGAAATGTAGAGGCATGAAACTTTATTAATTTGATGTTCTTTCATAATAGCTCTAGACATGGGAGTTACCTGGATTCTTTGAATTTATAAATTCTCTCCATTGATATTTTAAAAGCACTGTGTAAGTTTAACAACAACAAATTGCATTTTTATAGCGCCCCTTATTATAATTTGCCTATTATACTAATTGTTCAGAACATGGAAACACAGCAACAGATTCTCTCCTCCACCCCCCGCTGTAATCTTATTGAAAAATTCAATATTTCATACTGTTTAATGTGGTAATAGATTGATTGTCATAATTGTCATATCAAATCTATATTAAACATTGTAATATTGATTCAGACCTTAAAGGGTTAATCACGCAAATTAAATACCTATTTAGGGTCTCTGTTATAAATATTATAACAAAGTGAACATAATTCTCACTTTATATAAAAAAATCTGCCTTGTATTCGACATAGTGCATATAATTTCAAAACATTTCAAAGCACTTGACTGGAAATGCCTGTAACGTGTAGTGACTGTTTATTCACACAGCAGTTTTCCACAAATAACCATGAAGGGAATAACCTATTCATTTGGGAGATTGCTGGGCAGGACACTGAGGGAAAGTCCCTTCTCTTCTTGAAGAGTATTGTGGCATCTTAATAGGTTTAAAGCTTCATCTGCACTTCCTAAATTACTGATAAGTAGTGTCAGTCTAGACTGCAAGCCCAAAGTGCTGACCTGGCGTTTGAACCTGGATCAGAGGTAAGAATGCTACCAACTGGGCCAAGTGATACCTACTTATCTGTATTGGGTTGAAGGAGCAAGTGCATTGGGACTCTATTACAGGTCACTGCACACTTGAGGGGAAATCACTGCTAGTGTAGAAGCTGTGGACCATGAATGGGTAGAGGAGAGACGACTGATAAAAGCTTTGATATTTTGCTACTATTGCTAAAATAATAGTCACTCCTTCCATCAGGCCCGCTTCTCCTGTGCCAAAACTCACTTGGCAGCTTCCGAGGTAAAGTTCCCCTTAAAATGCTCTGTAGTTTGCAATTTTTAATAAACACTTTGTTTTTGTTCATTTTTGAAGATGTTCAGCTATTTTTTTCTCATTCACTTCCCTTTGTCAACTTTTAAGAATTGAGAATTTGTCCATCAATAAAGCAAGGTGAGCCAAACAACACTAAATCTTTCATGGTTTTAGGCATACAGCCATTGTCCGAAATGTATTATCATCCAAAGTTTTGCAAATTTCTTATATGTGACCTTAGTTTGAAAGCTATCGATCCCAGGTTTGTTTTAAGAACTGTAGTAAAGCAGCTTCCAAATTAAGTCCAAATGAAAGAATTCTCCACAACTTTACAGATTTCTAAATTTAAAGACAACAGCTTTAAGGTTAAGAAACACAAAATATAAATTGTTGGATGAAAGAACTCATTCATACCTTTTACAAATACAGCAGCAAGTGGCCACCTTCTCCTGTTTAACGCCTTTCTAGTGGTGTGTTCAGCCTTGTTGCTTGTGAACAGCTGGCACTGATGCAGGGTAAAGGTCATTACTCGGTAAGTCAGGTACAGTCACCAACGAAGCCTACTCACCACATTAATGAATGCTTGTGTTTTCCTGGTCTCCTTATTTGTACAGAAGGAAGTTACAGTCATAAAGAATGCAATCTGCAGAGAAAGTGGTCCACTGTTCGTATTAGATAATACAGGTAAACACACTGGACAAACAAACCAAAATGTCAAGGTACAGAACTCTGGATCACTGGAGAGTGAGTCATAGGGGTCAAGAGAAGAGGGGTTTCCTTGGTTCCTGAATTCCACTGTTTCCTGAACACTCTTGTGCACGTTGGTCAAGCTTTTCCAAAATAATACTTGTCAAAAACACAATTTAAGTAACATTTTTTGCCACCTGTGGCCACATGTGTCTGGCTACTGCAGAGAATTGGTGCATGATGCACATCATTTGTGTGGAAATTGCCACTAAGTTGTTGATGATATAATTGTTGTAGCGCTCAAAGACGCTACCTGGCGTGATGGGCGCTATATAAATGCAAGTTGTTGTTATAACCTTGCATTTGATGGGACACCTTATCACATCATTGAGATATCTCAAAATGCTATACAATTTAAAGTGGAGTTACTGTGTATATTGTAGGTGAACGTGGCAGCCAATTTACACACAGCAATGCCCCACAAACAGCTGTGATGTGAATGACCAATTTTATCTGTGGTCCAGGGCACCTGGAGAAAGCTCATTTTGAACAGTGGCTTGAGATCTTGAATGTCCCACCTGAACAGGCAGACGAGACCTCAGTTTCACATCTCTCCAAAGGACAGCACCTCTGACAGGTCTAGACTATGAGCTCAAAATCCAGATGTGGGGTTTGAAGCCACACAAACTTCTGACTCTCACACAAGAATGCTACCAACTGAGCCATCCTGACACCTTGTAAAGTAGTTCTAGCTGCAGCAAATTGGAATCATAAAGCATTGCAATAAACAGTGCTTTAATGGTATCATAAGATTTTTTTTAAGATACCATTAAAGGCATGCCATTTTTAAATTAATGTTGACATATGGTCCTGGCTTTTTTCTTGCTCTTTGGAACCTTCTGTAAATCATATATTCCAACTTGGACGATAGTCACAAACGGAAATCACAACAAACACATCAAACTCAGTTTGAAAAGGTTGGACATTAGAGCTCAATGTTGGGAGTAACAACAGGCTATAGAAATATTGAACACAATTATCTGGACTTAAGGCATAGGCTTCCCCTCACCACACCCTATCACGTAGTCACTGCACTTTACAGTACATCATGTGAAGCACTTTGGGACGCCGCTCTGACGTGAAAGGTGCTATACCAAATAAGGATTATTGTTATCAACATACAGTTTTGTCCAAGTCCTATGTCACAACTTAAACAACTTCACTTTGATGACAACAACTTGTATCTACGTAGCACTTTTCAGGTAAGATAAAATCTCAAAGTGCTTTACAGAGACACAGTGGATAATTCGAGCAAGATGAGAAATGGGAGGGGGGGATAGTGCGGGTAAGAGGGTTTCGACTGAAGACTTGAACGTAAAGGTCAGTTCAGGAAAAGTTAGGAGCTTTTCAAAGATTCTTAACTTCCAGCGGTCATTTTCAATTTGTTCTCTTGTGTTGTTTATTCCACGTTTTGTATTCTTGATACCTATCATTTTAAAATATACACACTGAGTAATATAAAAATAGTAAATGTCTGGCAGCAAGTCTGAACCAGTTACTCAAACCTTGGTATGTGTGAATGTTCATAAATCACTTGCATGATTTATGGTGTCATAAGAACCTCCTGATTATTAATACTCAACAGTGGCATACACATAGGTGGATTATATATGGCCTGTTGGATGTTAACATTGAAAAAGGTTGTGATTGCAGCTTGCTATATAAATAAAGTCAGAATCAAGACTTGATTTGCTTTAAGGATTATTTTCAATCAAATGAAATGTCTGAAAAATTGTTTTGGCCAGCTATCCTTCAGATGAAATGATTATTTTCCTCATGGTTATTTGTGGTGCAAATTGGATGACACTTTTGCCACTCCAAAAAGAGCCACTATATTTGACAGTGATTTGCCTGTAAAGCTTTTAGGGATATTTTAATAGGAAAAGTCCTATATATAACAGGCAGACGAGACCTCAGTTTCACATCTCATCTATATAAAAGTCCTATAAAAATGCAAGCTCTCACTTTCATCCCAGTGAACCTCCAATGCATAGTTTGTTGAAAAAACGTCTTTGAACAGAAATGAGCTAGGGAACAAATAAACTATCACATGACTGAAATTGATCAGGTAAGAGTTGAACCATTTCTATGCATAAGCCTGCTCTGATTGTTGTGTAGCTGTGTACTCTGTTGTACACCTTGGGGGTCTACACAACAACAACAACAAAATTACATTTATAGAGCGCCTTTCACGTCGGGAAGACGTGCCAAAGCGCTGAACATTCAGGTGTCGGGGCCCGAGCATGGGGGAGGGGTGGTGTAGGGGTGAGGGAAGGCAGAGAGGTGGGTGGGCGACCAAAGGCACGGTCGAAGAGAAGGGTCTTGAGACCGGCTTTGAAGGAGGAGTTCCCATAATCGAGCCTTGATGTGACGAATGCGTGGGTGAGGGTTTCGGCAGCCTGAAGGGTGAGGCAGTGGCGGAGTCTGACAATGTTTCGGAGGTGGTGGTAGGCAGTACTGGTCATGGCGCGGTTGTGGGGGAGAAAGGACAGTTTAGGGTCAAACAAGACACCAGGTTCCTAACTGGCTTAGTGAGGTTGAGTGTGCAGTCATGGAGGCTAATGCTGCCAGAGCCTAAGATGCGGAGGCGCTGGTGCGAGCCAATCAGGAAGGCCTCGCTCTTGCTGACGTTGAGTTGGAGAAAGTTGGCCCTTGTCCAGGACTTGATGTCGGAGAGGCAGTCGGTCAGGATGCCAGGACGTCGGTCGGTCAGTTCAGGGTGGACGCAGAGAGGTAGAGTTGGATGTCATCCGTATACATGTGGAAATTTACCCCATGTCTGCAGATGATGCCACCAAGGGGGAGCATGTAGAGGGTGAAGAGGAGGGGACCGAGAACAGAGCTCTGAGGAACACCACACGTGACGGTGCGGGGGCTGGAGGAGAAGCCCTTTGCTGCGACGAAGTGGAGGAGGTGTGTAAGGTAGGTCCTGAACCAGTCAAGGACAGAACTTTGAAGGTTGAGGTGGAAGGAGATGCGGTGGAGGAGGATTGAGTGGTCCACGGTGTCAAAGGCGGCAGAGAGGTCGAGGAGGATGAGAAGGCAGAGGGAGCCTTGGTCACATATGGTCAGGATGTCGTTTGTGACCTTGACCAAAGCAGTTTCCGTGCTGTGGGCAGCACAGAAACCCGATTGGAAGGGTTCATGGAGGGAGTGAGAGGAGAGGAAAGAGCGAAGCTGGGAGGCAACAGCTCTCTCAAGGACCTTGGATAGGAAGGGAAGATTTGAGATGGGCCAGTAGCTAGATAGCTGTGATGGGTCAAGGAAAGGTTTCTTCAAGGTGGGGGTGATAATGGCTGTCTTGAGGGGGGAAGGAAGAGTGCCAGATGAAAGGGAGAGGTTAATGATGTTGGCGAGTAGTGGGCTTCATGGAGGTTACAGTGGTGAAGACAGAGGAGGGGTTGACAGGTTCAAAGGTGTGGAAGGAGGGATGGGTATTTGTCAGATGGGTAGGTGTGTGGGGTGGGGGTAGGGGGGGATGGAAGTTGGGAGGGCAGTGGCAGCTGAGCGGATTCCCTCGATTTTGGACTCGAGTAAGTCCAGCATTTTCTCGCAGTGAGAATCAGAGGAAAGAATCTGCGAGGCATGGCGGGGAGAGCGGAGGAGACGGTTGGTGGTGGAGAACAGGAGCCTGGGGTTGCCCTTCACCTCCAGGATTAACTGGAATAGAAGGATGATTTGGCCGAGGCGAGAGCGGAGTGGTAGGTCTTGATGAGGTCCAGCCAGATGTGGCGGTGGACCGTTAGGCCGAATTTGAGCCAAGTGCATTCGGCAGCCCACACGTGGCCCTTAAGCGAGCGGAGGTGGTTGGTGAACCAGGGTGAGGATCGGGAATAGGAGGCAGTTCGGGAGGTGAGGGGGGCAAGGGCATCGAGTGTGGTGGAGAGGGTGCTGTGGAGAAGAGTGAACGCAGTAGTACACAGTCACTAGTCACTATACTTCACCCTGAGAAGTACTTTGATTTACATTGTCTTCCCAATGTGAAAAACACTGTATCAAATGCAAGAATTATATTATCATTTTACCCTGATAGTTAAATATAGTAAACGTTTTCCTGCATTTGTATAAAGGGGCTTCTCATTAGTTTTCCTTTATAAATACAAAGCATTTTTTCTTTGATGCTATTCAGATTTTAGACATTCTGATGCCAATTCCTAGTGGGGAAGGGTGCTTATTACAAAAAGTGATCAATTTTGTGATCTGTCATATAGGGGCCAGAGTATAGCTGAGTATCAGAAGTGGGAACATCCCTTTTGGTACTTTAATGTTGTACTGAAATTTTGATTAAGGCACACTACTGGGACAGAATACAGAGAGCTTTATTTTGCTTCTAGCACTGCTATAATTTGCCTGGAATTGCTCAATTGTGCTTAACGAGAAAAAGCCTTCCATTCCCTGTGACCAACATCCATCATCCTTGATTAGCACAAAGAAAAATCATATTTAAAAACAAACTACCAAAAAAGCTTAAGAGATACTTACTGCTTAATGAAGTCAAAGGAAGGGTCGCAGCATGGTGTGAAGGAACAGGAACAATAATGAAATCATAATATAAATGATTTCATGTAATGCTGAAACATCTTAACTGCTTCGCAGGACATTGCTACAGAAAAACGCAGCATCTAATTTGTGCAATAGGTCTCACAACCAGCCATGAAGTGAGTGATTAATTGATTTTGGGGGTTATTCTCCAATTTGATCCCTGGCTTTGTGCTGAGTTAACTGATCTCAGCCAAACCAACATGATGGGCTATTCAATTGCCCTCTGTGCCTTGGGTTAGGTCGAAGAAAATCAGCCAGGGTTGCCACTCCTAATCATTATCCAGTAACAGTTGCTGGATGGTGTGCAGATGGCACATGAGGAGACAGGTTGTGATGCCGCCAATCATGGAATAACTTGTCTTGGCTCTCTGACAAGACCCAGGCATGAATACTTGACACTTGGGTGAGTTATATATAATTGATTGGTGCCTATGGAATCATACTCTCAGGAAAAGAAGTAAAGACACTTTCAATTAGCTTATGGAGAGGAGCAATAGGAGGGAAGAAGCTTATCGACAAACAACAAAAAACATGTCACAGGGGAATTCTGCAATACAACTGTTTCTCTGACTCTTGACTTCTTATTTCACTGCAACATGATTGAAATGGCTTTTCACTCCAGTGCCCCTAACATTCTGCAGCATTGTATTGTCAGAGGTTCTCCAAACGTTTCTCATACCTGTCTGCAGTCTTACAACACATGCTGCTAGTTGTAAGATACAGCAGAAGCCAGGGGAAAGAGCAAAGCTCAGCTCTACTTGTGAAGCCCATTGAATTTTTGGTGCTGTTCATTGGTACTTTGATCAAAGTTCAGGCCTCTGAACACAGGAATAAGAAGAGGTTTATGATCATTTTTCTTTTAATCTTTATTTTTAGTGGAATGTGCTACACGTATGAACAGCAACGAAAACTATTTACGGACATAAGAACAAGCAGGATTAATAAAGAACATTGCTGTCCACAAATCAGAAAGGGAGAGGTGAACAGTAAGGAAATTTGCTCAACATTTCACCCAGGCCGGGAATCAAACCCAGGTCTCTCGTTTACGAGGCTAGTGCTCTAACGATTGAGCTACAGGTTAATTTTACATTGGCCAGCAGGGATATTCACTTCCCACAGTCTTTGACCAACACACTAGAGTCCAGCGAGTAGTCACAGGGAAGATAAACGATCGTGACCACCTCTCATCTGGATTTCCACGTTATTTTACTGCTCTATCCACAGGCCATGTGCAATGTGCTTTATTGTGGACTCTGCCTCTTTCTCTCCTCTCACACTTGTGGAACCTTAAGAGGGAAAGTTCAGCAAACTTTCCACCAACTCTATAGTCAAACAATGCCATATGTGATGCGATAATTATCGCAGGTGGTAATTATCACCTTGTTGCATATTCTGCTCCTGAAGCTATCCCTGTTGATGACAACCTCTTCTCTCTCCACCACCCCCACACCTTCCCACCCACCACCCTTTGATCCTGCCACCATGTCAGATCCCAGCATTTCAGCAACAACCACACCTGCATTATTAAGTCTTGCCAGGTGAACTCAAGCCACAAGTCTTATATTGTTCCAGAGACACTGAAACCATTGTATGCACCACATAATATTCCATCATTTTTGTTCTTATCTCTATAACTTTCAGTCCTGTCTCCAACCAGTTATTTATTCAGCGACTGTCTGATGTTATTAATTGACAAATATTAACTCCTGCAGAACCATTGGTGATACAACTCGTGTTTTGGACATGTAGGGCCATTGATGAGCAACCTGACTGAGCTCACAGTGGCTCTGGTCAGAACTAAGTCATATATATTTAATCTGGTCACGCTGGTCAGTAAGATTAAGGGTTCATTATTCTATCCTACTTCCGGAATGGGCTCTTGAACTAGAATTCTACCAATCAGAGACCAATATTACAAGGTGTGAGCAACTGTTCCAGAACGAAAATGGCGATCAGAGGCACAGAATAAGAGATTTAAAAATAAAGTACATAAAACATAAGTAGCAATGAAACAGAAAATTAAAGTGCAAAATATTGATCAGTATTGATGTTCAAAATTGTAAAACATTGGAGAGAGCGATAATCATCACATCACATTGTGCATTTTTAACTCCATCACTAGATGTCAATTGGGTGAGGGAGGCGATCAGGAAAAATTAGGTGAATACCGAATACAGTATGGGCAATGGAATGTGACCTGGCAAATGTGCAGAGGGCAAGAATCCTTCCGTAGCAATTGAATGTGCAATAGGATCGGTTTGAACACGTTGCACCTCAAGATCAATAAAAGCTTTAACTTCAAATGGCTCCAGTTGGAGTCTGAATTTGCTACGAGAGTAAAGAGGTACAGGTTCTGGGAGCAAGTAGTCTGCTCTGACTCAATTTATAATGATTACAATACTTGCATTGTGATTGAATGTGCTGGTCTTTTGAGGGTTTAGATTTATGTTCTCTATAAAACCACAAGGCAATGCTCCCAACGGTTTACCTTTAAAGTGCAATGAATAAAAACAGACAAGGTTAAGGTGAACAGGGAATAAAATAGAAATATCTTGTTTTCAAAAAAACTTTTGTAGTGGACTTCTCTGTATATAACAATAATCCCTGCATTTGATATAGCGCCTTATCACGTCATTGAGGTGTCTCAAAGGCTCCACCGAATATATTGTAAAGTGAATTGATTGTATATTTTGTGGACGAAATATGGAAATATCATACAGTAACATAGGGGTTCTGAATTTGTGGTAATTCTTAATGGATTCCTTAATAAAGAATCCTGTTAGATTTTCCATTCACCCAATGGAATTTACTCTCCAGAAATAGATCATATTAGAATGAAATTCCCACACACTTCTGGTTACCAGAAGGATTGCCACAGCTCCCATATTATTTAGTCTAATGATTTTCCAGATAATCAAACAATCCATTGCTGAGCTTCGCAGAACTTGCAGTTTAATAGCAGTTTAATAGGATGGCGATATAGCCACTGATATTATATGGAGCAATTGCAATAGATCCAAGCTAATCCATGTGAATAATGTCACATCACATCCCACATGAAATCAGGGAAGAGGAGGGAAGGGGAACCCTCGGTTCCAAACTGTTTCTACAGCGAAGTCACAAAACAACCACATTTTCTGCTTTTCTGAAAATATAATGTAAATCTTTGCATATAATATTCATAGAATTCATAGAATGTTACGGCACAGAAGGAGGCCATTCGGCCCATCGAGTCTGTGCCGGCTCTTTGACAGAGCAAGTCACTTTCACTAACCCCACTCACCAGCTTTCTCCCCACAACCCTGCAAACCCGTCTTCCCCAGATACCTGTCCAGTTCTCTCTTAAAAGCTGTTATTGAATCGGACTTCACTACCCTTTCGGGCAGATCATTCCAAATTCGAACAACTCGCTGAGTGAAAAAAATTCTTCTAACCTCCCCTCTGCTTCTTTTGGTAGGTATCTTAAGACTGTGACCATGAGTCACAGACACACCTACCAGCGGAAACAGCTTTTCCTTATCTCGCCTGTCAAAACCTTTCATGATCTTGAAGACCTCTATCAGGTCCGCACGTAACCTTCTCTGCTCTAATGGGAAAAGTCTTAACTTCTCCAGCCTGTCCTCATAGCTAAGCTTCCCCATTCCTGGTATCATTCTCGTGAATCTCCTCTGCACCCTTTCCACTGCCTTAATGTCCTTCCTGAAGTAAGGTGCCCAGAACTGGACGCAGTACTCCAGCTGAGGCCTAACCAGTGTTTTGTATAGATTAACCATAACCTCCCTACTCTTATACGCTATGCCCCTACTAATAAAGCTCAGTACACCAAATGCCTTTTTTACTGCCTTATCTACCTGCCCCGCTACCTTCAATGATTCGCTTACTTGAACACCCAGATCTCTCTGTACGTTCACCCCCATTAAGATTGAGCTACCAAGTCTATATTGCCTCCTATCATGTTTCCTACCTAAGTGTATCACCTCACACTTATCCACATTGAAATCCATCCGCCACATGTCAGCCCATTCCACCATTCTGTGTGTGTCTGCCTGCAGTTGGTTACAGTCCTCCTCACTATTTACTACCCTACCTAACTTTGTATCATCTGCAAACTTGGAAATAGTGCTCTCTATGCCCAAGTCCAGATCATTAATATATATTAGAAAGAGCAGTGGTCCCAATACCGATCCCTGGGGGACACCGCTGCACACCTCCTTCCATTTCGAGAAACACGCATTAACCACCACCCTCTGCTTTCTGTCACTCAGCCAGTTCTTAATCCAAACTGCCACTGTCCCCTTAATACCGTGGGCCTCTAATTTTTTTATTAATCTCTTATGCGGTACTGTGTCAAAAGCCTTTTTGAAATCCATGTAAATAACGTCCACTGCATTTCCCTCAATAACCCTCGCAGTCACCTCTTCAAAAAATTCTATTAGATTTGTTAGGCAAGATTTGCCTTTAACAAATACATGTTGACTGTCTCTAATTACCTCATGTTCCTCTAAGTAGAGATTTATTCTGTCCCGGATTATGGTCTCCAGTAGTTTTCCTATTACCGAAGTTAGGCTGACTGGCCTGTAATTTCCGGATTTGGCTTTCTGCCCCTTTTTGTAGAGGGGAGTAACATTAGCCACTCTCCAGTCTCTTGGCACCACTCCTGTGTCCAATGAAGATTGAAATATAATGGCCAAAGCCTCAACTATTTGAACCCGTATCTCCCACAGCAACCTTGGGTGAAACCCATCTGGTCCTGGTGACTTATCAATTTTGAGCCCAGTCAATCTTTTCAGAACTTCCTCTCTGTCTATAGTAATCTGATCTATTTCCGCTACCCTCTCATCCAATACTGCGGCATTTGAGGCATCCATTCCGTTGTGAAGACAGATGCAAAGTATTCGTTCAGTACATCAACCATGCCCTCTGCCTCCACAACAAGATTGCCATCATTGTCTTTGATTGGCCCCACCCTATCTTTAACCTTTTTCCTTATGTGCTTGTAAAATATTTTAGGATTCCCCTTTATGTTATCCGCTAACCTCTTCTCATGCGATCTTTTAGCCTGTCTCATCACTCTTTTAAGATTACTCCTGCATTCTCTATAATGCGCTTTGCTATCCTGAGTATCTTGTGTCTTCCAATTGTCATACACCGTCTTCTTCTTTTTCATCCTAGACAGAATATCCCTGGTCATCCAGGCTGGCTTGGTTGTCACACATTTCCCTTTTGTGGGAATATATCTATTTAGACCTTGAGCTATCATATCTTTGAAGATCTCCCATTGCTCATGAGTCGTTTTACCTACTAGTCTTACTTGCCAGTCCACCAACTCTAGGTCCTTTTTAGCCCATCAAAATTAGGCCTTTTCCAGTCAAGCATTTTCACCCCAAAACAATAATAATAATAAATAATAAATAATAATAATAATAAATTGGTCATTTTCAATCTACGACTGTTTGTGGGACATTGCTGTGCGCAATTGGCTGCCGCGTTCGCCCACAAATATACAGTCAATTCACTTTACAGTGTGTTCTGTGAAGCGCTTTGGGACGTCCTCCTGACGTGAAAAGCGCTATATCAAATGCAAGGATTATTATTATTATTATTATTATTATTGACTGTACTTTGTCTCTGTTCATGAGTATTCTAAATCTAATAATATTATGGTCACTGTTACCTAGATGCTCCCCTACCGAAACCTGTTCAACCTGACCTATTTCATTTCCCAGGACTAGATCCAGCAATGCTTCCTTCCTCATAGGACTGGAGACATACTGCTCAAGAAAATTTTCCTGTACACAGTTTATGAATCTTTCTCCTGCCTTGCCCTTAGCGCTGCTATTTTGCCAGTCTATATTGGGATAATTGAAATCCCCCATAATCACAACTCTGTTCGCCTTACATCTATCCGCGATCTCATTGCAGATCTGCTCCTCTATCTCCTTCCCGCTGTCTGATATAGTGCCTGATCACGTCTTTGAGACATCTCAAGGTGCTTCACAGAATATTTTGTAAAGTTTCTGGGTGAAACTCAGCATCTAATTGCGCACAGCAGTGTCCCATAAACAGTCGTGGATTGAATGATCAAATTATTATTATTTTTTTTGAAGGGATTTTTGATCCGCCAATCGACTAACAACTAAATATTCAACTATTTTCTCCTCCAGTACCATTCCCAGACCAGAACCAATGCTTCTCTGATGAGTGTTCTGTTCGACCCTGAGCTGTCCTTTCTCCCTCATATCCGCGCCACAACTGGCACCGCCTTCCATCACCTCTGGAATGTCGCCAGACTATGGCACTACCTCACCCCTCACGCTGCTGAAACTCTGGTCCACGCCTTTATCACCTCAAGGCTGGACTATGGGAACTCTCTCCTCGCCGGCCTTACCGGCACCTCCCTCCACAAGCTGCAGGTCATTCAGAACTCTGCAGCTCGTGTACTGTCCTGCACCAGGCTTCGGGACCACATCACTCCCACCCTCGCTCACCTCCACTGGCTTCCCATCCCCCAGAGGATCGATTTCAAGATCCTCATCCTCACCTACAAGGCCATTCATGGCCTTGCTCCCTCCTACCTCTCCGACCTACTATCCCCCTACCTACCTGCCTGTACCCTCCGTTCCTCTGGCTCCGGTCTGCTCCACATCCCCAGCCCCAACAGCACTACCATCGGTGGCCGGGCCTTCAGCCTCTCAGCCCCCAGGCTCTGGAACTTCATCCCCCAGTGCCTTCGCCTTGCCTCCTCCCTTTCCTCCTTCAAGGCCAGTCTCAAGACCTTTCTCTTTGACCGAGCCTTCAGCTCCCCTCTCGACTCTCTACCCCCTCCTCGCTCCCTCCCTTCCCTTACCCTGACCATTTCCCCCTTGCTCGGGTCCTGACCCAACTGTACAGTGCCTTGGGACGTCCTCCCGACATGAAAGGCGCTCTATAAATGGAATCTTGTTGTTGTTGTTGAGTCACTGCAAGGTGTGAAACTGAAATAACATCATTGTTCCAAATTGCTTTTTTTTGTGCATAAACCCTGCACATCCCTGTGCGCCAAATCAGCACCTGAAGTGGTTCCTGCCCAGACTTGAAACGGTTACTATCACTAAGGGAAACAGAATTAATAGACTGGGACAAGAAATGAAGAGCATACCAGTGCCTTCTACTGGCCATGCATGATTTTAGCTGGTTTAGTCTCAGTGGAAGTCCGAAATACAATTTGGGGTAGTTAATGTATTGGCTTCAGCCAACCTCCACCTATGCTCTCCAGACTTAAATAATTGGAGTGTGTTCTGATGCATTGGGGGTGAAGAGATCCACAACTGGTAAAAATAAACTCTCCCAGCAGCTGGAACTGGATAATACTGAGCATGGATTTACATGTGTGTCAGACTCCCAGCTGTCCAAAAACTGTGAAATTATGGCCTGTGTATTGCCCCAGATCAGGATTAATGACATTGGTAAGACCCTTACATTGAAATGAAAACATACATGTAAGTATTTTAATCAATGTTCACTTTCCTCTCTCCCAGAAACTGGACTCTGAGCTGCAGCGGAGGTAATGGGAAGCAGGAACAGGCCGAGGCAAACTGGTAGCAAAACAAGTTTATTGCAGACAGGTAGGCCAGGTTAGAGCTGAAGTTACAAGCAAGGATAGCATCTTACAGACAGGAAGATAACCATGTGGAGGTACAATACAATTTACATTTATATAACACTTTTCATATTAGGAGGACGTCCACTCCAGGATTTGCACCCGAGCTGGGGGTCAGGGCAACTGGAAAAAAGATGACTGAAAGTGTTCAAAGAGGAAGGTCTTGAGGCGGAATTTGGAGACAAGGGAAGGGACTCCAGGATGGTGTTCCAGTGAGTGGGGGCAGAAACGCTGTTCATAACATTTGATGAAGTTGCTTATCCAGCAGATAATTTGAAACCTGGGTTACTTAAAGGTCATAATGAAACATAGCTCTTTAAGATAGATAGGCAATTCAGACCTTGAAACCTTAGTTTGTTTCATTAAATGGGGAGCTGTTTAAATGCAGGGAATATGACAGTTGGCTTCAGCAATTGGCTTTTGCTATGGAGCAAAAAGATAGTCATCGCTCCCGTTCTTGATTACCAGCTGAGAAATTCTGCTGTTCTGGATGGATATGTTCATGTATGTGACTGGGTGAGTCCAGGATTACCTACGTGTCTCAGTGGATTGTAAGGACACTGTGAAGACAAAGTCAAAAGAAGGAAATGTAAACTTATTGTTGTAGAACTGGATCCATTTCAAGATCCTCACACTCACGTACAAATCACTTCATGCCCTGGCACCACCCTATCTACTCACACCCCACTGCTCTACCACTTCTGCACACCCACTTCCACTATTGGTGACCATGCTTTCAGCCACTAAGCCCTGAACCTCTGGAATCCCTGCCTCAATCCCTCCACATTGCTCCTTCTTTGCACCTGAAGACTTTCCTCTTGACCGTGCCAAAGGGTTCATCTCCTCTTTCTCCCCGGCTCGGGATTATTTTTATTAAGCCCTCCAAAATACTACCCCATATGAAGGGTGTTGCATAAATACAAGTTGTTGTAATTGTGATTCGCAGAGAGTGGAACAAATATCTGACTATGTGTTGCATGTTACTAGTTATAAGGTCCTGTGAACATATTTATTGAGAAACACCTTCAGAAAAATCAAGGCAATGGTTTGTGGTATTTTATGTTTTTTATTCCAGTTGTACAGTAATTTAAACACACAGAAAGATAGTTGAAAAAAAGCGTAGTTAAACGATGTCTTTTTGTCAGTCCTGTACAAAGCATTTACCAACTGCTGGAAACAACAACAGCGGAACATCTCTCCCTTTCAGAAGAACAAAGATTATTTTTATTAGTAAAAACATTAGGCCAAAGCTCACTATTAGAAAAGTTAGAACTGTTCGAAAGATAACTGACCATTTTAAACTCAAAGAAACATAACCTTAACAGAAATCAGATTATGTTGTAGAAAGCTGCAATGAAGAACTAAAATAAAACCAGTGTTGAAATCTTTCTAAGTACGGCAAACAAAAAAACAGAAAAATCATTCAGGCAATGAATAAATTGCAGGGTTTCTTGTGAATCATTTCAACATTTCACGGGTTTTTGTACAATAACACTACAAAGAATTAGGAATAATATAAACACACTTTGAAGCAGCTGTTAAGTAATATAGTACAAACAAAATGAACAATGGCATGAAATACAATGTCTCATAACATGTTCAATGTGATGATCATATCGAAACTGTTAAGAAACAGCAGAATTTTAGCCAATAATAATTTTTGACTGGTTTCAGGTCAAACCAATCTTCCCTTCCTTCCTCCTGGTCACAACACTATTGTTCAGCACTGATGCTACCTCACGTGAGGCCACAAAATAAATGCAAGTTGTTGTTGTTGTTGTTTAGTCCAAGGCCTCACCAGAATAGTTTGCTGCTCAGTGGTAGTCAGCTATAAAATAATTTCCCAACTTGGGAGGCAACATTTGAGTGCTGCTTCACAAGATATCAGTCAATCTAAAATCCAATAATCTTAATTTCCCCAAACCACTGTTCTCCATAATTGAAAGGCCAGAAGTCTTAAGGTCCAGTTATTGTGCTAAAGCCAGGGGTGGTGAGAAATGAGATTCAGCCCGGAAACTGGTCAATAATTATCAACTGATAAAGTCCACAATTTAACAGATTTAATGTGGTTGTATTTTTCACCCCATTGTTCTGGCTTCTTTTCTGCAGCATCGTGGTGTCTTCAAATCTCAGTGGGTTTAGGATGAGATGTAAGGACAGTGATGGGAATCGTTTATTTGGCTTTTTCCTTTCAGTTTGATCACACCTAGCAATCAGTACGTAGCAGCACAGCTTTCATACACTAGACTCTGATTCTGCAATTACAAGATGAACAGCATCATTCACAGACATCCACTGAATGGCTATTCAGTACCATGAACCATATCCCCTTAAATGGACATAGAGCAATTCCACACCTGATTGCACTGAGACAGCAATGAATGATAAACTTGAAACTGTTCCTTTCCTCCCTTCCTCTTTTCCGGCAATTACAATTTTTTTCTTTCGCAAAAAGTTCGCAAGTTGGGTTGATTGTTTCAGTTTTTTAAAATAAAAACTCAAGATAATATGGTTGGCAGGGATGGGACTGCAACACTGACCTGTAGTTCTGGATAATCAAAACCCTGAATTCAGTCTCCACCAGTGTCCCTGACAAAATAAATTCAGAGTTTAATAGTGAAATAATCATCAACCTTGGTTGATTCCTGGTGGGCATACAAGTCTCAGCACAAGAGAGATACAATATTCCTTTTCAGGTTAAAGCTACAGATATCCCAATGCACATAGTATTAAAATAATTAAACCGGGACTCTGCTCTGGATAGTTTTTAGGCTAAGGCTGTATACTAGAAACATCTCCTAGCAGACTGGATGTCACGTGATCCAATTTTCATTACCACAGGGAGGCTAGGGATCTCCAATTGTAATTGGGGTTCATAATATATACTCAGTGAAAAGCTTTTTTTAATAATGAATGATAAGCATACCTGCAGAACTCGCTCTATTTATTATTCCAGCAAATATCCAAACTTCACATTTCCATTGCAAATTTCACAATAATGCATTCAGTACCATCTATAAAAATAATCCACTCTATATTTTCCAATACTGAAGATCACAAGGGGTTTGGGTGAAGAAACTAATAAGCAGCTGAAAAGCATTACAGAAAGAGTGGGAAAAGCCGCAGTAACAGACTCATTTAAGATTTAATCTTTTGGCAGCAGACAGCTTTGTAAGAGGAATTGGGGACTCAGATCCAGCTTTTCAAAGAGACCAGCAAACAATTTAACTTAGAACGTAGAGATGGATGATGTTCATCCAACGGTTCAACTAAGATTATGTTAAACGTGATGGTCATCTTTCCACTCTTCAAAAGAATACATGACCTGAAATAACTAATCGATGTTTTAAAAAAAATTACCTCAATTTTTCAAGGAAATGTGTATCTTAAAAATGTATTTTGTAAAGCGCTTTGAGACATTTGATCTGAAAATCATTATGTATAAATTCAAGTTCTTATTATCTCTATATTCACTCTTTAACACTACACTTCTAGTTTGCCTGATCTAACATATTTTCTACACTGGATTACAGTCATAATTATTCATGGATCCTAATTCTCTGTTGAGATTTTTACATTTCCTTTTGAAGTGTAAAATGTGTGGTAAGGATAAGCCAGGTATTCAGGCTGGCTAGTTCCCATCAATTTCAAGCATATAAAAGACATTAACCCTAAAAATTCTGAATTTGATTTGCTCCTTTTGAAATACTTTTGTTAATATAAATTTAAGTAGAATTGGAAAAAAAGCAGAGTAAAAGAATAGGAAATTCGCAGGTGGATTGGTGTTATAAAACATATGTGATCTTACTTCTATTTTGTTCTAGGAAAATTATGTTGTGTGTAAAAGTGTTACTAAGTCGTCAACTGTTAAACCGAGATTGTTCATCCCTTCTTCAGATGAGATATTAAACCAAGGTCCCATCTGCCTGTTCAGGTAGACATGAAAGATCCCATGGCACTATTTGAGAAGAGATTTTCTTCCAGTGTCTGCCCTGGCCAATAAACCCAAAAATAAATTTGGTGATTTATTTCATGGCTGTTTGTGGGACATTGCTGTATGTAACTTGGCTGCTACATTCGCCTACTTTGCTGTATATCTTGTGGAACGCTTTCTCCCGATGTGAAAGGCTATTTCACATGTAAGAAATAGACTAATCTTACATAGGGAAAAAATAAAATTAAAATGAATAGAAATCTTTAAGAAAAATTGTTTCCTTTGTCTGGCTCTTTTAAAAAGAGCTCAAAACTTTTACTAATTTAATTTGTTATTAAAATACTTCACTCTTAAGGACTGTGCTGTTATATTGTTTTCAAAACTTTAAGGTTTTTTAATTGAAACAATTTGTAAATTGTCATCAATCTGCAATTTTAACCTCCTTCTGCCACTTTTTAGAAACAATGCATAAGACTAGTTGAATACAATTCCTTTCAGCATGTTTTAATGCTGCATTCAGATTGTGCAAATATGAATCTGATTTAAAGTTAATAGTTCTTGAGAATGCACCAGCCACAGCTGAAACAATTCCATTCCCTGCTCTGATATCACATCACTCTTTCTGTGCACCGACAATTTCATGAGTGGATCCTTAACACTCTTATGCTCATGCAAAAAAATGGGAAAGGGTGGGGGGGAAGGAAGGAACGATTTTTGACAGGTAAATTTAGTAGGTGCGGCAATGTGAATGTTACAATGGGTTTCCCAGTGTAAACTCACATCAACGATGCTGATAAGAGTACTTACCAGTAAGGTCAATAAATGCACGAGTGATTGGAAAGATAACCGTGTAGGGCTTATGTACATACATTGATCCCAACTTAAAACATTAATGAAATAAAATAATTAAAACATTAAAAAAAACTTAAGAGTCCTGCAAGCCAGTTTAAACAAAAAATTCAAAAAAAAAGCATTCAATTATAATTCATACACCTATTTGTTGCTTCACTGTTTAATCATATGAAATTTAGTCAGGTGTTCCTGGAGGAAGGAACATTGTAACCAATGGAACCTGGCACCAGTCCTCTATATAATAATAATACTTGCATTTGATATAGCGCTTATCACATCTTTGAGGTGTCTCAAAGCGCTTCACAGAAAATATTGTTAAGTAAATTGACGGTAGATTTTGTGAGTCAAACTTGGTGGGGATACAGAAGATGGTAATGAAGTGGCCTGAGTTTGAAATGTGCAAAAAATGGATTTGTAGGAGTTCTGTAGCTCAGTGGTTAGAGCACTCACTTTGCAAGCGAGAAACCTGCGTTTGATTCCCAGTAGGGCGAAACCTTCAGCAGGTTTCCTTACTCAACACGCCTGATAATAATCCTTCAAGAAAATATAAATAAAATAATAATAATTTGGTCACTCAATCCGCAACTATTTATGAGACACTGTTGTGCACAATTGGCAGCCGTGTTTCGCACACAAAATATACAATCAATTCACTTTACAGTGTATTCTGTGAAGCGCTTAGAGATGTCTAGAAGATGCGACAAGGCGCTATATCAAATGCAAGGATTATTATAATTATTACTACAAGAACGGTATTCTTAAAACATCCTTGAAACATAGGCAGCTGGTAGCAAATGAAATTTGCCCCAAATGACCCTCCATTTACTGCTCACAGATTTAAAAATATTATTCTTCTGTAATATATGAATAGATGGTCTGAGATTATCCCAGTGCTACCCTTCTGTGGTTTAATGAACAGCTGATTTAATTGCAATAATTTCTGAACACTTTGAAGATTGTCTTAAAAAAATCTTATCAACTGTGTAGGAGGTCACTTCCACTTCAAACTGCAATGGAATTCAAAGTGAAGAGTGTCCTATTTATTTCATGTGGCTTAAAAAAGGAAATTCCAAAAGAATGTTTGAAGAGCATGGGGCTCAAAAGAAAATGTTTTTTTTAAAGTTGTATTAAAGATTGAACAATCTCCTGGGGTCCCTGTGCTGTCACCTACTTCATGAATAATTTCAATAGGAAACCCACCTAACTGTCATCATAAAGTGCCACGAGTTTGAGCCTGACGTTTCATAGTACTGCGTTCCAACTGGCCGAACAGCATGCAATCAAACTTGATTAAGGAGAGCCAGATCAGAGGTAAATCACATAAATTGCTACAAAATGTGATGCTGTGTCTCAGTGGTCCTTTGCAGAGACCAGCTGGAAAAAAGTGCTCTTTATTATTTGAGCCCAAGCACTTATGCTTCACATTGCAAACAGTAATATTGGGAACAGCCTGTCATATTGGGAGAGCAATAGTATGGCAAATTGAAAGGATGTGCCAATCCTCAAATCTTCAGTAATGGTTGGGGAGAAGGACATGTTGTTATTGCGTTGATAAGAGAAAACTACACTGGTTCTGAGTTTGATTAAGTGCTTTAAACATGCAAGTAACCAACACTATATTGGGTAGCGAGTGTGTTCAAAATAACACTCCCACCATTTATTTACTTCCTGGCCCATCATTCCAATCCCCTCCTGCATTCATTTTATAGGTGGCCATTAAAGGTCCTAAGACACACAAGAAGAAAAGGAATTTCCCTCATTGCTGTGAACAATAATCCTCCGGATACATTGTCATTTGGCTCACGCCTGCAGGAATAAATGAGATGTCATTTTTGCTTGAAAACAGTCTCTACCATTAATTACTATGGTGTTTTAATATAAAGTGACAGCTACAAAAATACAACTTTCTCTTTCTTCTGGTTTCTCTTTTTTCAATTCCTCCCTGGTCTCCTGAAGACACGGCTGAAGTTGCCATGCTATGACTTTGAGTAACCAGTTGTAGTACAGCAGATGTTAATTAAATGCATTACTTGGAGCTCACAAAGGACAACTAGGAGGTTCAGAACAGAGATTCGAAGGAACTCTTTCACCCAGAGAGAGGTGGGAATGTGGAATTCTTTGCCATAGTCAGTTGTTGGGCTAGCAACCATATGCTCATTCAAAAAAATACTGGACAAAATATGGGACCAGGGATAGGATTTAGGATGGCCACTCATGTGTCTATGAGGTGTACATTCTATGAATCGCAGAGATACAAGGTCAACAAAGGCAGAAAGTGGGCTGTGAAGGCCTTACTCCTATGGTCTTAATAGAGAATTCCACTTTTATTCTGTTTATACCAAAAATGATAAAAAGATATTTGTTGATTTTGTGCTCACAGCTGCTCGGGGAATTTACGCCGCTTTCGGTCCATCATAAAGCAGCTGCTACGCGAGAAAGTGTTTGTTTCACAAGTGCTCCCTCTGCTCCAATGGAAAATAAAAACATAACCAATAGGACCTGGCTAGGTCTACAGAAATCCTTCATGTGGCCTGCTGAAAATTATTACATTGGAAAAAATTGGCATCCAAACCATTCAATGATTATTGGTGTTTCAGTGGCTATTCATGGTTTATTGTCTCAATTCAAACAGTGTTATTTTGTGAAATGGCACTGAAACGCCACACTGAAAATACAAACTGAAACCGTGACAACAATGGGAAACCTCATTACGCAATTTTCAGCCCACCTAGACCGATAAACCCTGGAAAAGTTAAACTACTTACATAAATACAACCTACAACACAACATAGGCCAAAAATGTAACTTCCAGCGATTGAACAGGCGAAGGCCAAAGCCTCTGGTATGATTGTTGTAAGTTAATTCTTCAATTTAGGAAAGGATGACTTTTAGTCCTTAGTCAGATAAACTCCATGACTGCAAAATTAAACAAAAAAGTATCTGGAGCCCAATGTAGGATCTATGATTTACAAAAGAAAATTCTTGCCATAAGGCAAAAACAAAATGGCAGTGATAGGATCCTGAGTGGATTAAACCACTTACCTGCCATCTGCTTGGCAAAAACAGTCTTTAAATAACGAATGTTGCACATTTTACACCATTATTTCAACGTCTCTGTCACATACCAATATCAGTGAATCACTGAGGTCAAGTTCTGCCACAGCCCAACCTTAAATGGATTATTCCTTCATAAAGATTATAAATAGAAAGCTTTGACTGAATTTCCATACTCGTTTCGTATTTTCGATTCGTTGGTTTGTCTATTGGAAAGTCAATACATCCATGTTGTGGAGCTGAAGCTTCAGTCATAATCTCAACAAACTCATTGTTAACAGTTTCTTAGCTAAAGCATAATCCAGGAACATTAAAACACTCAAGTACTGAAGTGCAGATATTTCAACAAATACTGATTCACAAATAAAACGTATGTAACTGGAACACAATCAAATGCAAGGATTATTATTATTATTGATATTTGTCCTCAATGTTGTTCAGACATTTGTCAGTCTAGAGAATACACCAGGAAGTAATCTAAACAAAACCACATATAAGATTAGCTACTGGGGAATGGAGTTTGTGATCAAACATTTTCCCCCTCAAATTAAAGACATTAGTTTCTGAACACTTGCTCAATCTTTTCAACATTGAATTGATTTTAAAAAAAGGAGTGAATGCAAAAACCATGAAAGAAATGAGACAGTACAGGAAATCCATATGTTCTGCAGTAGCACTCTTTCACTTTCTACTTGGTGGCCTGGTTGAATCAATCTGCTTGTACACATTGAGTCCACAATGACTGTTGCTGGATCATGTTCAGTCCATGATGACAATTGGACCTGCAGTGCCTGGATGTCTGTATTGCTCTGAGGAAGTAAAGGATAGAGGATGATGTTTCACAGCAACTGGAGTGCAAGGTCTCCTGGAAGATTTCCTCATCTCAGACGGAGACAGAAGCTTACGAATCTTCCTGTATACATGAAAACAAAAGTAACCATTTGGTTAAAAATACAGCTTTCAAACATACTGATCAAACTATTTATGATACAGTAGTGAGATGTAATTCTTTAAAAAACTTTGTTAGCCTCTAGATGGGCCATAAAATATGTTTTGCCCACAAGATATACAGTCAATTTACTTTACAGTATCATGATCAGGTGCTAGATCAAATGCAAGGATTATTATTATTATAGAATTAAAACTCAAAGCTCCTCAAGTTAACTGCCACAAACGCAATCTGATAAAATCTTGCACTTATTTAGTGCTTCACAGAGACACAACACAATACAAAATTACATTTGTAAAGTGACTTTCATGTCGGGAGGACGTTCGAAGGTGCTGAACAGTTAAGGATTAGGACCCGAGCGGGGCATGATAAGGTTGTATTGAGCAGACAGGAGAGGAAGGAAAAATGGAAGGTTGTAAACCAACATCATGGTGAATGAGATAGGTTTCTAAGAAGATTGTGAAGGGAGAAAGAGCAAAGGCAAAGTGATCAGAGAGAGTTGCAGTGAGAGAGGCCATAGTGATTGAAGGGTCAACCACCAGTGGTAGGATGGAGTGGGAGGAAAGTCAAAGGCTGAGACTGAATGGTGAAAAAAAAAGTGTTTATAATTCTAAAAGAATAGACAAAATGAGCGTATAGAACTTATATCTTTGCTGGATTCATCATTTGTGAAAGGACCTCATTTTAAATTTAGGTCAAAGGGGATTTGGACTGACTTGAAGAAAAATATCTTCCCACAGGAAGCAATAAGAACCTTGAATGCACTGCCCCAGAAAACCATATATGAGAAATCAGTTAAGGGTGTTAAGAGAACGATTGATAGATTTTTCTGATTTAAAAACATTAAGAGATAAATGATAGGAAGGTGGAATTTGGAGAGTTTGTAGCATGTGGTCCATAGAATGGACTATGGCAGAGTGGGCTGGGTAAATTTCTCCTGTTCTTAATCTTCTATGTTGCTAGGAAAATATATAAAGGTCAGGATGAAGATCTTATAAGTGATCCACAGAAGCCAGTGTAGCTTTCCAAGCGTGAGGATAATGGGTAGTTGGATCTTACTGTGGAGAGGTATGCGAGCAGAAGTGGCTGAAACTCTTAGATTGGGGTCAGGTCTTGAAAACTATTCATTTTCAGCTTCTGTTTTGATGCACACTAGCACACTAATCATCAGTAGTTATGTGACCCAGACTTCAACAACAGTTTCACTGCAATAACAACAACTTTCACATATGTATAGCACTCTTCATGTAGAATACCGATTCAAAGCACTTAACCTATTGTACAATAATCCTAAATTACTAAGAGGAAAATTGAAAACACAATCTAAAATACCTGCACCTGTATCCTGATGTCCCTTTTCATTGCTTTTCTATCTTGTTTCACCTTTCCCATTATTTGCTTAAAAAGTCTATTTGAAAGTCTACTTGAAAATAAAATAAAATGCTGAAACACTTACCTTGCTTCCGACTCCCACCACCCCAAATGGGCAGTGGGAGAAAATTTGTAGTTTTTAAATAAACTTTGTCAGTGGCTGAAAAATCACACACAATGAGGGGTTTAAATGTGGGTGAATGACAGACAGCAAAAGTCAAGTCAAGTGGTGATGCAGTTTTTGTGTCTAAATCAAGGTGTTGGAATGCTAAGCACGTAAACTCATCAGCAAGCACTACAGAACAATCACATCCAGAAAAGTGAACATATTTCAAGGGTTAAGACCAAACATTTTAATGCTTAACCAGCAGCAATTAATCAATTTTGACTTTTGAACCATAACGGGTTGGTAACCACAGTGCCATTCCAACTGCAAAATGGGATGTCCAAAATAGCTGCGTGTCAACAACAGTGAGGGAAAAGGATATCAGTGAGGGAGCTTTACAAAGAGAAACCTTTTTTCACAGATTGTTGGCACGATCTGGGCATCAAAACTAACCTTTATGGACCAACTGCTCTATGCACACCTTCAAATACCGGTTAAGTATACAACTTATAAAGATGTTATCACACAATAAAGGCTCACTTTTTGAGGGGGGGGGTGAATAATGTTTTTTGCACCACAGTCCCAAGAGATTACTAACATTAATGGCTCTATGAATACAATGGTTTATTTGTGCGGAAAACTCCAATTTGGCATCAAAGGAGAAGATGAGATAAGAAAAAACACGAATGCTGGAAATCTGAAACAAAACTAGAAAATGGTGTAATTGCCATAAAACATTAATCAGTATCTGAGAGATAAATGCAGGTTAACGTTTTAGGTACAAAGCTCTGAGGAACAATTCTAACTTGAATCTGAAAACATCCATCATTTTGTGTTCCAATCTCACGAGTAGATAATGAAGCTGGCAGCTGAGCAGAATTGAATACTGAAAATCTCAAGGGTCTGAGCTCAACTTCACCTAACATGAATGGCGAGGTAAGGGGTCACCATGAACAACTTCCATCTAAAGAACAAGAAGCTTGCACACTCCACAGTTTCCCCTCTCCACTGTGGTTGATTTAAACAGATTCTCCAGTATACGGCTGGCTACAGTTTGATGCTGGGAAATCACATTGCAGTACATCCGTCATGACACACAGCTTGATTTTAGTCAACGCTCTTTGTGACAACTGCATTTCCACAAGTGAATGTTCATTCATGCCATTTTTAAACTGCAGGACCAGCAGCATGCACTGTTGTGCTAGGCTGGAGGAACTGTCAGTTTGCGCCACATCTGCTGAGTTTATATCACTCCACATTGGGGGCGGGAGTGGGGTGCAGGGGTTGGGGGGTTGCTTGCAGCAACATGACAACCATCTGCTATCATCAGACAAGTAATGCACGAGAAAAACTAATAGTAATTTATTTGCACAACTCTGCTGCTCAAATAACAACAGTGGCAACCTTAATCTCAGCTATTTCCCAGTCTTCAACAGGTAGTTGGACAATAGTGTGTGAGAAATTAAAACTTGACTGTTTTCATGGTGCTTATGCTATGTCAAATGTTTTATGGAATGACATTGGGTCTGATAACTGTGGCATTGATTCTTTTCATTATGGAATCAGATCTCTTCTATGCGAATGGAACAGGGGAATCAGACATCGTGAGTTGGACAATGCAGCTGCTTTTCCTCACAAATTGCCTGCAAAGGCGAGCCCGTCTGTACGCAAAATCCAATATGAAAATGGGATGTTTATACTGCAAATAATCTTACTTAAACAGACACATTGTACTTAAGATATTATTTCTGTATTATTAATTAAACCCTACATACCCGAAAGTACCCTTTGTGTTAAACTCATTGACCTGTAACACTTTGCTATACAAGATTTCAAAAGCATTGCCATGTTTTATCTTTAATAAACTAAACATGATGAATTGCCTAGTTAAAACTAGTGAATAAAGGTCAGGACCCTGTCCAACACAGTCTTCTTCTTGTCCTTTGAACTCCATAAAAAAAACACGATTTTGGTATCAGAATTTAGTGCTACTGCAATTACAAATCACTACAAAAGCAAATTCATCCAATACAGAAAGATCTACCGAACGTGGGAGTCAAATGATCTTTGTCATCACTGACCAAATGTCCTAGAAACACTCAGCATACCTGCAACATTAAGTAATGTGTCATGTATCTGCACTTCACCAGTATGAATGCATAGTTATCATTCTGAGTAGATATTACACCTGTATTGAGTTTAAGTGCCTGATGACTCCAGTATAGTGCTTTGTGCTTAGCTTCAACCAGGCAATCACAGGCACATTGAAGGTGATCAATATCTAACCTTTGCAGTGTGACATGATCCTGGTTCAGTCAACTTTTTCACACTTCAAATGACCTTTGTTGGAACTGAATAATCACTCCTAATCACTGCTGGTGACAAATGATTAATCACAGCTTTCACTGTCAAATCCAAAGGCTCTGAATCACAAAACCTTAATTTCTCTTGTATTTTGAAAATATCGAACGAAAAATGACTCAATCTTTTTCTATAAAATAGAAGAAAAATAAAGAATGGACCGAACATTACTTTGAACAGCACCACAAGAACTTTCAGCTCCAAGTTGAATTTTATCTTGACTCATATTGCAATTCAGAAAATGGGTTGATATGGTTCTCCTGCTGTGATAAAAATTATAAAGATGTCTATGAACACTACTGGAGACCCATTAGATGCATTTATATTTTAGCTCAGGTATATATTTTTAGTCTGGGGATTATTATAAATCATTTTTTGACTATCAATTTCAGAGTGTTTCAGATAACTACACATAATAATAATCCTTGAATTTGATATAGCGCTTTTCACGTCTTCTAGACGTCTCAAAGTGTTTCACAGAATATGCTGTAAAGTGAATTGACTGTATATTTGTGGGTGAAACGCGGCAGCCAATTGTGTCCCACAAACAGTCATGGATTGAAAATGACCAATTTATTATTGTTTTTGTTTTTGGAGGGATTATTATCAGGTGTGTGGAGTAAGGAAACTTGGTCCAAGGTTTTGCCCAGCCTGCAATTGAACCCAGATCTCTCACTTGCAAGGCGAGTGCTCTAACCACTGAGCTAAATGGAGTAAACAATGAAGTGGAAATTTCTAGCTTGCAAGAAACGTGATCGAGTTCTGCAGTGATTATGCAATCCAAAGCACTAAAGCATTGTTGTACTATACAGCTGATGTGAACAAAATTTCTTGGACAATTAACAAAGAACACATGGAATTATCAACCAAACCTTCTAACCAAGGTCAAGTGTCAATAACCAGTGTGTGATTACACATATGCCCTGCAGACCAAACTCTTAACTCATCTCCCACTGTGTTCTCTGGGCCATTACAAAATACCAAGAAACAAAGGAAGACTGGGCTTGAGCTCCACTCAACAATTTGCATTTATGTAGTACATAGAGAGAACGGCTCAAATTGCTTTACAAAGACAGAGTGGGAGTACGAGCTTAGGGGGAGACATGGGGTGGGAAGGAGGTAGCTGAAGGCACAATCATAGAGACAGATCTTTGGATGGGTTTGGAAGCAGAAAGAGAGGGAAGAAGTGGAGGGATGTCAGAACTGAGTTCCAGAAGAAGGGAGAATTTGAAGGTAACATACACTCAAAACAAACAATTGTATTCAATAATTACACAGAAGACAGCTATAAGCAGGAAAGTAATATAAATGAAGACTATTACTATAAGTATAAAGAGAGGGGAGGCTGGATTTTTGTCCCTACACAAAGCTTAGTTAAGATGTTACTTAACTAAGCTTGTGTTACTATTAGTGCCTACCCAGCTGTCAATAGCATTTAAAAGAAAAATATGAGGATACAGGAAATGAGCAGGTAAATTAAATCGTGCAGATAGCTCCAGTGGGGCTGAATGGGCCCTATGCTCAAATTTCTATAAGTATCTCAAGTAAAACTGTATGAATTAATATTTGGGAGAACCATGCATAATACATAATACACATGCATAATTCGGATGGTTTGCTAAAACAGCAGCGCAGTTCTCAATCCTGTCCTCTCAACCAAGGAAGGTGAGGGGTGCAAGTAAACTTCATGAAGCATACAAAGGAAACACACTTCATATGAAATGTTTCCTGGGACTGGATACTTTACAAATACTAAAAAAGACTTTTTCAGGTATTAAATGATATAAAATACTAGTTTAAATTACCCATTGGATTCTTGATCAATAACTAGTTCGAAAGCAGACATAACGAGGTGTGCATCTTAAAAAGCAGGGCTCCACATCACCTCCCAAAGTTGGTGCAACACAGCACAACAGCAGTGGAAAGATAAATTCATTTATTAGCTGAAACACAGCTAGATGAAGAAATATTGTGGACCAGACAACCTAAAGGGAAAAGAGGAGAACTCTTGACATTAAAAGAAGTGTTTAATCATATCAGCTTTGCGCAACCATCTCCTCATTAAACACATGATTCAGTTGCTAATTTCACATTCAGCAGGATTAGCATTAAAAACGATATACAGTATCAGCGGTGTACATCTTTATCAACTAGAGGGAAAAATATATGAATTGCATGTCTCCCCTGCATTTACATTTCCCAAAATATGGATCATTTCAACCTGGTCCTTCTTCACACCATTTTTAAACAAAAGTACTAAGAGGAGCTAGAATGCAAGCCTGCTTCAAGTGGTTATGATTGAGCTGTACTAAAGCAAGAACCAGGTGGCTACATGAATTTGTAGTCAATTGGCAAAACAAAAGAGCTGTCGGATCCACTAAAGCCACAAGGAGACATTGCTGAACTGAATTACAACAGAGAGATCAGTCTAGCAAGACAACCTGGATAACCTGAACATGTCACAGTGGGCTCCCATACAATGGCTTCGGTCCTGAGAATAAGAATTGCTTGTTTCGCACACTATCGGCGGGCAGGCCTTCCGTACTCTGCACCCACCCTCTGGAACTCCATCCCGCAGTCCCTCCATCTCGCCCCCTCCCTCACCATCTTCAAGACCCATCTTCAAGACCCTCTTCTTCAACCGTGCTTTCGATCTCCCTGCGTCTCCTCCTGCCCTCCCCCACCCCGACCGTCAGCTCCGTAACTCTGTCTGTCCAGCGCCTTGGGACGTCCTCCCGACGTGAAAGGCTTTATACATATGTAATTTTGTTGTTGTTGGTTGTTTCAAAGTACTGGTTTCAGGTTGTGCGGTTGGCTAGGGGTGATGGAACTGCAACATTGTCAAAGATCGAGTGGCCTGACAAAGAGCATTGTGCCTCTGCTGCCTTATTTGCTACTAGCGCAGTTCAGGATTCAGGAGAACATTGCTTATGGATGGTGATAATTTATACATTTTCCACAGTTGGGTCTCCTTGGGCTGAGCTGGTTTCAGTGGTATATTGGAAATGAGTCGACTCTCCTTGTTAGTGTCAGTGGTTTAGATCCTGAGCCATTCAACAGTAGTTTAAAGTGCTGGTTAATGACAGACTAGACAGCCTGGAACATCGGCAGAACTTGGAAAGACAGGCCAGTCATTGGGGGCAGGAAATCTTCCCACTTCGGTGCAGTTAGCCCTGCCTTTGAGACGTCTTGAAGATGTGATAAGGCACTATATCAAATGCAAGGATTGTTATAGTATTATAAAGCCCTAATGGGTATGATGGTTCCAGTTGAACAAGCAGCAGGAAGCTTGCCAGGCAGTATTTGAAATGGCAAGCTACACAGTTTTACCTGGTTAAACTCCAATTGTACCCCCATGCATATTGTGGGATCCCCCAGCCTAGACTCTTGTCAGCCTGCACCTGATACTTTGCAGGATTAGTTAGGGTTGTCCCTCCAGAAAGAGCGCACACACTCAGTGTAGAGTGCATCTATGGTACTTTTGGTTTGGATACTCTTAAGCATGGCAATGGGTTTCTGCGTGTGTCAGACACCCAGCTGACCAAAGAAAATCTTTTCAACATTAGTGATTTTAAGTTATAGAAATCTGATGAGATCAGTTGGTCCCTAAGCTACTTCTTAGTAGCATGAGGCAAAACAGGATCCCATTTTGTACTTACTGTTGCTATTATAAGAAAGTAGTTCAAAATTCTAATCTGATTTCCAAATGGGAAAATATCTGTGTAAAGCCTGCCTTAAAATGCACTCAGCAATGTTAGTTTACACTACAACTAAAAAAGCTATGATGTGAAAGCTATACTACACTGCAATAAAATCCTTAATAAAGTGTCATTAGATCCTGTCTATACTGGCATATTGCATTAAATATATTTCGATAAATTATAGCATCCTGATGTGTACAAGTTTGATATCAGATGTGTATAAATGGACAGTGATTTTCATTGGTAATGTGATTGTAGTAAAATATTCCACACCAAATAAACACCAAGTGCATTTTCCTTTGAAAAAAAGGAAGCTTATCTTTTAGAAACAATTCTGCACATTATTAAACAATGGGTATGAAAAATACCCATTTAACAACTTAAAAGGGTATAGTCGCTGTTTAGTCATGTTTTCTCTTTCCAACTATCTATCAATAAAGAATACACATTGGAAGATGTCACAGTATGAATTGTGTGCACATTACATGAGATGCAGGCTCTGTCGCTTCTCCCCAAAGGATTGACTATCCAGCATGGACACTGGTATTTGCTGCAGGATGGCTTTCAAGTGACATTAAGTGGTAGGAAGAGCTGGACTTACCGTGAAAAGGTGTTCAACTGCTTCAGCACTGAAATGAAATAAGCATTCAGTCATTTAACAGGAGTTCTTCATACAGACATTTTCTCAGCTTGTAGCCCCATCAAGAGAAAGTGCGTCAGATCTGTTGCTGACGTGTCTCTTTTGGCCAATTAAAACAGAAAAGTTGCAGCCCACTGAGATTACGAGTTAGCTTTTGACAGTCGTTTAACATTTCTTAACAACATCTGAAACAATTTCTTATCTCTCCAAATTTTCATAACATTATGCAGCCATTTTGGCCAACCTTTGATCAACAATATTTTAACAGTACATTTGAACTTTACTAAGGGCTCCAAGAAGTATCCCTGTATAAATTTAACTGAAGATTTGAATCTTCAGTAATTACAAAATGCTAAAGGACATTATTAAAAGCAGCCCCACACAGATTACAATGGATTATTAAATGCGGATCACTAGATAATCCAGTACTGAGCCGCTGATTTCCACCGTAAAGATTTATATAAAAACAAAGCTCTTATTTCATGTTTTCACTTTAACTCGCCCTAGATTTACAGATTAGTATTCACCATCATAATCCTGCGTACAGATATTTGCAAACACAATCATTAAACTCAAATTTACAATCCAACGCAAGCCTCCTGATAAGATTTTAATCCTATCTTGAGAAAAAACAACTGATAAAAATTAGTCATTTGTTTTCAGGATTTTAGTTATTATACTTTAAAACGGTCCATCATCAGATTTGGCTGGACCACATCAAATCCTACCGCTTCGCCCTTGCCTCCGCTACATCGTCGTTCTACTCCAAGACAATCTTGGAGGCTAAGGACGACCCAAAGCTCCTCTTCTCCATCACGAATCAGCTCCTCCACCCACCCTTTCATGCCTCGCCCATCCTCACCTCAAATGCCAACTCTGAGGCGATATTGGACTTCCTCAAATTCAAAGTCGAGGGAATCCGCTCAGCTGCCTCTGCCACTGCATTTGCTAACCCCTCCCCATCTCCTCCTCCCACCCCAGCCCCTAACCACCCTCCACACTTTTGAACCTGTCTCCCCCTCCTCTCTCATCACCACTTTAGCCGTATGAAATCGACCACCTGCACCTTCGACCCCATCACAACCCCTAACCTTACCTCCCCGCTCCACCTCCTTGCCCCTCTACTCACTGACATCATAAACCTCTCCATATCCTCTGGTAATGTTCCCATCCCATTAAAAAACGCTGTTGTCACTCCTATCCTTAAAAAACCCTCCCTGGACCCTTCTCTACTCCCTAACTACTGCCCCATCTCCAACCTCCCCTTCCTCTCCAAGGTCCTGGAGCAAATTGTTGGTTTTCAGCTTCACTCCTTCCTCTCCCGCCACTCCTTTCTCGAACCCCTCCAATCGGGTTTCCATGCCGTCCACAGCACAGAAACAGCCCTGGTCACAGTGACAAATGACATTCTGTCCATCTGCGACCAGGGCTCCCTCTGCCTCCTCGTCCTCTTTGACCTCTCTCCTGCTTTTGGCACCGTCGACCACACTATCCTCGTCCACCGCCTCTCCTCTCACTTCAACCTCCATGGCTCTGTCCTTGACTGGTTCAGATCGTACCTCTCACACCACCTTCACTTCATCTCCACGAACAGCTTCTCCTGTAGCCCCCGGACCATCTTGTGCGGCGTTCCTCAGGGCTCTGTCCTTGTTCCCCTCCTCTTCAATATCTATATTTCCCTCTTGGTGACATCATCCGCAGACATGGGGTCAACTTCCACATGTATTCGGATGACACTCAACTCTATCTCTCTGCTCCCACCCTTGACTCCAGGACCACTGCTGTCCTAACTGAATGTCTATCGGACATCAAGTTCTGGATGAGAGCTAACTTTCTCTAGTTGAACGTCAACAAGACTGAGGCTCTCCTGATTGGCTCCCATCAGCGCCTCCTCACCTCAGGCTCCGACAGCATCACCATCTATGTTTGCACACTCCACCTTGCTAAGACAATCTGGAACCTTGGGGTCTCGTTTGACCCTCAACTATCCTTTCTACCTCACATCTGCGCCATGACCCGCTCTGCCTTCCCCCACCTCCGCAACGTCGCCCGGCTCTGCCACTGTCTCACATCGGAGGCTGCCGAAACCCTCATACATGCTTTCATTACATCAAGGCTTGACTATGCAAACTCACTGCTTGTCGGCCTCCCCAACTCCTCCCTCCACAGGCTGCAGATCATCCAGAATTCTGCAGCCCGTGTCCTCTCCCTCTCACCCCCCATCCTTGCTCAACTCCACTGGCTTCCCATCACACAGAGGATACGGTTCAAGATCCTGGTCCTCACCTTCAAAGCCCTCCACAGTCTTGCCCCACCTATCTCTGCAACCTCCTAACCCCCTACCATCCTGTTCGCTCCCTCTGCTCAGCGGGCTCCAGCCTGCTTCATGTCCCCCACCTCGCTCGCCCTACCATTGGCGGGCGGCCCTTCTGCCACTCTGCCCCCACCCTCTTGAACTTCATCCCTCTGTCCCTCCACCTCGTCTCCTCCTTTGCCACTTTGAAGACCCGTCTCAAGACACTCCTCTTCGACTGCGCTTTTGATCTCCCTGCTTCCCCTCCTGCCCAACACCCTCCCCCCACCCCCAGCTTGGGTCCCTAACTCTGTCTGTCCAGCGCCTTGGGACTTCCTCCCGACATGAAAGGCGCTATACAAATGTAATTTTTTTTGTTGTTTAAAAACCCAAGTTCTTTGTTTTGATGTATGAATATAATCAAAATAATATTCATACATCAAAATAAAGAACGTGGATTTTTAAAGTATCTCATCATGTTAAAACAACCCAAAATGTTTTCTCAAGTAATTACGGTCAACTGTAGGGACTGGTTTTGTAGGTAGGGTCTCAGACACAGCCATGAGATGAATGCCCAAGCCTAGAAGAAAGAACTCCCACAAAATACATAGTTACTACAGTTTATAATATGTGTTGTGAAGCGCTTTGAGACATCTCGAAGATGTGGTTAGGAGCTAAATCAAATGTAAGGATTATATAAGTCTCTTTTTCAATTGTGTAATGGGATCTTTACTCTCTATCTGACAATAAGCAGAAAAGACCTAGACTTAACATTTCATTCAAAAGACTGCATCTCTGACAATGCAGACCCCTTGAACTTGACTTAAATGCCAGACTATGAGCTCAAGTCTCTGACATGGTGCTTGAACCAACAATCTTCTTATCTACAGGTGACAGTGTTGCCAAGTGAGATAAGGTGACACTTATTTGTGGATGCTTGACATTTTGGGTAAAGCCAAGTAATAAGAAAGGAATTGAAATTTCCACAATTTTGTTCAGCAATCCTTCCTGAATCTAGGACTTAAAATAGATTAAGTATCTTGAACATTGAAATGCCTTGCCCAGTATCATGTATTTTTGTAGTTTATGAACTGCATGTCACAACTATTTCAAACACAAGCCACACAATCTCCTATTTGAAATATCCTATGTTAAATCTTGTAACAATATCAAACAAAAAGCCATGGCCAATTTGTATTTTGGGAATTGTTGGCTGGATACTGAGAGAGTAATATGGGCTCTTTAGTGTCCACCTGAATAAGCAGACTCAGGTTAACATCTCATCCAAAGAACAACAACAATGTTCATGAAGGCATCAGATCGAATCTTTGATAGTTTCCAAGTTAGCTGTTCTTAGCTGCGGCAACTGTGGATATTTTACCATTAGCATCATCTATGCGCGAGAAAAGAAATCAAGTCAGCATTCCTGAGCCGCTTTTGTATGGATACTGGGGGAGGGCAGGTTCAAACTTTGCTGCAATAGCTCTCACTATCGACTAGTTTGCCAGTACTCACTCTAAACAAATGCAGATGAATAATGGCCAATGGGGTGACATACCAGAGAGTCTATGCCACTTCAATATGAGTCACACAGCCTTCAGGCAAGATTCAAACACAATTTGGAAACAAAATATTTAAATCAAAGTAAATAGACTATGCTGATATTCAGCCCAATTTCCCTAGCATATTAGAAAAGACAAATATTCAATATTCAATTCTCCCTGAACTGATAGACAAGCACAAATCTGCTGTGATGATTTGAACCACTACATCACCCTCAACAATAAACACAAATTGAGGTAAGCAATTTCCATTCTGCATGTTAACAGCATTAAGCATTTCCATTGATTTCATTTTCTAGGGTAGGATTAATAATACTTCAAAGTTAAGTTTTTTTCCAAACAATAACCATGGCTTAACAGCGCCGGAGCCTGACTCCGAGCCGGCGGGAGGGGGGCATGGTAAGCATGGTCGAACAGGAAGGTTTACGAGCAGAAGCGCCAGGTGATGGAGTGAGGAGTGAGGAGGTCGGAGAATTAGGGAGGTGGCAGAGAGTGAATGGATTTGAACATGAGAATGAGGATCTTAAAGTCGATCCGATCGATGATGGGGAGCCAGTGGAGTCTCGCCAGAACTGGTGAGATGTGGCTATGGAGTTTGGTCCAGGTCAGTATGCGGGCAGCAGAGTTTTGAATGAGCATATTTCCCATCATAGAAACAGAGATTTTAAGCCTAGAAAGAGGCCATTCAGCCCTTCATTTCTGTGTTACTGTTGCCTATTTGCTCTATATCACTTTCCTTTAATTAATCCTATTTACTGTCTGTCAGATGTCAAGTCCTGGATGAGAGCCAATTTTCTACAGCTGAATGTCAGCAAGACTAAGTTCCTCCTGATTAGCTCGCACGCTGCACCTCAGGCATCGGCAGCATCACCATCCAGGGATGCACACTCCATCTAACCAAGCCAGTCAGGAATCTGGGTGCCTTGTTTAACCCTCAACTGTCCTTTCTCTCCTATACCTGTGCCATGACCCGCTCTGCCTTCCCCCACCACCGCAACATTGCCCGAAACCGCCCCTGCCTCACCCCTTAGGCCATTGAAACCCTCGTACACGCATTCGTCACCTCAAGGATCGACTACGGAAACTCCCTCCTTATTGGCCTCCCCAGCTCTTCCCTCCACAAGCTGCAGATCATCCAGAACTCTGCAGCTCATGTCCTCTTCAGCACCAGGGTCCGTCACCCCATCAGCCCCACCCTCACCCAGCTCCACTGGCTCCCCATCCCTCAGAAGATAGAATTCAAAATCCTCTTCCTCATTTTCAAGGCCCTCCAAAGCCTTGCCCCCTCCTACATCTCTGACCTGCTAACCCCCTATCCAGCTGTCTGGTCCCTCCGTTCAGCAGGCTCCGGCCTACTCCATGTCTGCCGCTCAGTGTTTAGAGCACTCGCTTTGAGACGTGAGTTCAATTCCAGGCAGGTCAGGGCGAAACCTTGGGCAAGTTTCCTTACTCCACACGCCTCATAATAATCCCTCCAAAAAACAAAAACAATAATAAATTGGTCATTTTCAATCTACGACTGTTTGTGGGACATTGCTGTGCGCAATTGGCTGCCACGTTTGCCCACAAATATACAGTCAATTCACTTTACAGTGTGTTCTGTGAAGCGCTTTGGGACGTCCTCCCGACGTGAAAAGCGCTATATCAAATGCAAGGATTGTTATTATTATTATTACATTGGTGGCTGGAGTTTCTGCCTCTCTGCCCCCACCCTTTGGAACTCCATCACACAATCCCTTTGTCTTGCTCCCTCGTTTACCTCCTTCAAGGCACAACTCAATACCTTCCTTTTCGACCGTGCCTTCGGCCACCCTCCTACCTTTCTGCCCTCTCTCAGCCCAGCTCTGCCCCCCCACCCCCCCATCCGCTCGGGTCCTGATCCCTGACTGTTCATCGCCTCGGGACGTCCTCCCGATGTGAAAAGCACTTTACAAATGTAATTTTGTTGTTGTTACAGCTCTTTCCCCACATCTATGACTATTTTTACTTATGCAGACATCAATTCTGTACCTAACCCTTCTCCACAAAGTTATGTGTAGGACTCTACAACATTGAATGAAAAATGAAACACATCTACTTGAACATAATGCAATTTACACCCATTACCCTATGTAACCTTATCTCACACACACATCTTGTGCAATCACCTGTTCATCTATATACACATAAGGCAGTTATCTGCGATTCCCACAGTCACAAATTCTTGACTGTTGGAAAACTGGAGGTGGTCATCCATCTGTAAAACAAAAAAGTCAAACATAATCTGCCCACAATAATAGTTAACATCCCATCTGAAACACTGAGTTGTATTTCTTGTAGTAGATAGATCCTAAGGGCTATTTGGACCTACAATAAATTGGCTCTGTAAACAGTGGACTTTTACCTTTGCAGCTCATGTCCTCTTCAGCACCAGGCTCCGTGACCCCATCACCCCCAACCTTGTCCGACTCCGCTGCTTCACATTCCTCACAGGAAGGCTTTGCCTGCTTTACTAAATAAATTGTTTCACATACCTTTTTGTGAGAACCTGATCATTCTTAGATGTGAGCAATTTCCTGAACTGTGTACAATGTATATTCGTGTGCGAACATGCGTGTGCAAATGTACACAGACAACTAACCATGGAAATGAGATGTAATGTGATAATGACTAGAACAAATTTCAGTCTGGATACAGCAGGCACCAACAGATTTTCACATCTGTTTGGTTATAACTTCCTACGTGCTTATAATTCTCAAAGAATGATCTTGCAATTGTTTGATTTAATTTATAATGGACTCTTACAGAGAAATATTTAGCATATCTATAAGCAACCCATAATTACTCTCAAACACTAATGAACAGTGGTAACCAGTAGAAATGGCATCGGCTGATCCTGGTAATTACTTTATAAATGGTATCGATTTATAACTACTATAGCAAGTTTATTCTCAATCTCAAGACACTCTGTCAACAACCTTGTGTTCATTAGCAACAGTGGGGAAATGCTGTCTTCTTGAAAAATAGTTCCCATTGGAGATAGCCTGGGCCTTAGCATTAAGACCATACAGTACTCTTAAAATTTAAGATCGTGTAGAATCTTGGAAAATTCTTAAATGGAGTCTTAATTTTAAAGTTGATCTTCCAAGTTATTGAATAAAACTATGAAAGACAGCTGTCAAGTTAAGAATAAATTCTTTATTATTAATTTTATGAATTTTCCAAAATTCCATGCAATTCAAAGTCAATAGTCTAAAGACAATGCAAGTTTGTAAAATACCATGAGAAAGACAGAGAATTCTTAAAAACAAAATAAGTTGACAGTGAAATTATACAATATATTTTCTTGGGATAGAGAGGCGGGAAAGAGAAGAACAACTGAATTATAGCTGTAATCTACAAATCCCAATTCTTTCACCAATCCCAGTTTTGCAATGCATACCTAAAGTGCATTGAATTATATCTCTGAGCAAACAATGCAAGATTATTTTACACAAAAAGCCAACATACAGGGATATACATTTATACATTTGGGTTCCTAAATTCATTTTGAAATAGTTTTAATATTTTACAGATCTGTTCTTTCCTCAGTTACTGCTGTAATCCTTGATGTAAGAGCACGTTAAAACACGAGGTAAGAAGGTACTTAATGTCTTCTGGTCAATTACACAGAGAAGAGAAATACTATGATGGGTTTTAAGGATTTAATGCATCAACAGCTTACACAGTACTAAACGAGAAAAGGCCAACTAAAACATCAAAGTAACCCTAAAGAAGTCATGGCGCACAAGTCAACTCAATTTCTAATGTTGCAGTAAGCGTTAAACTGTTGAAATAGTTTCTTTTTAATTACTTACCCCAATTCTATTAGAATCCCTTTGAGTTAAAACAGAATTTCTCATTTGTAGAGCTGCTGCCAGGTCTCAGCTCGTGTTGCTCTGATACCAGTCCTCAAGAGTACAAGAGTTATCTGATAATTTTCCTCCCCCACTAGCTGAGGGAAGCTGTCTTTCTGTCTGCCTGTACCTCCCCACACACCTCCAATCAACAGCTTGGCTCAGATCAAGTTTGCACTTTGAGAAGAGTTGAACTATGCACTTGTGTCCCATAAATTTATTCCTTGGTCCAATAATTACATTCAAAGCCTGGCTTATATACAGCATAAAAAACTTGAGAGTATCCTGGGGCAAGTCAAAAGAATAATTATAGCCAGAGTTGAGAGAAGTAATTTTACCAAATCCAATCCAAAACTATTCAGATGTCATTGGCCTGAAAAAGATGACTAGTTCTATTGTTGCCTAATATAGTTTTTCAGTGCACTACGACAATGCAACACATGCTTGCCTAGAAGAAACGCCTCTTAACTGTGAGTGTTTAAAGAATTAGTATTTTTGATTCTATACCATAGAAATTTATAGCACAGAAGGCGGTCGTTCAGCCCATTGTGTCAAGCGTTGAGTTGGTTTTATAGAATGATAGTATTTTAAGTGATTCAGATTCCCCACCATCATCATGATAATCACTGGTTATTTTTACAATGCTGATTCTTGTTGAGTTGCTTTCATGAAGTGCAGTGAGTGTCAGCAACAAAGAGGACTTATAAATAAAAAGCTTTTTGAAAAGAAAAAAGAAAGACACTCCAAAAAGTTCTGTTCATCACCTACTTATTGCCTAATGCTTACTTCCACTGACCGCCAAACCTTGCTTCAGTGCATCAGGCACATCATTATAATACTCCATGTCCATCAAAAGTAAAAACTTACATTTATATAATTTGTGAAAAAAAATGTGATCACTCAGTCCATGACTGCTTGTGGGAAACTGCTGTGCAATTGGCTGCTGCGTTTCACCCACAAAATATACAGTCAATTCACTTTACAGTATATTCCGTGAAGTGCTTTGAGACATCTCAAAGACGTAATGAGGTACTATATCAAATGCAAAGCTTATTATTTTATTATAATATATAAAAACAGAAGTTGATGGAAAAACTCAGCAGGTCAGGCAGCATCAATTGAGAAAAGTGGGATTACGTTTTCGGGTCGATGACCTTACATAGTTCTGACGAAAGATCATCGACCTGAAACGTTAACCCACATTCCACTCTCCTTAGATGCTGCCAGACCTGCTGAGTATTCCTAGCGACTTCGGTTTTTATTTCAGATTTCCAGTATCTGCACTATTTTGCCTTTCGTTTAACCTATATTTATACAATGCTTTTCATCATTCTTTTCGAGGTCTCCACACAACAGTTAGATAATCAGATTCTATGCCTGTCAATTATAACACTTTTAGTTGTGGAGGAAGGAAACAAAAGAGGGTCTAAACTCTAGAGGGTTAACAATCCGGCTCAAATTAGTTGGTGTCTTACACAGGATCAGTTCAGAGTATTATTAAAAGCTGTAAAAGCAATAGAACAAATATTGAATGGCAGAGTACTTATCAGGTCAGCTCCTGCTTGCAAGAGAAGCTGTATTCAGAGCAGAACTAATTATATTAGACATGGAACACAATTACTAGATCAAATAAACTGCTTTACTCAGTTCTCAAATTAAATTGAAGCACCGTTTACACCTTTAGACTTCACTGCCACAACATTGAGCTAAAACAAAATGCAGCCTCAGAACTGTTGAATCCTGCTTTGCTAAAAGCTACCATTTTATAACTGTTGCTTGTTGGGTAGGGCAAGTTTACTAAATTTGGTATAACATTCGGTGAGTTTCCTCCTAATACAAATACTATTACCTCCAAAGATGTCGCCAATGTCAACAGGCCATTGATCACCCCATCTAGGAATAGTACCTGAGAAGATTGCCTGTGGAGATTGTGATACAGCTTTTCTTTTACAATTTTGCTCAAAATCCATTTGAGTAAAATAGAGTCATCAAAAAAATCTGAACCATGGGGTTCAATAGGCAAATGCACCATGTAATACTGAGCCAAATATACTGGGACTTAACAAGAAAAAGCTGACTTAAAGCACTTCTATTTTTTGATCGCAACAAGTGGATGGTTTATGGCTTTTTCCTATAATCACAATCTACTTTTATCTTATTATTAATTACATAGAATTGCATAGAACATACAGCACAGAAACAAGTCATTTGGCCCAACTGGTCTATGGCGGCATTTGTGCTCCACATGAGCCTTCTTCTGCCCTTCCTCAACTAAGCCTATCAGCATAACCTTCTATTCCTTTCTCCCTCATGTACTTATCTAGCTTCCCCTTAAATGCATCTATATTATTCACCTCAACTACTCCTTGTGGTAGCAAGTCCCGCATTCCCACCACTCTGTAGGTAAAGACTTTTCTTCTGACTTACGATTTGATTTATTTGTGACTATTTTATATTTATGGCCCCTGGTTTTGGTCTCCCCCACAAGTGGAAACATATTTTCTATGTCTACCTATCAAAACCTTTCATAATTTTAAAGAGCTCTATTGTGGAGTCCTGTAGCTCAGTGGTTAGAGCACTCGCTTTGCAAGTGAGAGACCTGAGTTCAATTCCAGGCAGGGCGAAACCTTGGGCAAGTTTCCTTACTCCACACGCCTAATAATAATCCCTCCAAAACAAAAACAATAATAAATTGGTCATTTTCAATCTACGACTGTTTGTGGGACATTGCTGTGCGCAATTGGCTGCCGCGTTCGCCTACAAATATACAGTCAATTCACTTTACAGTCTATTCTGTGAAGCGCTTTGGGACGTCCTCCCGACGTGAAAAGCGCTATATCAAATGCAAGGATTATTATTATTATTATTAAATCACCCCTCACCCTTCTCTTTTCTAGAGAAAAAGAGTCCAAGCTTGTTCAGCCTTTCCTAATAGGTATAACTTTGCAGTTCCGGTATCATCTGTGTAAATCTCCTTTGCACCTTCTCCAGTGCTTCTATATCCTTTCTACAATATGGGAACCAAAATTGTACACAGTACTCCAAATGTGGTTTAATTAAGATTCGATATAAGTTTAGCGTAACTTCCCCGCTTTTCATTTCTATCGCTCTAGAAATGAACCCCGCTTGGTTTGCTTTTTGGGGGGGGCCTTACTAACCTGCATCGTTACTTTTAGCGATTTGTACCACTAGATCCCTTTGCTTCCCTACCCCATTTAGATTCTTCTTTTCCAGGCAGTATGTGACCTCCTTATTTCTCCTACCAAAATGCACCACCTCACATGTGTCTATATTTTATTGATTAATAAAATAATGCAACCTGGTGTTACCTTGAAACATCCATGCATTAAGGAGTTGAGGTTTCAGCTTGCAACACAAGGTGATTTGAGAAATTCTCACAAGGTTTAACTTTGCTGCACCGCATATCACAGGTCAATCTGCACTCTGTTATATAATAATAATAGTGTTGGCAAAGTGTTTTCCAATTACAACAACAATTTCTAGTTAACACCTTTCACATAGGGAGAACATCTCAAATTGCTTTAGAAAAACTGAGAAGTCCAGCACAAAGAGAATGATTTTTTTTTAGACTGGTTTCAAAAGATTAGAGAGGTGAGGGAGGGAGGCCAGGTTGAGGGATTTTGGGAACAGTTCTATAGGGAGCGGGCACAGAAGCTGAAAGCACACCTGCTAATGGTGGGCAGAACCGGGACAGAGGTTAATGAAGCCAAGGAATTGCTGAGGGAATAGGTTTGCAGGAGTTCACTGAGGTAGGGGGGGATTTTAAAGGCCCCTGGATGAGGATGTTGATTCAGAAGCTGACAAGCAGGCCATTGGAAAAGTTGATCTGGAAGTAACAAAGGCAGTGGATGAGGATTTCAACTGAGTGGATGGTGAGATAGTGGCAGAGTGGATACATCTAAAGGGTAAAATTCTGTAATGAGGATATGTCTTGATAGAAATGAAAACAATTTTAAAATGAACTACATTACAATGTGAATGATTAATTAATATGTTGTTTAGAATTCTGAGAGGGCACAATAGTACAGCTTTACCTTGCTTGCAGTGTGTTAAATGAAGTTAACGTTAATAAAGAGGATTATTACCTACAAGGAAAACATTAATTTATTCCTTAAGAAATGTTCCTCTTTTCCCCGAGCAAAAAAGTAATTGTAATGGAATTAGCCTGACAAGCAGGAGTTTGAGGATTCAGAACTTCCCAGTATCTAATATTCCTCCAGAGTAAGCGGCACAAAAAGCAACCTTAATAAAATGTTATACAAACACTCAGTAATAGGCAGAGGGAGTTTCTGTATAAGTCTTCTCAACTCTATGTTGAAGTTCTCTGAACCACAGTGGAGATGTGTGTAGTTATTGCTTTAACCTTGCTGTTGGCAAGACCAGGGTTTTTACAATTTAAATTTAATTGTTTCAATCAACTATCAAGTTTCCCCTCCCAATTCTCTGGCTGTTTTGCCCACAACATATACAGTCAATTCACTTTACAGTTTATTCTGATAAAGACGTGATAAGGCACTAAATCAAATGCAAGGATTATTATTATTGTTATTAAAATGTGGCTTATTCCAAAGCACTCCTGAACCAGCTAACAGGAATCAGAATATTTACAGCAATAGGAGGTCATTCGTCTCACTGAGCATGTGTTGGTGCTGTTGAAGTTATCTTTTCTAATCCCATTTCCTTGCTCTTTCCCCAATACACTTTAATGTTATTTTCCCTCAAGTGTTTATCTATAGAAATGAAAGAATAGAACCGACTGATCTGAATCTAATTTTCTATCCCGAACAAGACAGAATGAGATCAGGAACTCACCATGTAGGAAGCAGTTGGTGTAAAACCTGCTTCGTACACAGTTAATTGTATTGCAGTGATTCAGCACAGCAGTGCTTGAACACTCTGGATGATCGAGAAGCGGGAGTTTGGATCATTTGTGCGATTTCCAAACACCACTATCATCATAGGGGGAACATGCTGAGCAAAGGACACGTACCTCACACAGGAGCAATAGTCACTTCGGGCAACTTTCGTACATTGTCCATCAGTTAGTTAAAGTCAGAATAGATGGCTATCACAAGCACTCAGCCACACATAGGAGGAGCCAATGTTATTAATTTAAACTTATGTTCCAAGCAACCAAGCAAGTCCCAGATAGCCAATTGATTGTATAACAGAGTGCTAACACATAAAAAGATTAACTTAAACAGCAATTTGACCACAAAATATATCAGGCAGAAATCCTGTTATGTTCCTTCCTAGCAGCCAAGCAAGTCCCAGATAGTTCATTGATTAATTATTAACAGAGTGCTAATACATGGTCCAAAATGTCTACTACTACAACAACAACAACAAAATTACATTTGTATGACACCTTTCACGTCGGGAGGATGTCCCAATCTATACATCTATACTGTACCTACACTCTACTATCTGGATTCTGTTGCCAAGCAGTAGAACTAAATTTTAAAAAGGCTAAAGAAGGTCGAATGGCCTCCTTCTGTGCTGTATAATTCTATGATTCTATGATAAAGACGATTAGAGGTAGTGCTCCTTGGATTCTTTAGTTTGGAATTGGAAACTTGGGTCGGAATTTAGCAGCTTTTAGTGATGTGCAATTTTTTGTGTTGGAAGTAAAGTATTCTACTGTGTAACCACAAAGCCTACCTGGTTTCCTCAGTAGCCATATAAAAGCCATCATCAGGGGGATCGATCCAGTTGGGCCCCCGTCTCTTGATCACGGGAATGGTGCCAGGTTTGATTACGTTAATGCCGGCTGACATCCCTTTTCCATTTACTAGGTATGGGAAATGCCCAGAGTTCTGAAACAAACAACAGTGAGCAGAACAAAGATATAAGTCACTTACTATTTTATTTTTTGCGACCCGTGGACCTTGGCTCTCTTTATCCTACAGAATCTTTACAGTATCCTACAGAAACTTTTTAGTATATTCTGTGAAGCACTTTGACACATCTAGAAGACGTGAAAAGCGCTATATCAAATGCAAGGATTATTATTATTATTATTAATCCATATAGATTATTCACAATGTCCATGTCACAAACAAAGGGCTCTTTTTTAAAGTATGACTGATCTTTAGTCTCCTGCAAACCTACTCTCTTGGCCACTCCCTCTGCTCCACCAACTTCAGCCTGCTCCATCTGTTCTTCTGAATTATCGGCAGGTGAGCCTACCTCCTTAAACGCTTTACAGAAATTCCTCTATGTCATTCTTTTCCTTTTTGCTTTCAAATGACTCCTGAAGATCTATCTCTTTGACTGGGCTTTCAACCACCTCACCCCCAACACCCACCACCATTTCCTCCTAGCTTGGGCTCCCATCAATCAGTGTAAAGATCTTTGAGACATTCTCCCAATGTGAAAGGCACTATATAAGTGTGATTTTTTTTATTGTAGCTGCATCGGAATCTAGTTTACTTGCTCAAGTTTTGACATGGGCCTTGAACCCATAACATTCTGACCCAGAAATGAAAGTCCTACAACAGAATCAGGAATTACTTTTTACTCAAAATTTGGACACAAAATTATCAAAGTTCCACTCATGGCCCATAAAAATAGGTTCACACTTTGATTTGTTTGACAGATACAATCTGATGGCATTACTGAAAAAATAAGAACACTCACCATTAGTGGTCCTTGCACTTGGCTCGGAACATCTGGAAAATCAAATGAGCAAATTTAAGTTAAATTCCCATACCTTGTTCAGTCAACTAGCTATGATTGTTCGTACGTTCTGGACCGATGATGCAGAGGAATTAACAAATTAAATCTATTGCAAGCTAATTTAACAAAAGCATTTTAACAAGTAAACACAAAATGAATAAATGGCTGCAGAAATGAATGATGGCTGATAAGTTACACGTTTAAAAAGGCACTCTAATATGTATGGGAAGCATTCAAGATGTATTTGAACAGAACACAATACCAATCAAAACCTGTCCCTTATAAATGAAATGTGCAAGTGATAATACACAACTATGCAGTACAGTAATGCATACTGACAAAAAACACTCAAACATGTGCCGTCCCTTCCTTTCTGGTGCTCCATGGACTCTTACCAACATTACATAGCAAAGTGAAGTTTAGCCCCTATTTGCAAAGAAAACAAATGGCTGGTTCACATTGTATTGCTCAACTGTGGAATTCCAATCCCCTTAATTGTAGTTTAATCTGAATTAAAACACACATTTTCACCAAATGGATAAATTGAGACTGAACTGCTAATGAAATTCATTAATGAATATTTTTAAACATAGTTTATTTAAAGGAAAAGGAGAACTGTCCAAAGATTATAGATTGTGGCTATCAAGGCATGGTCAAATTGCTGGCTGGATTCTCAGAATACTGCACCAATATTTCACATTGGCATTTGAAATACGAGTTTGTTTTTTCTGTGTACTGACAATGGATAGACGCTCCAATGCATAAATCTTCTTAATGCAAGCATCTGTTATTAATGACCTATACCTTATAAAAGCATGAGGCAGTAGTTATTACTAGAGCCATTGCATATGGAACCTTGTCTGTATATTTGTCAAGCTGCAGAATGCATGATTCTCATCCCCCACCATATCCATGGGTGTTTCCTAAAGATGAATAAAAAGGTACTGTCCTGTTTATTTTTATTTTGAGCCAAATTTTTAAACAACTTTACGAAAATACTACTGGAAGAGTTACATTTTTCAAAATAATGTATGTAAAAGTCTTCAGTTCTGTGATTATTCTAACCCACATCTAACAATTAATATTATGAGTGAAGGTTGTCATACTAAGTATTTCTCCTTCAGTAAAGGGCGAGAAACTGGGGGGGTAAGCCTGCTCGTCTGAGGTTCTCTCAGCATTCGTGGCAAAATGAGAAACATTCCAATTACATTAATTGGGTATTTTGCCATAGCGGCATAGGAATGATATGCTAACTAGACATCAGTGCTAGCTAGCTAGAAGAGGTTTTGAGAATGCTGAAGATAATAATCTTTGCATTTTAATAGCACCATTCAGATCAGGATGATATCTCACAGGGTTTCACAAAATGTATTATGAAGTGTGTTTTGTAGGTGAACCCTGTAGCCAATTTGAGCAAAGCAATATCCCACAAACAACCATGCTGTGAATGGCCAATTTTATCTGGGGGGTGCCACAATACGAGGAAAAGCTCCCTTTTGTTTTCAATTAGTGTTATGGGATCTTAATATCCACCTGAACAGGCAGATGGGACTTCAGTTTAATAGTGTTACTGAGACAGAGAGCTCAAAGTCCCAGGACTTTGAAGCACTCCAGAAATTAGCTCAACCAACAAAACGATATCAGCTCTTGAAATTTTAAAAAATGTATAGAGTATGGGAGGAAAATGCAACATATGATAATCACATCACATGAACCCCCATTCTAAAGCATTCAAAAGGATATCAACACTTCAAAAATGTATTCTACTCTTATGCTCTTATTTTAAAAGAAACACACAATGTAAATATAATAGTGTTGAATACCAAAGAGTCTCAAAATCAGAAGTCTAAATATCCCGTGAAAATGGAGGCATCATTGATATCTTACTACCAAAGACGTAGGAGTCCAATTGTATTTTATTCTCCAGGCCCACTCCCCAATTTACATAAAATTATAAATTAACAATTCAGACCACATAAAAGTATATACAGTATTTCCAAACTGTATTCAATACTATGGAGCCAAACAGCACAATTAATGGAACCCTGATCTGAAGGAAAATTCAAAGATGAGCTAAGTGTTAATTAGATCCATGTTGCACCATCTGAAAAAGGCTGAAAATAAACTGTTTTTAAACAGTTTTTATTCATATATATCTATATATGGATATAAATGTGTACATAGATATATGAACCTTAAGAGTTACACTGAAACATGCAACACTGCACAGATTGTATTGAACACATGACAATAATTCAGTGAATGGCAGGTAAGTGTTGGCCAAGTGGATAATTATTATATTTATGATTTGGAAATATGATTTGAAAGTAATCATGCAAATCCCTGAAGTAGATTGCCACTGTTTCGTCTTACCCCTATAGGACATCAAAAGTCGTTTCTTCACACTTCCTGACACAGCAATAAATGAAGATAACGTTTGTGTAAGATCAAGAGTATTTGCTAACAGTTTACAAACTCATGATTGATCAAAATGGGATACTTTATATGGCATCAGTTCGATTGTAAATATATTCATCACCTACTATAAATAATTAAAAGCACACATTCATGTTATTCCTGAAGCAAATACTATATGTTCTGGATGTCTGCAATTTCATGGATTATACTTAATACTGTGCTATCCAGGCATCCTGTAGCTCAGTGGTTATAGCACTCGCCTCACAAGCAAGAGCCCTGGCCTCGATCCCCGGCAGGGCAAAACATTGGGCAAGTTTGCTTACTCCACACTCCTCTGTTTACCTACCAGTACGTAGGAACCCGGTTGTTAGTCGATTGGCGGATTGCTTTTCCGGGATAATAATCCCTCAAAAAAACAATAATAATTTGGTCACTCAATCCACGACTGTTTGTGGGACACTGCTGTGCGCAATTCGCTACTGCGTTTTGCCCACAAATATACAGTCAATTCACGTTCCAGTATATTCTGTGAAGCGCTTTGAGATGTCTGGAAGACATGATAAGGCGCTATATAAAATGCAAGAATTATTATTATTATCCATATTTAACATTGTACTCATGATTGTCACAATGTGGATTATTAATTTTAGCTGTCTATCAATAGCAAGGTAATTCCATTAGGAAACAAGGAGCAGGGGAAAAGAAGAGGGGGAGAAGGGAATGTCTGACCATTGCATAACTTCCCACAGGGTCTCTAGCTCTGATTACAGAAATGTATCAAATAATGAAGAGTAGAGCATAGACCCAAAGGCAAAACAATTTGTATTTGTACTCGCAGATAACACAAGCCACGAAGTGAATGAAAAATTAATCTGAAGGATTGTTGGCCACAACACCAGAAGAAACTCCCTTCACTATGGTCACATAAATATTGTTCAAACTTGAAAGTAGTATATTGTATGCGTTACCAGTTATATACCTTTCAAGCACATACAATTACTTCATGGGTATCATGGGTACAGTTCAGTGCATGGTCTTTAGTTTCACGTGGATTCTCAGTGCTGGTGAGGGTAATTTGGAGAAAAAAATATAAATACATCTCATCATTCAAAACTGCTCTGGTGTTGGAAATGATGGTCATTTGCTTCCAGCAGTATAAAAATAGCATTAAATGACTTCATCTTACAGTTTTATTACATCTTATATTTCACGTTGACAAGTGTGGTGGCAGTCCATTTCGCTAATATTTCCCCAAGTGATTATTTTCTATTTCTGAGCCAAGATGTTTAGTGCCAGCAGGGCATTCAAATTTGGCACTATATCACTATTAAGACATAGCAAATCTTTCCCCCAACAATTCATACACATATATTCTTCAATTAGAAGGTCACTGAATAGCAAATGGTTCACCCAAGCTGAATTTCCTCTCCTTAACCAAGCGACACTCTATGCCAATTGTGGCTCCTCACTGATATCAGTGATCAGAGATTGAACTTAAAATAAAAATAATAATAGTCATCTAGGCATTTGACACAACACCTTTCACATCAAGAAGATGTCTCAAAGTGCTTCACAGGAATTACTTTAAAATGTAGTGACTGTTCATTTTGTAATCCCTTTTGTACTTTCCTATTCTCTCTGCCTAAGTACCAAGTATGTGATCCATTTATTCACTCTAAAATGCTTAATTTAAATAGTAATATTTGTAAGCAGATTGATAATTGCAAATAAACAAACTGATGTCCAAATCAGCAGGCATTATTTATGAAAACAAAATACCAGGTACATTTTCAATTAGCCATTGTTCGTCCTGAGTAACACTGTCATAATAAAAGTTTCCGCATCATTTACAACAGATCTCAAAAGCACTGGTTCTTCCATATGATTTAATGAATTCAAGGTCTCCCATTGCAGTACAGCACATAATAAAATATTTGCTATAATACAAAATGATGGCTTAATAAAGATGTTGTAATTTTATTGGATTAAAATCCAATTTAAATAATTTCAATATTGCCAGTCCTTAAGCCTTTGCAAATGAGTAGAATTCTTGGGAAAGGGCAGAGAGGAGAGAAATAAAGAAACCAGCAACAATTGTTCATTGGAAATGACCCTGTCATTAATATCAGTCAGAGTATAAATCTGCCACAAAACAGCTCTCTTCCTCCACACTGAAGGAGTAAACAAACTGATGGGAAATAACAATGGGGTACCATCTAAATTTTTGAAATTATACAAATATATTCATTAGAATCTTAAGAGTGTAAATATATAGAATAAAATCTAAATGCATATAGTTGTTGGAAATTATATATACATACACAAAATATATATATAAAGAGAAGTAAAGTACTTGTCTCACTTCCAGTAAGGTTCTACACTGCAATAATTAAAAACCGTATGACAAATGCAATCGTCATGCTCAATTAAACTAACCATCCACACCATTGTGCTGGTTGTAGCCTCGCTTTCCCAGAATGGTTGGAGAGCCGTGGTTTTGAATTGTAAGCAAACGTTTGGGTGATCGGCTGGAGATTCCTGAAGTGAGGCTTGGGGTCATCCTGGTCACCTCTGGTTTCACAGCAGGATGCAATTCTGAAAATTAAATTGCAAAAAAAAATCACCCCAAAGCAAAATCAGAATATTACATCCCTTCAAAACATTTTACCAGACAACAGTTTTGTAAAAAAACAACAAATTATTCTAATTAAACAACAAAATCAATGACTTCTTTGAGCATGAACTCTTAAGCCAGAGTTTGAATAACTCAGATAACCTTTAGGTTGTCACAGGTTAATCATAAACTAATTAATATTACACCATCAAACAAATGTGTCATACCGCAATGAAAAGTTTAGAACATGCAGACATTTCCTGCAAGTTAGCAGGCATCCATCCACTTGTTAAATAATAACCTGTGAAGGAAAAGCATTAAGGATTGTTACCCTAACAGAAATTACATTTATTTTCAATTAATTATTGTAAGTACTTTTGGTTGCTGTTAACACTTTGGCTACCAATGGAGACTTTTAAATACTAAAATTATTACATTGCACTTATTTCTATGACATTGAGGGAAACATGAAAAAGGATGTTTGGAAAGAATACTCCTGACTCAAAACCATTAATGAGTTCTGCCAGGCTTAAGAGACTCATTTCTGGGTTTGCTGACTAGTTCTGTAAATTGTGGGGTTACTATAACCCTGAACATTCGTCCAACTAATACATTAATCAAATTACTTTTTCAATAATGGGGGGGAAGAGCCAGACTTAATATCACTATTGTGATGTTTTATTATAAGTACAACAATCATATGTTCTTGGTTGTTTGCTGACAAACAAATTAGCTTGCCGAGTACTTTATTAACAAAGACTATTATTATTTTAGATAATCATTGTTTGATATAGCACTTTATTATATCTTGAAACATCTCAAAGCCCTTCACAGGGTTTTAATGTGACATTTAGTGACTTTGTATTTTGTAGGCAAATTTACAGCCAATTTGTGCACAGCAGTGTTCCACAAACAACCGTAAAGTATTATCTGGGGAATTCTAGGCCAAGAAATCAAGGGAAACTCCCTTCTATTTTCAAATAGTCCCATGGGATCTTTAATGTCCACTAAAATAAACAGTCACTACACTTTACAGTAAATCTTGTAAAGTGTTTTGAGATGTCCTCCTGTCAGGAAAGACACCAAATCAAATGCAATAATTATTGATTTTTGTACGTGGCTTACCCTATGGTTAATTCCATACATATCATCACAACACTAAACAATAAAACTACTGTACTGTAGTACCCAACCTAATCACACACACTTCTCTAGTGTTGCAATCACAGCTTGGATTAAATGATCTTACTCCATCATTCATTTCAACCATATTTTGCCCACAAATATAGTCAATTCACTTGACAGTATATTCTGTGAAGTGCTTTGAAATGCCTAGAAGACATAAAAAGTGCTACATCACATGCAAGGATTATTATTTTATAACAAAGAGTTTTACTGTTTTTTTTCCAACTTTTAAGCTTCCAAAAGAAAATTTTATAAGGTGCAAGTAAATACTTAAAAGCACTCACCTAGATACTTGATGACACTCGTCAAGGGCTTCCTCGAAGCAGCTTTGATATTCGATGGTATCTTTACTGCCTCTTGCAATCTAGTTGTATCTGTAGATGAAAGAGGAAACACATCTAATGTTCCATGAAAAAATGAACTCCCAACAGAATCTTATCATTTTAAATGATGATATTCCTTAAGACAAATGGATTTTAAACAATTGGATATTATGCATACACAATTTTTGTTTCTAAAGCCAAACATACACAAATTTATTTTCTCATTAAACAACAATGGAATAACGATGAGTACTGACAAACACATTCTATAAATCTTAGGCAAAAATAACCAATTTTCACATCTATATATAAGCATGATTATTCATTCATTCAGAAATCCAACTCTGAATAAACTACTTCAAACAATCCTGAAGCATGTTGACATTTGAGTTGAAATCTTCCTCGATGGATAACTGGGGAAGATGTTTGATTACAATTCTTCAAGATCAAAAATTGAAGACAATGGAATGGAACAGAAATTATTTGATTCATTGCAAGTTATGCTTGGGTTGGAACAGTCAACTGTATTAGATTCAAAAATACCACAACTTTAATGCAGGGGGAAAGTATTAGAATTTTTTTGATTTATTTATATCTTTCTTGAGATTAACAGTTTCAATGGCATATTTTATAATATTATATAAAAAATTTGATTCTTGATAGGATAACTAAGCTTTGTTCAGTGTAAAGGTGAATAAATCCAATTGGTATCCAATGAGTAACAGATTTTATATTCTTCTCAGAATGCTGAAAATGAGAGTTTTTGTTCCTACAATAATGAATGTGGTAAAAAAAAAGCTGGACACTACAAGTTAGACGCTCCCATTGTAATGTGGAATCAACTCAAATCACTGATGAGAAAGGTAGGTTTGGAGACAGGCATTTACTAACACATCTAATTACCAGTAAAGTGTAAACCAGTTAGTAGATGCATCCATACTTTACTTTCAATTGGTTCTCTCCACCTTGGCTCCAAGGTAACATATTTGGCAACAGAATGTCAGAATCAAGCCAGCCCTCTATGGCGGTCTCAGTAGTCTGGTTACTGAGCCAGGTGGGTCCGCAGTAATCCAGGCATTGTTGATGACAACACAGTCCTGGCCCATCGGCAGGACTTGGAAGGGCAGAACAGTCACTGGGGATAGGAAGTCATCCCGCTCAGCTCCTGTTAACCCTGCAATCCAAATTCCTAATAGGTAGAGTGGTCCTTGCAGGACAATCAGTGGGAAAGCTTGCCAGACAGTGCTATCAATGGCAAACTCTAAGGTTTTAGCTGGTTAGATTCCAGCAGTACTCCAACACACACACTATGGCGTCCCCAAACATTGGCTCCAAAAAAAATAGTACCCAATACTTTTCAGAATTAGGTAAGCAGGACGCCTCCTTCCAGGGAGAGAATCTGCATTCCATTCCAATCAATCTATTTCTGGGATTTCCATGTGTAGGTGGGATGCATGAAATTCCCAATTTTGTTTGGATACTCTTTTGCATGATGATGGGTTTCTGCATTCGTCAGACACCTGACTGTCCAAAAAAAATCTCTCCACCATCACTCACTTTTGCTTCAAGTAGGATGCCAATACCATCCCTCTACTTTATTATTCCATTTATTTTCTTTTAGGTTTACTAAGGTACTTGATCCTTATCTATGCTCGATATTACCAAACAAAGATTTAATCAATCTTCAAAATCCCATTGGTACACAATAATTCATTTATATGCTTTCAAGTTCTTTCTATCCTGACCCAAACATGAGTACAATTCAGCTAAGAGGCAGAAGTTTAAGCCCTAAACATATACCTCCATAAAATAAGTTCCATAAGTAAAATGGATTAAATGTTGATAAGAATGCGTATTAAGCACCGTAAGATGAATTAGTATTTATCTTTTGAATTAGTTACTTTGTCTTCATGAACCCTCCATTAATCTTATTAATTAAGTGATAAACTAAGAGAGTCAGCAGGAATGAGGGCCATGGCTCATTATTTGACATCAGCATTCAACAATAGTGTAGTTTCATAGAAGTGAACTCAGCGTTACCCTGCTGCAAGATAGAAAGAGCTCTGATGCATCCATTTTTTACACCTAGTATTTTCAAAACCAAAACACTGACTGTATCAGCGACAAAGAACACTCATCCACAACTTTATTCCATTATTTGCAAGTCATCAGACTTTTGATGTTTCTTTACATTAATGAATAGGATAAAATTGTGAAAAGAAAAAGAAAGAAACAGCAACAAATTCTCTTCTGAATAAATGTTTCACTGAGGCATTAGGTTGAAAATAACATTGTGCTTCAGCAAGTTTCTCTAAACTTGACTGATTCGTCGCATTGATTAGCATATAAGAAAAAGGCCAAATGTGGGAAAAACAATTGCAATATCAGAAAGAAGCGACACATCAAATGCCATTAGACCACTGTACTTGAAACTATTCAACCAGTGAAGGAAATGCACATTTGATTCCTGGATTTGCTTAAATCTTACAACATGCCTGGAAAAGATACCAATTCACCATTGTGCATATTTGCAGACACAAAATAATCAAAACCCAAACATATTAACAGCGGAGCACTGGTGAATATTACAGACATATCTGGATTCAGTATTTATTACTACAAAAAGTAATAAAAAGTGGGCCTGTAAAATCAATTGCTATAGTTTTAAGGGGGTTATGCAAACAGTTGATAGACATTCTTGAAAATAAATTCCAATTAAAAAGCATTTGCATTCAATATGTTTACGGTGTAAAAATTTGCTGTTCTATCAAATTGAAATTGCTTTACTCGCTTTTGAAATGATAAACTATCCCATTACAACTAAATGTGTACATCATAGCTAGAAATGCTAATTATCTAAATGTCATAAACCACATTTCTATTATAATAGTTGATCTCATCTCTTTATAACGTGTAACATATGTTTTTCCAACCAACTGTATTGCAATGGTTAGTACTTTTAATTAATTCAATGAACAAAAGTGAACCATCAAAATTATTTTACAATCAATTAATCAATGGCTAAACATTATTTTGTCCAAGAACCCAGGCAATTGAGTGAAATGGATTAAATAATAATAATAATCCTTGCATTTGATATAGTGCTTTTCACGTCTTCGAGACGGTTCAAAGTGCTTCACAGAATATGCCATAAAGTGAATTTGACTGTATATTTGTGGGCGAAACACGGCAGCCAATTGCGAACAGCAGTGTCCCACAAACAGTTGTGGATTGATTGACCAAATTATTATTTTTTTTGAGGGATTATTATCAGGCATGTGGAGCAAGGAAACTTTCCCATGGTTTTGCCCTGCCGGGATCGAACCCAAGTCTCTCGCTTGCGAGGCGAGTGCTCTAACCACTGAGCTACAGGACTCCACGTGAAAGTGTGTCATGCCACTGGTATGAAATCAGAAATCAGATGGAATTCATTTTTAATGTAAATATTCAATTTGCATGTGATCTGGCAACCACAACGATAACCATATATAGACAGGAAAAGAGCACAATTACCCACAACAAAGGCAATCTAGTAACTGAAGATCCATACGACTGCTCTTCTGCCTGCATTCAGGCCCTACAATGGCACCATTTCCACATGTGCAACCTGTCACATAAAACTGAAGCTGATTAGAGCAGCTCTAAACTATTCCGGATCATGCGAGGAACAGAATGTAGAAAGGAAGGCAGGGAAACAGTGTTACCAGCTGTGCGACTGACTATATCTCACTCACAATAAAGATACAGACAATCCCACAATAAAATGTAGGTACAGCATTTTTCTTGACCAACACTCGCTTGGCTGTCTCATTTACAATCATGATTCTGAAAGCTAATAGGTTTTCTTCGGTGGCATAACCAAAATTTTAAATTCTCTTATTGTAGAATTCTTTCACAATTCCAAGATCTCCAGATTGGCAAGAACAGAGCAACAGTAATGTGCTCAAGGATCTCCATTTCCTACTAGGTTTTCTCTTTTTCCCAAAAAGAACAGAGGCATTTGTTGGGAGAATTTTTTCTTCTAAAAACATGCACCAAAAGTTTTCAGTATTCTTGGAATTTGATTTGGTTTCTGTAAAACACTACATACCTGACAACAAAGGATGATCATAAATGGATTGCATCAAATGTCAGTGATTTATTTTGTAAAGGTTTCAAACCTACCCATATTACTGNAAAAAAATCAGCACATTAATAAATTATACTCCTAACAGTACCTCTTCTTGGCAGACTGCATAAATTGTTGACAATGTGCACTTGAAGTACCCAATTAAACCATTAAATTACATATATCTACACAATATTCCAGCAAAAATGAGGAGCTCCTATGCAGTTTAACACATTCAAAAACTACATAGAATTTATCTGTAGCATAAGATAAGACATTGAAGAAGGCCATTGTGTCAAACAAATTGGTTGTTTTTCAGTTTCTTATGTGACAAAATACCAACTTGTTCAAAATAATTATTTCCAACTCCCAAGTCCCGGAACTTTATATTATATTGCCAATGAGCAGCTTTTACATGGAACAAAACGTTCAAAGATGGTTTGTAAAGGCGATGATGCATGCACTATTTGAAAGAAAATATGCATGGTTCACCACAGCACAAATGAAAGCAAATAATCAGAACAAAAACACAGCTAGCATAATGCACAGTTAGTATAAGGGCAATTCACAATTTCCTACCAAAAGATTATCAACCATATGCTAAAACTGCATATCTTTTGCTATGTCTAGGGAATATGCAGGTAATTTAACATTAAAGTTGGAAATTTTCTGCAGCAATCTGTTTGGGCAACAGCTTGCATTTTTAGACATCTATTATATTTTCCACCCATCAAGGAATATTTTGCATTTATTATACAATACACTTGATTACCAAATCAAATTCTTGTGGAAAAGATCCACAGCGTTTAAAATCATCTCGTAAAAAAGTTTCCTTCATACAAATTAATTCATTTCAGGGCATCCTTTCTCATCAGATTATATTTTTTGGCCTCGTGTTTTAGGTAGTCAAATCTGACACAAGGCTGCTGAAGGCAGACTGCATTCTTAATCACTTTTTATAATCCAAAATGGCTTGAAGCAGCAAAAGCAGCAGATGTGAAGCACAATCTAATTAACTCGAAGGAAGAATGTCTGCACAAACATTGAGGTGGCAGGCGGCACCCCCAATCCCCCACCCAGTTGATAAGTTCAGTTTTACTCATCATGGCAAAGGACTTTTAAGAAAAATAATATCAGGAAGACCAGAAATATGATGCATTAGCAAATCTAATTTTTTTTTGTATGATGAAACTGCAATTCGCAGTACTATGATTTACTCATATAAATCCTTGACTGATGGAATCTCACAATTGGTCATACCTTGTAATTACAAGTGAAATACTATATCAAACTATGATTGCACTATATTTGTTAAAGTTTTAGATAATATAAATTGGATTGTTATGGAGGTGTAGGATTTTTTTAAAAAGCAGTTCAATGAAATTATGCCGTTCAGCGAGAAAAATATTTATTTATGGTAATTCAAAATATTACTTTAAATTGTAAATATGAGTTATCGTATGAAGCTAGATTGTTTAGTTTGGAAAATCACACCATAGTGTCAGATATTCATTGTTTAACTTTATTTTGTAACAGACAGGCTTCCTTGAAGTTGTTGACAGAACAACAGATGCAGCTATGAAAGGTTTCTGAGCAAAATAAAAAATCCACACAAATAAATAATGTAGTAAGTCATAAGTATCATTTATTGCAAATAATAGGACAGGAAATGGTTGAAAGCATGGAAAATCGAAGCTAGGAATTTAAAAAACTCTTACATTCTGCCTTAATGGCAGCACAGTTAATTGGAACAAATGGTCGTCTTGCCGCCTGTTTGAGTTGCAGAATATCTCTGCAGACATGCCTGGCAAGTTTTGTAAGACGTGTTGTCTGCAGGAAAAATGACTGGCGGGTTTTCAATGTGGACTTCGGACTACCGGTGCTGTGTATTGGCAGACATTGTCCTGGCTGACCCTGACTTCTTACATGTGGCTCCTATTTGAAAAATACAAAAAAGTAGAAACAAAGCATCCAGGTCAGACAGAAAGCTTCATTCGTGCTACAAAATAAGAAACCTGAATGTCTTAATCAAGAGTGCTGCATTTAGAATAAAATCAGAGACTGATGGAAATCCACAGCAGTTCAATCAGCATCTGAAAGAGGAAGATGAGATTGACGCTTCATCAGAATAGAAATCATAACTTCAGGTTGCGAGGGGGGCGGGGGAAACCAATTAGAATTTAGAGAATAAAAGTACTGATGAAATACAGAAAGAGGCAGTTAAACGATTAACTACAAAAAAAAGGACAAGTTTAAAAGAGTGGTAAGAGGAAACAAAGGATGTTGGATAAAGTATAAAATACTACGTATTTTAAAAAAAAATTAAAAAGCTGGAGAATGGGTGGGAAATGGAGAAGCAAACTACAAGCTAAAGACGTGGAGCTGTAACCTGAAGCGTCTCATGAGACAAGAACCACACGGTCAAACATCAGTAGACATGTTGCTGGTCTCTTGGGAAATTCCATTTCAACTCTTCCTCCCACGTGCATTTTGATCTCCAGCGCTTTAAGACGTCCTCCCGACATGAAAGGCGCTATACATGTGCAATCTGTTGTTGTTGATCTTACTTTCAATCATTGTGTTTCCACGCTGGTTCAACCAAGTGCAACACAAACCTCAGGAGCAGCAACTCCTCCTTGTCTTACAGCTGCTTAGTGACATGCTGTGATTTACCAGCATTTTCTATTTTATATTCAGATTTCCAACATTCAGCCAACACTAGATTCCAACAGTCCTCTATTTTTTTGTGCCAAATCCATGAACACACAACTATGATATAACAAAACATTGTACAAAGTCTTATACGTAACACTGGTATATCTACCAAAGGCACATCTTGTGAAGAGAGTCATTAGAAAAACTGAAAACGTTCATCAAAAGAGTTCATTCTTTTCATAAAGGGATCATTTATTAGATTTTAGATTTTAATTTGCTCTAGATTTAATTCTTAGTGAACCTAGTGACTGACCTGCTGTGAGAAGTAGAGTTGACAGTTCGGTGATAGAATGTTTATGCACATGTCAGGAGAAATGTCTATTCAAAGATGGGCTATTAAAGCACTAATAAGTTCATAACAAACCCAATACAATAATAATTAAGATGACACTTATAGTATACTCCAATATGGTCTTTGGGAGCAAGGAATACTACAGTGAGAAAATTTAACATAGTTAATAGTTTTTCTATTAACAAGGCATCCAGAACAAAATCTCATGTAAGTGTTACCTAATATGAAGTGAAAACTTCACGATTAACAACTATAATAATAATAATCCTTGCATTTGATATAGCATTTTTCACGTCTTCTAGATGTCCCAAGGCGCTTCACAGAATATACTGTAAAGTGAATTGACTGTATATTTGTGGGCGAACGCGGCAGCCAATTGCGCACAGCAATGTCCCACAAACAGTCATGGATTGAAAATGACCATTTTATTATTATTTTGTTTTTTTGGAGGGATTATTATTAGGCGTGTGGAGTAAGGAAACTTGCCCAACTAGCACTATCTTGAAATCTTATTTAATTAGTTCATGCACTTGAAATGAGTAGAGTTGTAGAATGTACCAGAAAACAAAATTTATGGAGAGTAATAATGTGAAATGCTTTAACAGAACTCCACTGTGGTAGAAACAGGAACTCGTCCATTAGTCTACAAACCACATAGGTATTTTCCTCAGGATATCAAAACTGTGAAGCATCTTATCTCGCCTTTCTCTTCCATTCCTACAATCTACAGGGTTTTATCACCACTCAACCACTACCTCTTGATTTATCTTGTTCTTTCTCTTAATTTTATCATCCTCTGTGGTGTCTTTTAAGTGTTCCAAGATGCTACCCCGCATGAATGGAACTATATAAATGCAAGATGTTATCCTGTATTATGGGTCTTGGCCCTTCACCTAGATTTCTCAATAAGAAAAATAAACTCCATAACTAATCATAAGAATCAACAACATCAATTCAAAATTTGTTACCGAAACATTGTGCGTAGGTGAAACTTTTTCTCCTTTTTCTCCTTCTGTCCGAGTCGGCATTTTCAGACCCCCATATTTCTTCCAGTAACTCCAACATAATGCGCAAAGTCTACAATGCATAGTAGAAGGCCCCCAGGAATACCATGGCTGCGACTGTATGGCTGAAAGAAAGAGAAGAATGCAAAGAAAAAGTCCATGATCCTCAGTAGCTTAGCCTGTTAAGTATATTGCAACGGCAGTAAAACTTGGGCAAAAACCCCTCAGTATCAGAAAGTAACAACTTTTCTAATTGTGAAATCTATGTAACGCTTTCTGAAGTTCAACTCATACTCTCTGATGTTAAAATAAACAAATCTAGTAATGCTTCTTCAATTCGCAGAAGCACCATTACTGTAATATTATCTGTAAAGAATAACAGAAGCATATACACACTCAAAAAACACTCACTAGGCATTTAAAAAATTGGGAAAGAGAAGAGGCAGACATCTACGGCAAGCAAAATTGATGGCAGGCATACAAGGTTAAACACGATCAATCAGGGTGAATACCCGATTTAAAATACACATTAAACATAGTGTATATTGAGCAATAAGGCAAACTATTTCTAACATAGCAATTGCAAATGTAGTTATATTTACTACGCAAATGGCAGAACTTATCTTCATATTGTCTTGTCTTTCATAAGCTTTTCATACTCCTCTACCTGCCATTCTTGCTCAACTGGCACGGGTCTGCTGCACATCTCTCATTCCATCCGCTCCACAATAAGCGGCTATGCTTTCACTCTGACCCAAATCTCTGGAACTTTTTGCCTCAATCCCTCCATATTGAACCCTCTCTGCCTATCTTCCAATCACACCTGAAGACTTTCCTCTTCAACCTTTGATCACTAACCCCACCCCACCCTCAACACTTTCCAGTTCGGTGTCAAGCCATGCCATTGTCGAGCGCTCTGTCATGCAACTCTCATGAAGGGCGTTATATAATTGCAAGTTGTTGTTATTCATATTGACGAATACTTGCATACCAGTTCACAGAGGTGCTATTTCCTCCTGCATGTCATATTGTGTACTCTCAACAGTATTGGTGATGTATAAATAATTACGTTTTAAATACTCACTGAAACAGCTCTCACAGGGCCGGCCTACAGCAGAGTTCGGGGTTTGGTAAAGCACTCCTCCAACTGGACCATTCACCACAGCAGGCTTTCCATTACTGCTCAATATTTGATTGGGGTTAGGTTTATTGCTACAAACAATTGAAAAATTATACTTAAAAAATTATATTAAGCAGGGGAAAAAAATAAGATGCTTCTTGAGTTGGTCAGGAATTATAAAATGAAAGACAAAATATAGTTTGTTGATGACTTATGAGTTTGTGTTAAAATATATCCAACAATACACATCTGTAAATAAATGGATCCAAATTATTCTCTCTTTAATCTAGCTTTAAAACCCAACTTTGAAATGTTTATGTAGTCATTGAATTCAAATGATCGCCAAACAAATTAATAGGTTGCATTACATGTTAAATTCAATCTCAGTGGAGTACCTCTGTAAGAGCAAGACACCATACACATGTCTGTAACTAAACAACGATTGGTATGGTGGATGCTCTGAGAACATTTCTACTATTCTGGGATATGGAAGATCTTTACACCAAATGTCCAGCTTGGGAGAAAAATACAATGGGATGAGTTTAGTGATGTAACTGATATTTAGCATATCAAATGTAACCAGCTGTGTGTGGGATCACCTCTCCCCTTCCCCCCACATTCTTCATATTGTCTTAATATTCTTAATGGCAAAATCTTTGCAGCAATCATCTCCTGTTGAATTTCCACCACTGGTTAGCAGGCTACTGGAATATATTTGTATAGAAAATTAATATTCGAAGCTGAATCAGTTATATTATTCCACGACCATCTAGCGTGATACTAAAACACCAGAAATTTCTAGAGAAATGGAAGAAATAGTAAGGGTCTCACAAAATGCAGATTGTGTTCACAATATAGAAAACATCAGTTGCGAGCGAAATAATTAAAAGAAGCCACTTGATTTAGGTCTGAATCAAATCTTCCTCTCAGTCGACGACCTGATTCTTGCCTGATGAAATAACAGCCTTGAAACATCCTTGGAGTGTTTATACCATATATTATGCCAATACAAGGAAATGGCATGCTTCAAATCACTTCTATTTAATTAGCTAACTGCTCCACTAGTACCTAGTACAAGATTTTTAATTGTTTCATCTACGCAGTATAAACAAGTTTCACAGTGTACATTAACGGTTCCACCAATATCTAGTACTAGATTTTTAATCATTTCACCCACACAATACGTACAAACAGGTTTTGTGGTGGCAGTTTTCCACTTACCAGACAACAGGAATCAAAATCTTGTGAAGTGATCATTAACAGCCTTTGTTCAGCAGCTGATGTCAGGAAGTTACCTGCTGCTAACAGACATAGAAAACCTGTGCCATTTTAAATGTGTTAAATCACATTGTCCTCTTCTGAGAGGAATTAACACCACCCAGAAACTAACTTGCCATCTATTGAATCACTAGGAAATACCTTTTTATAAAATGCCCCAAGAAAGAGGCTCATATTGTGTCAAACATGGTGATTTCTAACAGGATTTTTTTTAAATAAGAAAACTGAGTGGAGAGTCGTCCTGGTCACCACAAAAAAGTCATGCCAACTTGCAGGAACTCTGCTCTGATGCCGATTGCATTGAGTAGAGTTCCTGTAAGTCAAATTGCCGTACTTCCAGTTTTGCATTAGAAATCACTAAAAATTCTATTTAATTGTTGTTGTTCGGTTCTCATTTGTTTTTGCTTCCCACACACATCATCACCTGGTGGCAAAGTGAGAGACTGTCCAGTGCCTGTGTGTAGTTTATATAAGTGAAAAATGTACACCGTGAAACATGGCTCAACTGTCAGAAGAAATAAAGAAAAATTCATTTGATCTAGAAACTAGTTCCTAGTATTTTGCATGGAAGAAATGGTGTTTTGGACTCCAAATATTGTATTTATTAGTAGTCTTTAACACTGTTGTGTTAAAGTTTAAGATTGCGCCAAATTTTGGAAAATGCTTATATTAAGTTTTGGATGCAGGTTTCCCAGTTCTTATAAAGCACTAATTGACAGGTTTGGCTGCAGCCAATCACAAGAAGAAGCAGAACTGAGGAATATCTAAAATACATAGTGCAAAATATGTAGGTAATGGGCTCCAGGTGACCTCTCACCCATGAAGTTGTCTCTACCAAAATAGGCATAAGATTACATGTAGGAGCAGGAGTAGGCCATTCGGCCCTTCGAGCCTGCCCCGCCATTCAATCATGGCTGATCTTCTAATCTAACTCCAGCTAATAACCTGACCCTGCCTTAACCCCATATTCCTTAATCCCTTTTGCAATAAGAAATATATCTATCTCAGTCTTGAATACGTTCAAGGACTGAGCATCAACAGCCCTTTGGGGTAGTGAGTTCCATACATTCACCACCCTTTGAGTGAAGAAGCTCTTCCTCAACTCAGTGTGAAAGGGTTGGCCTCTGATTTTAAGGTTGTGACCCCTGGTTTTAGTTTCTCCAACCAGGGGAAACAATCTCACACTATCTACTCTATCATGCTCTTTGATGATCTTATGAGTTTCTATAAGATCCCCTCTAATTCTTCTATATTCTAGAGAATATAGGCCCAAATTGGTCAGTCTATCCTCATAACTCATCCCCTTCATCCCTGGTACTAACCTAGTAAATCTACGCTGCAGCCCCTCCAAGGCAAGTACATCCTTCCTTAAATAAGGAGACCAAAACTGCACACAGTATTCCAGGTGCAATCTCACCAGGGCCCTATACAGTTGCAGCAAGACTTCCCTACTCTTATACTCTAATCCTTTCATAATGAATGCTAACATATCGTTCACCTCCCTAATTGTTTGCTGCACCTGCAGACTAACTTTCTGTGATTGGTGTACAAGGACACCCAAGTCCCTCTGGACGCTAACACATTCCAATCTCTCCCCTTCTAAAAAATAACCCGCTCTACTGTTTTTGCTACCTAGGTGGATGACTTTGCACTTCCCTACATTGTACTTCATTGACAAACAAAGAATGCTATTTTGATTAGACATTTTTGAAATCTGGAAACTAGCTTGGCTCAGTGGGAGCACTCTCGCCTCTGAGTCAGAAGGCTGTGGCTCAAGCCTTACTTCGAACTTGGAATAACATAGTCTAAGATGATACTCCAATGCAGTGCTGGGAGTGTGTTGCATCATCATAGATGCCTTCCTTCAGCTGAGCTGTTACACCAACCTCCTGCCTCCCCTTCAGGTGGAAGTTAAAGATACCGTAGCACTATTCGACAAGAGAAGGGAGTTTCTCCTGGTGGCCTGGCCAACAATCCCCAAATAAAAAATTGGTCACTTACTCCATAGTTGTTTGTGGGATATTGCTATGTGCAAACTGGCTGACACATTTCAACAACAAGAACCTGCATTTATATAGCGCCCTCTATGCCGGGTGGCGTCTCAGGGCGCTTAACAATGGCGGAACCTGAGGCCGAGCCAGGGGGAGGGGGAAGTTGTGACCTGAAGATGGGGAAGGAGAGGGCGAGGCGAAGGAGTTGAGGGAGGGAGTTCCAAAGTTTTGGGGCATAGTGGCTGAAGCACGACCACTAATGGTGGAGCAGAGGATTCAGGGGACACGAAGGAAGCCGGATCCAGTAGAGTGGAGGCAGCGAGTACTACTGTGGGGATAGAGCAGGTTAGAGAGATAGGGGGTGCCAAGGGATTTAAACACCAGAGTGAGGATCTTGAAGTCGATCCACTCTGTGTCAGGGATCACCCACAAAATACACAGTCAATCCACTTTACAATATATCCTGTGAAACTCAGACATCTCAAAGATGTGATACAGCGCTAAATCAAATGCAAGGATTATTATTATTATTGCTACTATTACAACTAGCCAATGTAGTAGCAACTTTAAAATAGGAAATATTTTTGATTTTACCTCTTGAATTGTACAGTGGCTTCAAATATACTTACTATGTTGGAATGTACACTTGTTTCAGTTTGCTCTCTGCTTCAGCTGCTTTGAGTCGTTTCTGAAACACAAATAGAAATGCAAAGTTATTCCATGGACTAATTTCACCTGTTTTTATTCTAATCCTTTCCTGTGATAGGGAGCCCCACTATAGGCCAATAGGATCATTTTTCCAATGATGTACGGAAATCTGTACGAAATGTACGTAATTGTTATTTGCACTAACATCTGGAACGTAATGCTCAGATATCACTAGTTTTAGTATTCTAACACAAATATGTGTGCAACAAGAACCTTGCATGAATCACGTGCCTATTGCAATCAACAAATAAATACCTGATATTATTGCACTTTTAAATAAATTAACTTAAGTGTAGATAACTCAAATCAGGTTTATGGAATATAATTTGGGAAAGCAATCCATTTGATTTTCCTCAGAATACTTCAACTTTGCATGGTTGGATTCAATTAATGTAGGTTGCATGCAAAACAATTTTGTAATTTGCCTGTATTTGAACATACGAAGGAGTTACTAATGCAGTAAATTTGAAGCAGTTCAAGAAACAACAGCAAATACACAAGTAATTTTCCTACCTGCTGTACATATCGATCTGTAGTTTTCCACATATAGTAGTACTCTATAATACTGGTGAGTGACTTCCATGGCAGCTGTTAAAAAGAAACAAACTCTCTAATGTATAATAATTGTAAGATTGACAGACAATTCTTGTGGTGTGCACTAACAATATAGTTTAAGCGCATTAAGAAAGAACAATACTTTCAAACTTGTTACATAGTAGTTACATTTTAAAATTTAGAAATACAAATCTGTAGCCTCTGACTCACCCAATACCTCACCACTTTCAATGGTTTGTCTAAAGGCCTTCTTCTTGGACCGCACCTTCGGTCATCTTTCCTCTCTTCACCCTCCCCAGCCCCAGCTCAGGTGCTAAGTCAGGACTATTAAGAGCCTGAGGACATCCTCCCGACATGAAAAGTACTATATAAATGTACATTTATTATTATATCGTTTCTTTTTTTTCAAATCCTAACACAGATATAGCGGAATCTGCCTTTAAGATTATAGAAAACCAGCATAGCAATATATGATTTAGCATAAAAATATACTCACTCAATTAACATGCAATTTAAAGGACTATCATTCCGGTTATAACTAAATTACACATTCCTAGCAGAAATATTAGCATTTATTCATCCATTGTTTAGGCAATATGGTCAGACAATGATTAGTTAAATGTTCAGTTACTGATATCTGACAACACAAGGTAATAACTAAAAAATTGTTGGGTTCAGTCTCCCAAAGCAATTTCTACCAGGAACATTTAGCTTCCAAAGTGAAAACAATCATGATCGAAAAGGCAGCCCACATTTGGGCAGTCATATTGTTGAAGAATATTTTGTCCTTAAGGTATTGTTTTGATGCTTTCATTTGTGAGCGATATTGATAGTAGGTACTGGAACAGTTTCTAACTGCAGACCCCGAGATTCATCAGGATCATAACAACCCTCAGGAGAGTGGGGGAGTTATAGAGGAACCCAATGCTTCATTTCCGAACCATGCAAACATGCAAAATATTATTTGCACAGTCGTAAAATGTTCTTGAGCAAACTGCTCACTTGCACTCATCTGATCTAGACCTTGAAGATTTTTTGAGGCATTAAATAATAGCAAAGAGTCATTGCAGATTTTCAGAAGATGTCACCGACTGCAACTGAACCAATTGAAATAGGACAGAGTGGCTGAAGTACAGGCACTGAAGGTATCAATTGGAGCAAATCAACATTGATGACTAACTGAAACTAAAACTTTGGAAATAATATTTTAAATACTATTACAAAACTGTTAGCAAACTGCTGTCCGCTAGAATCCAATGATTTGCAGAATATAACAACTCAATTGAGAACTTTTCTGATATACACGGTGACCAAAATGTCTTATTTTTCAGCTACCCTAATCTCTATAAAGAAAATCATAATTTCTTTAAGACGTATTAGACATTGTAATGGTATCATGACGTTTTTGTCACCCTATACACTTCCACTAATAATGAAAAACCAGATCTAAGAGTCTAGTACTGAAAGAGTTTCACAACTTAGGAAAATCACCTAACTAACTTTCTATATATATATAACTGGATATAGATTGCAGGGTAATTTAAACAAGCACCATTCCCACCCTGAGAGAGTTTCCACAATAGATTTATATTTCACATAACGTTTGGTAACAGCCCTATCACCCCCATAAAATTCCATCCATACAGGCAATTACAGGGCAGAAAACAACGATTTGGCCATTTGTAAAATTATAGTTATTGTACTACACTAGAAAAATCCTGACATCAGAAGGGGTACAGCAGAGGGCAACTAATAATAATAATAATCCTTGCATTTGATATAGCGCTTTTCACGTCTTCTAGACGTCCCAAAGCACTTCACAGAATATACTGTAAAGTGAATTGACAGTATATTTGTGGGTGAACGCGGCAGCCAATTGCGCACAGCAGTGTCCCACAAACAGTCGTAGATTGAAAATGACCAATTTATTATTGTTTTTTGTTTTGGAGGGATTATTATTAGGCTCTGTGTGGAGTAAGGAAACTTGCCCAAGGTTTCATCCTGCCTGGAATTGAACTCGGGTCCCTCGCTTGCAAAGCGATTGTTCTAACCACTGAGCTACAGGACTCCACTAAACAATGTCTGAGTTTAGGAACTTGACCTATAAGAGGCTACGGAAACTCTGAATGCTTTTGCATTGAGAAAAGAAGTCTCAGGAATAAAATATATTGAACCTTCAAGATTATAAGGGGTTTACAGCAGCTGAACCCAAATATGTTTGACACAGCCATAAAGGTACACAGGTGGAGGGGCTCAAGATCAGAAGAGGGAAGATGGACAGACAGTTTAGATATTGCTACTTTACACAATGGGTGGTGATTATATAGCAGCCCACAGCACAAGTAATATTAATGTTTTGTTATGATATGTTGACCAATACTGCAGACTATAATCAACAAAATCCTAACCAGTGCCTTGTGAGGCAACTCCTTCAAGGCCTGTCTCAAAACCTTCCTTTTCAACTGAGCCTTTCCTCCTTCACCTCCCTTGCCCTCTCTGATCCCAACTCACAGCTCGGGTTCAAACCCCTCATTGTCCAGCATCTTAGGACTTCCTCCCGACATGAAAGACGCTATATAAATGCAATTTGTTGTTGTTGTAATATCACTTCTTTGGACTCCCTTTGCTACTTCATTGCAGCATCTAGAGAGATGAGTTCAATAATTCTTCCATAATTACTTCAAATTCACTGTGTGCGATGCATGGCTGTTCCAACCAGCACGTATCTCTTCATCAATATCTTATTCCCATGCTAACAGTTTCAAATGTACTACATTTAACTAAATTTACCACCTATTGTCTCTATTTCCAAAGAAATCCAAATCTTTTTTGAATAAAATTGCAGAATTCGTCATTATTTGTTCTGCCTTCAATTTTAGTATCATAATTAAGGTAACTTTAAAACAATCTTTGTATAAATAATTAAACTATAATTTAGAATTTTGATACACATTGCTAAGCAAACTTGAACAGAATGTTGGTTTACACGCAATGCCCTCACATCAGCATTCACAGAAATCTATAAACAACTGGTAATAAATAATTAAACTTTGAATTAACAGCAATTCTTGAGGAGATGGCTGAGGATTTCTGAATTGTATACACATGTAATTATGATACTTGCAGTTTTGCCTTCCTTACCCAGTAACTTATTCAGACCCTTTTGTCTCAACTTTCTTGCCTGCACATGTGCCAGTTGATACTGTGAAATGCTTTGGAAGGTTTACTGAAAAAAATCTCATAAACAAACAATATCAGAAAAAGATATCAAAACCATTTAAAAATCTTGCCAATGTAGATCTTTGGCTCGTTAGGATTTATGAATGATTATATGGTAAAATATATCACCACTTCAAATGTTGCTCTGCTTGAAAATCCTTATTTCCCTCCCCTTTTCTTGTTCTCCTGTGTAATTCTAAAAGTGTGTATCTCCCAGCCTGTTACTTTGCGTTCACTTGTCAGTGAATTATTATGTGACATTTCTCCTCAAAAGAACACTGGATTATCTAATGTCTTTTAACTGCAACTTACTCATTCTCATTTCATAAATATAATGGGCAGCAATTAGAGAAAGAAACATTTCCAGGAAATAAGGTTCTGCCAGTCGTGGGGAAGGAACATCTTTCTGTACTTAGTGTCAATGATCAAGAACCAAAAGGCCATGTGCTTAAAATCTAGGTCAACTTCCAACTTCATTCCCCTAATCTCAGAAGAGTATTCACTGGATTCATTAATTCTTGCCCATCACCCACCTTGTGGCCAAATTACAAGTTTTTCTGGAATTGCATTCAACACAAACCAAGTTTAGAATGCCCAAAATTATATTGCAGAATTCTTACACTCAACAAAGATAAAACTGTTCCAGATATGATCACCTGTGCCATTCAATGTCTCTAAATGCATCAACAATTTGCAGGATAATAGCCTTAGTAACTACTTACAAAGTCTTGTCGTATGTCATTAAAATCCTTTCCATACTTTTCCAATGCATCTTCAAAAAGGCTAGCTTCAGATGCTGACCAATCTTCCATCTCATCTCTGCAGAGAACAGGACCACCCTGTGGCACCAAAATGCTGATGGCATTTGTTAAGTCATAGTTATATTTGTGTAAAGTGTCCATTGCGTGGAACTAATGAGTAAAGAGAATAAAAATTGTAACAGTTTAACTGCTAGAGAGAAAGTTGTCCAGGTCAGTGTTGTCCAATATAAATTGCTGCTTAGCTACAGATGTGGTTTTGGAGACACCATTTTAGCCACATGAACTTACATAATTCAGGTAAATGTACTTTCACATGTATATTTACTTAACAAACATCTACTTAATAAACATTTACCACTATTCAGTGCCGTACTTTACAGTCTTCTCTTTATTTTTCTTTCACGAAACACGCTAGACCCACCCCTGCTCTCCATTGAGAACACGGTTGGATGCTGCTTGCCCTTTGCCATGACATGCCCCATGGAGCTGCTAATTATTGAAAAAATAAATCAATAAAAATAGTAATAATTTGGTCACACAATCCACGACTGTTTGTGCGACGCTGTTGTGCATTTCACCCACAAAATATACCGTCAATCACTTTACAAAATTTTCTGTGAAGCACTTTGAGACATCTCAAAGAAGTGATAAAGCTCTATATCAAATGCAGAGATTATTATTATTATTGTCTGGTCTTGCTTTCTTCTGCTGAGCCAGAGCGGTTATTCTGATTGGTTAAGCTGACCAAGATTGATAGCTCACCTCTCCATATAATATTACTGGTGTTTCCATGGTGCTGAAATCTGGCATTTTCACTCATGTTAATTTTCATTCAGCAGATAACAAATAATAATAATTCTTGCATTTGATATAGTGCCTTATCACGTCTTCAAAACATCTCAAAGCGCCTCACAGGATATACTGCAAAGTGAAATGACTGTTTGTGGGCGAAATGCAGCAGCCTATTGCGCACAGCCGTGTCCCACAAATATCACTCCCTTATCATCAGTCCTGCACAATTGAGAAATATGGAAGGTAATTGATGGAGGCTACAGCAAATGGAGACAGACTCACAAAATATAATAATAAAAAAAAGCAGTAAACAAGGAAGTAAAACACATACAATGATCAAAAAACATTCACATATGGTGCTCTTCATTTCACCATTTTACCAACAAAAAGGTCACATGCCCAAAGATGGTGTTGATCATTCATTTTTATTTACTCATCAAAAATGCAATTTCGCCACATCTAGATTCTCAATCGCCACATGTGGTGAGTGGTAAACGTATTAGAATAGCACTGGACTAGGCAGACTAGACAGAGCTTGCCATGATTTTAGGGGCTTGTGTATTTATGCTTGGAAATGGAAAGATGATCCTCTACAACTACAATAAATTCAATTGGAGTGGTCTTTTTATCAGAGTTGACCATTTACTTTTGGGTGGGGGGGATAGCTTTGTTTTGTTCCCACAACCCTTTGTAAGCCTCTCATTGTTCATCTTTCCATCGTTTCCAAGAACAAAATTCTACTAAAATAGATGTTTTTATTCCCATTTTCTTACCCCCACCCCAAAAAAAGGTCCTCAATAAAATGTACAAAAATATCAGTCTCTATTTAAAGAAAAAAATCGCTGTTCCCTTTTTTTCTTCCTAATCAGCTACAGAAAGTCCTAGGAGAATAAATGTTACATCCTTTCAATGTGTCAAGGTCACACCAAATCTATTATTAACAGCAAAGAACTGTAATAGAAATCTTTTTTTAGTTTGGTTCAATGCGATAGTCATTGAAGTCTTTCAGCTGGATAAAAACATTATTTTTGAAAGGTACTATAATTAAAGCTAGAAGTATTTAACAAAGGTCTTTTCATTTCAGCACAAGACTGTTCAATGCTGTTTAAATGCGTATCAGATTTGGTTTCACAAGTTCTGAAAGCTGTGCTTCAGCCTTCCAAAATAGAAGGTACTATAAAACAGCAATGTAGATTTCAATTTCCATTTAGAACCAACATGAGGATTTGAAGTCATAAGGATGTTGAAGGCTCAACACCCCATCATTGTCATTCTTCCATGTTACCAATCCTACTGTCTTCCCATTTTTAAAAAAAATTCTCCGATGTCTTGGCCTCAACCATCATTCCATACGTTCACTACCTTCAAATTGAGGTTGAAGAGTGCTAGCTTATTTAATTGTTCTTAATAGTGCTGCTGCAACACTGGGGTCCTGCCTCTCCACTCTCCTCTGCATTACCTTTAGGGCCTGAGACTGATCTGTGTATATAGTACATATTAACAACAAACAGCTGTTCACATTACCAATCAGTGACAGGATATATTGTTGGTGCAGTATCTTAAATGATTCATATTGAATCAAAAAACAAAAGTAACTGTTCTGAAAGAACAAATTGACCATATTTACAATATTACTACATTAGAAGAAATATCTGTGCAATTTGATCTTCATTTTTGCAATGAATCCACAAAGACCAGCTTACAATATAGCTCAACAAGACTTTTCTAAATAAATAATATGAAGGTCTACTCAGCCTTCCAATGTTTGTTCAAACTAGATTTCATTTCCTACCTACTTTCAATCATCTGCCTGAAAGCAGCTGACTAAACAATAGATCCTTTTTCAGCAAGAATGAAAATATAGAAACCTGTCTAAAACTTCACAAATTCTTCTAGAAAGTGTGATTATAGAGACTTGTAACGACTAGCCTCATAAAATCATACAAATAGACCTTTCATAAATTTTCATGTGCTCATAAGCACAAACAACTGCATTGGTGTTGCTCACTCCTTGTACAGTACATCAGCATCCACAAGCAAACCAAAGAGATATTTGGTGCATGGAAACAACCTTTAGAAAAATCTCACCCAGAGAACAAGCTACATCCAATAACTTTCCCTGGCTGTTTTACTCCATTATGTACAATTCAAGTTTTAATGATTAATAAAATGCACAAATAAAATATATGCATATTCTACATTAACAAAACAAGCATTGTGTTGAACACATTGACTACCTTGTGTTTCCTACCAATTAAATGGGTTTCATTCAATAGAACTGATGAAGTGGCTCTTATGAAACATTAAAACCATCTTTTTCAGAAGCTGATTTAGATGCTGTAAAATCCCAGAATATCTGTTTTCATTCAGCATTATGTGGTTTTGTTCATCACCGTCAGCATTTTCTTGACAGTAAACAAACAAACATTCAGGTTTTTCAATGCCAAACTCCAAATGAACAACCAAAATATTTTCCTGTTTTACTAGAATTATAATGCAAGAGAAAGGTTATGTTACTTTAACACGGACCATCCTATTTACCTCATTAGTGGATAAGGAGAACAGCACTGAACTTACTAGGGTAATATCTCTTGAAGCAGCTGCTGCGCTCATATGTAAGCTGGGTTGTCTGATAGAACTGCTGCAGTCCAGAGCTCGAGCAAATGTACCCACAGCACTATCCAAGAGAAGAAACATGGGAAAAAGTCAATAAAGTTTTCATTTTGCATTGCTGTTCAGAACATATGCATTCAAACCTTGTTTGAGTCATAAGTTTTCTTATTTTGAGAAGACACAGTTGGACCCATTGCATTATAACGCAATAGTTTGACTCCATAAAAATCAGACTCCCATGTTATAACTTGTCATGTTATATAAATGGCCACCAAACAGCGCTTGTGAGTCATCAAGAAGCCACTGATATCATTGAACACTGAGCATGCGTGCAGCATGCAGGAAGTTGGCTGGACTGCAGCAAATGCTTTCACTAGCATTTTCAGTGGTTCCTAGAATGCTACCGACTCTAGAAGACCTTCAAAGATTTAGGATTCTACATAATGATTGTACTACAGAAAGGTTAACTGAGCAGGAACATAATAATCCTTGCATTTGATATAGCATCTAATCACGTCTTCGAGACGCCTCAAAGTGATTCACAGAATATACTGTAAGTGAATTGACTTTATATTTTATACCATGCCCTTGGTATAAATAATGTAAATGTTAGACTAATTTGAAGAACTAGAAGTAACTAATACAAAATTATCAAAGATAAGATTTGAAGGACTATTTCCCCTCCCCCCACCTCAGTGTAGAGATTATGAGCAAACTTCAAGTGGAATGTGGAGTCCTGTAGCTCAGTGGTTAGAGCACTCGCCTTGCAAGCGAGAGACCTGGGGTCGATTCCCGGCAGGGCGAAACCTTGGGTAAGTTTCCTTACTCCACATGCCTGATAATAATTCCTCCAAAAAAAAAACAATAATAAATTGGTCATTTTCAACCCACAGCTGTTTGTGGGACACTGCTGTACGCAATTAGCTGCCGCGTTTCGCCCACACAAATGTACAGTCAATTCACTTTACAGAATAATCTGTGAAACGCTTTGAATCATCTAGAAGATGTGAAAAGCACTATATCAAATGCAAGGATTATTATTATTATTATATCTAATTAGGACTGAACTGAAGGTCATACGTCTAAGTACAGCATTAATCAAATATGCCACATAACATATCAGGCACTGTACTGCTTGGACATTTATTAAAAAAATGAACAGTGGTAAATAGTTTTCCCATTGGCCTTTTTCTCACTTTGCTGGTTTGTGCTTTGTGATTTGGCTATTCATAAATCTTACAATCCAATATTCACAGACTGCAAATAAATGACTGGTTGTAAGTATTACATTCCACACCTAATGACTGTGAGATGCCCAGATTAATTTTCATCTTTTTAAAAACATTTTAGAAAAATGATTTGTTCCAATAAAAAGCATATATATGTGTTTGTTATAATATACATATTATATGCAAAATTTCTGATAGATTTGATTTAAATGTAGCCACTTTCCAGAGTGCATCTGTGTACTGTGCTCACATATTGACTTGATTAGACAAGATTTTCTTGCATTATATTATTTGTCACACTACAAACCAAAATACAGTCACTCAAAAATATGTACTGTGAAGCGCTTTGAGACATCTCAAGAATGTGATAAGGCGCTATATAACAATGTTATTATATTTATAAATATAAAGTTTTAAATGTTGCAAAAACAATGGCATTATTTTTCTTTGTGTCAAAAAGATGAATATATGTTAAACAGAAAAAAGATTAAGTATAATTAAACATCAAGCACCATCTAATTCCAAGTGCGAAACAAAACTCATTTTCCCCCAAATATTTCCAAACCAGTGCTGAGATGAATAATTGCTCTGAAAAGCAGGGAGAAAAATAGCTTCTCTGACACCAATGATATATGTAGCATAAAATCAGGCATTGCATCAACTGTAATTGAATGGGGTTCATTGCCCTATTTGCCAAAAACAATAAGCAAATTATATACGTTGTGTGACTTCAGAAGTACAATGGCCACTTGTATCAAATTACGAGTGAACACTTTTGGGACAATTTCCTTCCCAACATTTCAACCACATCCACCTCCACATTCATTGTTATAACAGATCTGTGTTGCGAAAACACAATGTAACACTCTTTCATAATAATCCTTGCACAAATTTGCATGTTTTAAATCGCATAACTTAGACCTCAAAGAGACCAATAGTAATTTTTTTGTGTGCTATAGTATGCACAAATCTTCCAAGTGTCATTTTTCAGTACAATCTCATAAAATAAATGTGTATTGTTATTTTACATAAAACACTGTAGAGGGCAGCATCTGCTCCACTAAACATTGAAATATTTTGTATTTTACTAATATTTAAATGTGGAACAAGGACATTTTTTTACAATTGATTTCATGGTTTACATTTTGTTTTGCTGATCAGATTTATAGCTTTTTCCCTCAAAATCAGAAGACAGCCCAGGAACATTGATTGGTAGGAACAACAGAACTCAAAACTGCAATGGCACAATCACTAACTGTAACTACACTGATGTTGTATATAGCCTAGCAGTCAATTGTCAACAGTAACCTTGAAGGTAGTGCACCGGCTAAAGATAAAACAATGGGTTTCTTTGATCAGCTAGAAAGGGATCTTTCCTTGACTCTCTATTGTAGTTCTGCATTTGAAACTGGAAAACAGCCCAAGAGCAATGGTTCAGGATTCCGAAGAGCAATTTTAAAGCAGACACCAGGAAACATTTCTTTATACAGAGAGTAATTAATGGAATAAGTTACCAGGAAGGCCAGGATGTTGGATGCACTTAATTGAGTTGATGCTGTAATGGGAAGATCATAGATTGGGTGATCTAAAAGGATGTGAACCAAAGAAACAAACCAAAGGATCGTTTTCATTGATATCCATTTTGTCAGGTTATCTCACATCGAAGAGCATGTGCAAAACCAAAACCGTTTGGATAAGCAAACAGTTGAGAAGTAAGAAGAGCCCCGCCCAGCTATTAGTGCCTCTGTTGGTTCTTCTTACTGTAAACTTCACTACTTAAACCAGGCACAAAGTCAAATAAAGTTGACCATTACAGACTAAAGTGAATTAGATAAAGAGTTGAAATCAAATAGTTTATGGCTGCCTATTTCTTTAAGAAAGTTAGTCCATGTAATCTCTTGATCTAAAGCTGATTGCTTGTCTGCTTTAGTATGGGGTATTTTCGTTTTCTCTTACTGAATGTAAAGCTAAAACAATTACTATCATTCCTGCTGTGTCATTGTGTCTTTGATCAGAATAACAACTGTTCATGAATGCATGGTTAGAACTCAGATGATGCAATTAGACATGTAATTTATGATGCTACTGTCTGCAACTGATAGCAAGTGATGGTTCACTCTATATAATCAGTTGATTTGGCTCTTGAATAAGCTTTTCAATGCCTTTGAAGAATAATGGATGGGTAGGTTGTCTCATTGTGCAACTTTTTATACTTACTGTCTGGGAAACAAGTAGGTGAAATATCCACATCAATCTCACTCTGCTTCATTGTTCAGTACCTGAACTGAAAGCTGTATACATATCTTTAATAATGTTTGAGCATCACTACTTCAAAGCCTTCCCAACAGGGCTCATTTGCTTGGTCTTATAAGCTGGAAATTTGCTTTGTAAGCTCATGAGTGAATACTATGCTAACAAATTTAAATTAGAAAACCTCAGCTGAAAAAGGAAAACCATTTTCCAAGCCTACAAGAAAGATTTAAGATTGAATTGAACTGAGAGATCATAAGCAATTCAGTTTCTATAAAGGGAAAAACAATGTGTTTCTCATTCCATTTGGTCTAATTGAACATTTCTGGTCTAGGCTGTAATATCCATCAGATCAGAGCACCTCAAAATGACTGGGACACCAGTTCCAGCAAAGCAGTGTTATACTGGAGGAATCTTACATCATCTGAGATACCATCCTTCCTGTTCAGATGAACATTAAAGATGCAATGACAATCTTCAAAATGAGAAGGCTGTTTCTCCCAGTGTCATAAATAAATAGCCATCCAGATAAATCAGTTATTCACTTCATGGTATTTTGTTGGTCCTTGCTGTGTGTAAATTGGCAGCTACATTTGCATACAATTGTGTGCAATTACAAGTTACTATAGTAGACCAAAATTGAAATTATTTGTAAACCACTTAAAAATATAATAATCCTTGCATTCGATATAGCGCTTTTCACGTCTTCTAGAAGTCTCAAAGTGCTTCACAGAATATACTGTAAAGTGAATTGACTGTATATTTGTGGGCGAAATATGGCAGCCAATTGCGCACAGCAGTGTCCCACAAACAGTCATGGATTGAAGAATATTACAAACGCAAGAATTTTTCTTAAACTATTGAATGGGCTCAATTTAATATGCAATTAAATTCTCAAATAAAATAAATTTTCACACTCAAATAAAGTTTAAAATTATTACAAATGCATGTTTTTTTAACTACTGAATGTGCTCAATTTAATATACAATGATAATGAATAAAAATATACAGTCAATTCACTTTACCGTAAATTCAGTGAAGTGCTTGGGTGCATCTCAACAACGTGATAAGGCGCTATATCAAATGCAAGGATTATTATTATAATTTAATGAGCTGAACAAATGTTAAACATGTTAAAATATCTATGCAGATCTCTGTAATAGTGTTTCAGACTCATTTTTGAACTCACCGTGCAACAACTAGGAATTGGTCTATCTGACGTTCATTGAGTGGATTCTCAGGATCCCACACCTTAACTTCCATCTTTGCTTGGTCTCTGCCATCTGATTCACCTTCCACAAAAAAACAAACAGAATACAATCAGCATATCCAACTTCACATGAGTGTCAGACAATTTACGACACCCACCAATACTTTGCAGAGTATCAGGTGATTGTTCAGAACTTCCCAATTTTTTTGTGTGCTTACTGAAATAAATCAACAAGAGCTGAAGTAAATCCTTCAGCTAAGAGAGTGCCCAACTACCTATCCTTTGCAAAATACACCTTTGGCCACGGGTCCTTTAGGCCACTGATTGTCAAATGGGTGGTGGGGGCGTGGGGAGGACTGCATTATGTTTTTTGGGGGTGGCCCCAGAGCCAGGAGATACCCTCAGTCTGGTAGTCCTCAGTCAGGATGTCTAATGTCATGGTGAGGACTTGGGCCCAGAAAATTTGGGATCCCCTGCTTTAGGAACAGCTAAATCTCTCAAACACCACAGCTGAGGTGATAATGGACTTATGTTCCACTTGTTTCAAGAATGTGAGCTTGCCTAAAGAGCTTGTGGCTAAATGAAGTGGCTCATATTCAGATTCATCCCTGTGGAGTCCTGTAGCTCAGTGGTTAGAGCACTCGCTTTGCAAGTGAGAGACCTGAGTTCAATTCCAGGCAGAGGGCGAAACCTTGGGCAAGTTTCCTTACTCCACACAGAGCCTAATAATAATCCCTCCAAAACCACAAACAATAATAAATTTGTCATTTTTAATCTACGACTGTTTGTAGGACATTGCTGTGCGCAATTGGCTGCCGCGTTCGCCCACAAATATGCAGTCAATTCACTTTACAGTATATTCTGTGAAGCGCTTTGGGACGTCTAGAAGACGTGAAAAGCGCTATATCAAATGCAAGGATTATTATTATTATCCCAAGAAGCTGACTGAATTCTACATTCTCTGGACTGTTCACAAGGAGCACTTTTCTGAATAACTAGTGTCCATGTGTAACAGATGTACAGAACTCAGCTGAATGTGAATTTATCTACATTCTTCTTCAAGCAAGAGTGCATAAACAAAATGAACAAATTAAATGAATCAATATAAACAAAACTTTTTGTAAGTATAATGACAAGAGTACTAATATATTTGCCAAAGTGAAATAAATGTATATTTGCACAAAGCACTGTAACTGAAATTTACATGCATTCATGTTAAGAACATGAATGCATGTAAATTTGAAGTTAGAATAGAACTTGAAACATAGTCATCCTCCTTCAGAACATCAGTTTCATCAACCCCATTTAATCTCTTGAGCAACGGTCATTTGAACACTGAAGTCTAATCAAGCAGATGTCCTGAACATCTAGCAAACCCTACATCCTGCTTTATGCACTTGAGCTATTGCCTCCTTTTGTGTGTGACATTGTCCTTGCAGCTAACAGATCATCCATACAGTACAGCATTGGTTCCACTGGAACTTGACAAAATCCAACAATCCTTAATCCTGTTCTTTACCAGATCATTAACCACTTTTTTTTTAAAAAAAAGGAGTTAACACAGCTGCCTGTGCTTTTGCTGGGAGTCCATTCCCTCCTGTTCAGGTGCATGTTAAAGATCCCATGGCACTATATGAAAAGAGAGGGGAGTTTCTCCTGATGTCCTGGTCAACAATCCCACGAATAAAATTGCTCAATCACTTCGTAACTCTGTATTGGGACACTACTTTGCATAAATTGACTGCCATGTTTGCCTACAAGATACATTTTACATTTTACACTACATCCTGTGAAGCATCTGGAGGTGTCATCCCGACATGAAAGACACTATATAAATCGCAAGGCTTATTTCTTATTATCCTCAACTATACTGATAAAAAAATCATTTTGGCTGCTATTCTATTCAAAGCTCATTTATTTAATATCATTTTGCCTAGCTTTGTGCTTCAAAACTAAGTAATATAGATGTAAGCTCTGTATATCTATGGTATTCATTCTTCAGAACCTAATCTTTCCTCCAAATAAAAATCTATCCAATGTTATGAGTCTTTCTTCATAACACAGAACCTCAAGTCTCAGAAACATTTCATGCAGCTCGAGGATTGAACTCATAACCGTGTCTACTGGGAGTCAAGTGCTGTTGGCTTCTGCTGCTGAGCCACTCCACCTAATTTATTTTTGAAAAAAATGTTTTTTTGCAAACTCCACACCTCAGGAGCAGAGTTCAGAAGTCTAGAAATATGTGTTCCTTTCTCACACTAATAAGCTGTTTAGAAATCAGTCATATATTATAGCAAATCTCAAATCTGGTTAATCCACAAATCCACTGTATCAGAAAATGTATTGTCAGTTTTGTACTGAATAACTGGCATTGTGACAAATCACACCAGCAAGAAGGAAAGGAAAATGGGAAAATTAACAGATTCAGCAGTAGTAATCATCTTTCATCCATACCACGTATAATCATTCAAAATACAGATTTATTATTTATGATTTAATTTAATTTGGATTATAAAAGTAAGGAGGTGCTGCTACAGTTGTACAGAGTTCTGGATAGACTTTATTTGAAGCACTTTGTTCAGTTTTGGGCACCAATCTTACAAAGGATAAACTTAGCCTTGGAGAGTATCCTGAATGTCAAGAAGCATTTTTTCACACAGACTGCTGTGAAGATGTGGAATGCTTGGTCTCAAAAAGCTGTAGACAGAAACAATAGAGACTTTTTTTTAAAGAGAGATGGACAAGATACATGGGTAGCAGAGGTATTAAAAGTTATGTTGAAATACAAGGCACTGGGATTAAAAGATCTACTAACATCTAATAAAATTGATAAACAGGTTTGATGGGGAGAATGGTCTCCTCCTGTTTCTAGGTTTCTAACCATTAATATTAATTCATCTTCATTTTTATTGTAGAACTGCAGGGATGAAAGAAAACAATGTACTGTGAAGCAAACTAAATGCTGGAAAACATACAATTAGTGCGTTCTCAGCCACAAACTAACTGTATGCTTTTCCAGTATTTCAGTACATTAATGTTGTATTGTTGTTGACATTGATGCATCAGTGATTTAATAAAATTGTAGCACTGTTTGTAATCCAAAACTAGCACTTCAATTTACTTTAGATTTACAGCAGGTTCTGATTTCAAATGTATAGGTGTTAAACATTAAACAACAGAAAAGTGAATTATTGACTCATCTCACATTTCATTCATCTTGTCCCATTTGTTTCCATATTAAATCTCAAAGAAATTATAATACCAGCTCTGCTAACTTACAATTGCAAGCTCTGGCTCTCATCATCTATACAAATAAAGACAAAATGTCTGTGTATCTGACAATCACGCAATAAACGATTGATGTAGATACACAATTTATACCTCATCAGAAAGGTCTTGCATCTGTCAGTATCATGGCTTATTTTTGAGGGGGATTTTCCATTGTTGATGAGCTATATTAAAAAATACTTTAATTAACCCCCAAAATATGAGGTATGCATCATATTCTTCAACTAGGCAGCGACAGAGGAAAGCACCTTTTTTCTGCTTGTCATTGGAGCTAGAATCCACCCAGTTGGGACATACAGAGAGACTGAGATAGTGAGAGAGACTGAGAGGGACAGAGAGAGGGGGGGGGGGTGCGGGGGATAGGGAGAGAGAGAAAGAGAGAGGGATAGAGAGAGACAGAGAGAGACTGAGAGAGACAGTGAGAGAGTGTGAGAGAGAATATTGTACAAATTGTAGTGACTGTGTGTTTTGTGGGAGAGACAGAGAAGGACTGAGAGAGAGATAGACTGAGAGAGAGAGACTGAGAGAGAAAGAAAGACTAAACAGACTGATAGAGAGAGAGAGAGAGAGAGAGAAACTAAGAGGGAGACTGAGAGAGAGGGAGAGAGAAAGAGAAAGACACAGTGAGAGAAAATATATTAAAGGAGTCCGCCCACTGAGTCCTTCCACAGGAGTCTCCCAGCTGAGTATAAAAACAAAATATCTGTCTGTGTGTCAGTCTATATTCCATAATGGATCCTTTTGTTGTAAGCGAAGCTTCAACGGGTGCAGCTAGTTCTAAATAACATAAAGTACAAGGTACAAGATTATTTTGGACAGGATTTTAATGACCTTCAGGCTTACACTAGAAAAAACAATGTACCAGACTCCAAGTTTGCTTATTAATAATAAACTTTTCTGATAGCACCTTTAATATCTAATCCAAAGAACGGTATCTCCAATAATGCAGTGCATTCCTGGCACTGCACTGGAGTATCAGCCTGGACAATGCAAGGTCAAATTCACGATGTGGGGCTGGAACGCACAACATTCTGACTCAGGGGCAAAAGTGCTACCAACTGAACCAGGCTGACACCAATGTACAGCATAACCAATAGACCAGATTACAGATTTACAACAACAAATGCACCCAACGCCGCCACCTCCTGGCTCGGCATCAGGCTCCACCACTGTCATGCGCTCTGAGTCGCTGGCCTTCGTGAGGGGTGCTGTATAAATACAAGTTGTTGCAATATGTGCTGAAGCACTGAATAACCCAAATCATTTCTCTTTGACACAATTCTCAATTTACAATTAAACTATAAATACAGAAAGGTCAAGAATAATAAATACAGGATTTACATAACAAGGAAGAAAAGGTGGCGTTTATATACTTTCCCAAGTAAATTCAACACATTATAACCATCAACATGCATATTTTATTATGCAAATCTTTATTTACCAAATGAGAAACTGCTTTCTTGTGATTAATTGAGGTCAGTCCATTTGAGATAATCTCCAGCTCAAGATCCCAAACAAGCTCTTTGAGGGCAAGTACATCAAATTATAAAAATATAACTTCTTGGTATTTAACCTTGCCTGAATGTTGAAGTAATAAACTAAAACCCCAGGCATTTACCAGCTTTCTTCAGTTCCTCAAAATGCTAGTAAATAGCAGTATTGGCACTATAATTGTTTGAATCCAGCGAGCAGAAGATAGCGAATAAGCTATCTTCTGCTCGCGGGATACAGACCGAGTCAAAGTCAATATCCCTGGTTACTGAAAGTTGTCAAGCACAGTAAGGCGGGGGTGGGGGAGAATAATAATAATCCTCGCATTTGATATAGAGCTTTTCACGTCGGGAGGACGTCCCAAAGCGCTTCACAGAACACACTGTAAAGTGAATTGACTGTATATTTGGAGGCGAACGCGGCAGCCAATTGCGCACAGCAATGTCCCACAAACAGTCATGGATTGAAAATGACCAATTTATTATTGTTTTTTGTTTTTGGAGGGATTATTATTAGGCTCTGTGTGGAGTAAGGAAACTTGCCCAAGGTTTCGCCCTCTGCCTGGAATTGAACTCAGGTCTCTCGCTTGCAAAGCGAGTGCTCTAACCACTGAGCTACAGGACTGGGCAGGTGGGAAAGTTATGAGATTACGATTTTACTCATGATGTATAGTCAGCCATCAGACTTTCTAAACACTGATTTTTGCATACATAACAACATTGAAAATATCCGCTTGGCTGCATCCTCCTCCCTCATGTCCCCCTCCGCACCTCCCAGACCATCTACATCAACCCTCCTTCCACCATAACCCCTACCATTCACCCCTCCCTAGACTCATTTGCCTCAGTTACTCCGCCCCCCTCTCTCAACCACCATTTCCCAGATGAAGCCCACCACCTGATGCCTCGATCGCCCCCTCCCCACCCAGTTACTCGTCACCCAACTCCCCCCCCTCTCCCCACTGCTGGCTGACACAGTCAACCAGTCGCTCTCCTCAGGTTCTGGTCCCATCCTCCTTAAAACTGCTGTCATCGCTGCCCTCCTCAAAAAAAACCATCCTTGAACCCTCTAACCTCACAAATTATCATCCCATTTCCAAATTGCTCTTCCTTGCCAAAGCTTTGGAATGCCTTATCGCTGAACAGCTCTGCTCTCACATCCCCTCCACAAGCCCCTCCAGTCTGGTTTCTGCCCTGCCCATAACACAGAGATGGCACTTGTCAAGGTCCCAGATGATGTCCTCACTCTCTATGACGCGGAGCTCCCTCTGCCTTCTCGTCCTTCTGGAGCTCTCAGTTGTGTTCAATACAGTCAACCAAGGCATCCTCCTCTACTGTCTCTCCACTCTCATCCAACTTAGCGGGACCGAACTAGTCTGGTTCGAGTCCTACCTAACAAACCACCTTCATTTTATCTCCTCAAATAGTTTCTCTTCCCACCCCGACACCTGTGGCGTACCCCAGGGCTCCAGCCTTGGCCTCGTCCTCACTTTCAAGGCCATCCATGGCCTTGCCCCCTCCTACCTCTCTGACCTGCTGACTCCCTACCAACCTGCCCGCTCTCTCCGTTCAGCGGGCTCCAGTCTGTTCCATGACTCCCGCCCGACCCGCCCTACCATCGGTGGCCGAGCTTTCAGCCTCTCTGCCCCCACATTCTGGAACTCCATCCCACAGTCCCTTCGCCTCGCTTACTCCCTTCTGTCAGTATCAAGGCTGATCTCAAGTCCCTCCTCTTCGATCATACCTTTGGTCGCCCTCCTACCTCTCTGCCTTCCCTCACCCCTACCCCACCCCTCCCCCATGCCCAGGTCCTGACCCCTGATTGTCCAGCGCCTTGGGATGTCCTCCCAACGTGAAAGGCGCTCTATAAATGTAATTTTGCTGTTGTTGGCTAGCTCCTCTTCCTCATCTATATGCACCCTCCTGGTGATGTCATCCGCAGACACAGGATAAACATCCACATGTATAGAACATTCTTCCTCTATCCCTTCGTCTTGCCCCTCCCTTCCCCATCTTCAGATCGCGCCTGAAGATGTTCCTCTTTGACCGTGCCTACGTTACATCCCTCCCCTCCCCCAGGCTTGGCGTCGTTCTCCTTCACTGTCAAGTGCTCTGGGACACTACCCTGCGTGAGAAGCACTTTATAAATGCAAGTTTATATATAAATTGAACTAACTGAAAACATAGTTGACTGGAAATTAGCTGCAACTCTAACTAATCAATATTAGTTTTATTTCAGAATTTTGATGAGGGTTTGCCCAGTGAATAAAATCTCAGAATTGATCCCCAGTATATGTTGAGTTAGATTATCCAAATCTGGCATTGGTGGTCCTATGATTGGTCTTAAGAAATCCATAATAAATTCCTAAGTTAAGTAAAGAAAAAAGAACCCGATTTGCCACTCCTGACTACTAACCAGCAACTTCTTCTGGAATCCACAATATAGGCAATGGGTAAACATATGATTGAGCTCAGTTGAGATGGCTAAGATCGAATTCCCTGCTGTTAAAGGCTCAAATGTCCTCTTGGCAAGTGCAGGACAGTATAGTAGACGGGTGCTCTCCATCACAAGCGAGGTTAATCCATTTTATTGTAGCAACATTTTTGTAATGTAATTTATGCGATTTGTAATATGTGGCAAATGAAATAGTTTGTAAACAAAGGTAGCTCGTAAATTCTTATGGTCCAGAAATTTTGTGGTAAAAATTTATTACGATGTTGCAATTCATTGGTTTCTGCAATTGAATGCAGTTTTCCATAAATCAATTGGACATTTTAAGAGCCATGTTTTAGGTAGTCTGATATTGGATAATGCTAACTAATAAGTTCTAACTCTATTAAACAACAACAAGGTGGAGTCCTGTAGCTCAGTGGTTAGAGCACTCGCTTTGCAAGCAAGAGACCTGAGTTCAATTCCAGGCAGGTCAGGGCGAAACCTTGGGCAAGTTTCCTTACTCCACACAGAGCCTAATAATAATAATCCCTCCAAAACCAAAAACAATAATAGATTGGTCATTTTCAATCCATGACTGTTTGTGGGACATTGCTGTGCGCAATTGGCTGCCGCGTTCGCCCACAAATATGCAGTCAATTCACTTTACAGTGTGTTCTGTGAAGCGCTTTGGGACGTCCTCCTGACGTGAAAAGCGCTATACCAAATGCAAGGATTATTATTATTATTATTAATTTGCATTAATATAGCACTCTTCATGCAGGGTAGCATCCTGAGGCATTAGTTTAACTGCTCAACTGAAGTTAAACAAAATTGAAGTTAAGTCAGGCCTAGATTCAGTCCATTAACTAATTATATAAAGGAGAACTAAAATGTCTGAAAATAAGTTGATAGTAAAATACTGATTAAAACGTTACATAGATTCATATTTTCACGTTTATACATCAAAAGTGGGATACTTGGAGCAGTACTGATTTTTTACTAACACAAAAGTTATAATAATAGTTCTTGCATTTGATATATCACGTTTTACGTTCGGAGGATGTGTCAAAGTGCTTAACAAGATTTACAGTAAACATTGTACTTTGTAAGCGAACACGGCAGCCAATTTGTGTACAGCAATGTCCCAGAAATACTTATGTAGTGAATGAGCAATTTTATGGAGTGAGGGGTTTGAATTGTTGGCCATGTCATTGGAAGAAACTCTTTTTTTTTCCCAAGTATGTCATGGAATATCCTATCAATCCACCCAAACAGGCAGACAGGACATCAGCTTAACGTCTCATCCAAAAGAAAGTACTTTCAACAACGCAGCACACCCCCAACACCCAGTACCACATTGGAGTGTCAGTCTAGACTATGTGAGCTCAAAATCCCGAATCGGCGCTTGAACTCACAACTTTCTGACAACAACAACAACAAGATTCCATTTATAAAGCGCCTTTCACATCAGGAGGACGTCCCAAGGCGCTGCACAGTTGGGTCATGACCCGAGCAGGGGGGAAATGGTCAGGGTGAGAGGAGGGAAGGGAGGGAGCGAGGAGGGGGAAGAGAGTCGAGAGGGGAGGGGAGGGGAGGGGAGGGGAGGGGAGGGGAGGGGAGGGGAGGGGAGGGGAGGGGAGGGGAGGGGAGGGGAGGGGAGGGGACCCAGAGGCGAGAGTGCTACAACCTGACCCAGGTTGACACATGAATTCATGTGAATGCTGGAATAAGATCACTGTCTTAAATTCACTCCTCGGCATTCAATATTTATAAAAATAGGTGGTCTTCATTTTATGTGGGGATTCTAGCTTGTGAACTACTTTTTGGATCATCATGAAGACTGATCACCAGGAAGCATGCTACTATGTGAGTTTTGATTCTGAGGAAGTTCACATTGTGTGGTTATCAAGCGAGGCATCATTACTCCAGCTTTTAATCAAGAACAATTAGCTGATTTGGTGAAGGGGGATATCGTTTTGCCAAAATAATAATTTAAAAGTTTGCAAGAGGGAGCAAATCCCCTGAACTAATATACAGAACCAGCAGAGCAGATTACCACGCTGAGCCACTAATAGCATAGAATCTACAGAGCCGAAACAGGCCATTTGGCCAAACTTATCCATGCCAAAAAAGTTATATACTCTACCTTCTATACTCTTATATACTCTATATAAAAAGTTATATACTCTACCAATCTTAATCCCTATTCCCCTCCCATACCACTGTATTTTCTTCTCTCTCATGAATACAAATATCTACAATGTATGCTTTCAGAGATCAGCGTTGCAGGTAGTCTTGAACATTGCCGCACTGTGAGAATAATTAATGTGCAGAGCAAGGTAGTGATTCAGAAAAGCAACAGTTCTAGAGATTCTGGTTGTTTGGGGATCTGACAAATGTTTTGTTTTAACTGATAATAAGTTATAAAGATTTAAGACACTGACAAATAAAGTCAGCAATTATTCTTTTCCAGTCTGCAGGATACCTGAACTATTACTATATTCTGCTAATTCATGTCATTCAGCTAGTTATTTTGGAGCTGAATGATGAATTATGAACCAATTTACAAAGTCTCTTTGCATCAGAATTGGATGATCCAATTACTATAATCAGTTTTTTTTGGTCAGCCAGATGTCTGACACATGTTAAGAATATCTAAACCAAGCTGAGATTTCCATGCATCCCACCTTCACATGGAAATCCTAGAGATAGATTGTTGGAATGGAATGCGCACTCTCTCCATGGAGGGACACATTGTACTTACCTAATTCCAGAAAGTATTAGGCGCAAGGGTATGATGGACGAGCAGGAGGCCGGTGCCAGTTGAGCGGAGGCGTTGGGTGGTGGATTGGGGAGTGAGGAGGTTGGAGAGGTAGGGAAATGCCAGAGAGTGAAGGGATTTGAACAAGAGTGTGAGGATCTTGAAATCGATCCGTTCGGTGTAGAGGAGTCAGTGGAGCCTGGCCAGAACTGGTGAGATGTGGGTACGGAGTTTGTTCCAGGTAAGTATTACAGGACAGCTTGTGACGTGCTAGCCACCTTGATGTTCTTGAGGTCTAAGTCCAATGCCATGCACCAGGCTTACTCAGCACCAACTGCTTAATCCTGGTCCTCATGAGAGGGTTCCTTGGCAAATAGACGTGAAGCTGCCTCTGCTTCCAGGGAAAATCAACAAATTTTGGAACTGTGGCAGTGGAACACAGTTGATGAAAGGACATGGTTAAGCTGCAATGGGGGGAGGTTGGATAAATGGATTAAGAGAACCCTAAAAATTTGAGAAGTAATTGATAAAATTCAGGCAACTAATCACATTAAAATGATATGAGTGAATAGATCACAATATACTTCAACATAAAAAAGTAAAATGCTCCATCACTTTGAATAACTGGAATTGCAAATAAGAAGGCCAACCAACTAGAATATAAAGCATGGTTTGAACCATGGTAAGCACCAGTGCTGAGGTGTGATGCAACGATTATTTGAATCTTCAATGGAGACCAGGCAGTCTGCAACAGGAAGGGGTGGGGAGCACAATATCATTCCTGGTATCTTCTTACTAACTAAGTTTCAGGGCAGCATGGGCAAGGTTGCTGAAGTGAGAGCAGGCTGACTGCTCAACATCTCACATTGGAGTGCACCAGTCCTTCAAATTCATCAGGAAAAGGAATAAGGAAGTCTGCTGTCTCAATTGTGCACATTAATCCAAGTCTTCTCATAGTAATCACTTTTCATTGCTCCTCTTCCCCCAAAACAATATCAATTAAGTATTCAACCATGTCTATTTTAAGAAGGTAGGTGCAACTGGCTGCCGCATTTCGCCCACAAAAATGCAGTCAATTCACTTTACAGTATATTCTGTGAAGCGCTTTGAGACATCTAGAAGACGTGAAAAGCACTATATCAAATTCAAGGATTATTATTTTTATTATTATAAATATTAAAGAACGACTGTGTTTTAATTTTGGCCTGGAGAAGACTTTTCAAACCAGAGGGATCACTGGAATGCTTACTCAAAGAGTTCCAGCAGTTTTCTGAACAACGCTGTAAATCATTTTTATTTGAAATTTTAAAAAAAGTTACAATGGTATTATATTATACATTCCCCGATCGCCTGAAACTATCCCCCCTCCTCCACCACCCACCCCTATTGTTTTTAATTAACAGATTGAAATCCAGACTCAACCTGAATAAATAGGTAGAGCGTCAATGTTATTTAAATTGCGATATAAACTGCTTTTTCATTAGTTCCTGAAGGAATAGTCTACAGAGCATGCAACAATTCTTTCAATTACATAGTGTAGGCCATATGTGGGCCACAAGACAGTAATTCATTGACAGAGCACAAATCATATTTTATTCCACACCAAATGCCAAAAACTGAAGCAAAAATAAAACAAGTCATTTGATTTGCTCTACTACAACAACAACTTGCATTTATATAGCACCCTTCACGTCCTTTCTCTCCTTTCCATAATAATCCTTGCATTTGATATAGCGCCTTATCACGTCTTCGAGACATCTCAAAGCGCTTCACAGAATATACTATAAAGTGAATTGACTGTATATTTTGTGGGCGAATCATGGCAGCCAATTGCGTACAGCAGTGTCCCACAAAGAGTCTTGGATTGAGTGACCAATTTATCATTATTGTTTTTTTTGAAGGAATTATTACCCCCAGAAAAGCGATCCACCAATCGAATAACAACCGGGTTTCTACTTACTGTTAGGTAAACAGAGGTGTGTGGAGTAAGGAAACTTGCCCAACATTGTGCCCTTCCAGGAATCAAACCTAGGTCTCTTGCATGCGAGGCGAGTGCTCTAAACACTGAACTACAGGATTTTTTTTTATCAATGTAATAGAGTTGTGATTAAACTCGGAAAAGCCTTGCTTCCTTCAACCACATAAGAGAGGGAACGTTCTGCCTGTCAGTAAAATTACCAACCTTACTGATGTGCGTTTATTATGGGAAAGCTTACAACATGAAATTCCCATTTTAAGCTTAAACTATCAAGTTCAATAACTTTATCAACCTGAAGGTATGTATGCCCAAGCTTCCCCTAAAAGCCACACTCCCAACATTTACAGAACACAAACTAAGCAATTACGTGATCCAGCACTTAAGTTCCAGAACCAGTTATTTTTTCTTTCAAAAGAATTAAAATGTTCTGCTCTGTCACCAAAGGTTATAAACACACAGAAAAGCAAATACTGTGTGGAATATGATGATGTCATCATGTCATTCGTGGAATACAGATAGAACAATGTGAATATTATTAGTTTTAAAGTTGAACTGATCTGATATCTTGGAGTTTTGCTCAACTATGTTCAGAGAACTCAATTTTCTGCTTAGTTTTACCTGCAGTTTGCTAGTTCCCTTAGGAGAAGAGTGGGCTGATGGAGTCTACGCTAGGGCAAATGTACACCGTCTGTGAAGGGAACACGCTATGCAGGATAAATAGTCTTTTCTTGTCTCATCCTTATGTCTTCTTATGATTCTATACCACATAACTAAAATTAGCAGCAAAGTCTATTGCAATTTCTAAATTAAAGTTTTCTAAAGAGCAGTCCTTTATTGGTTTATGTTTCCACACAGTTGTGAACTAAAAAAAAGACTAGTTGAATACAATATTTATTCAATAGTCAACTCATTATATATTTGCAACATACTTTCTGAAATCTATCCATTGGATAATTACCATATATGCCTACTCTTTATTAGAATTCTAAAGATAATAAAGTGCTACTGAATTTAAACTACACTTAGCAAAAGACTGAGAACAATATTAATTCTTGAGAATGCCATTGCTAAACCACAACAAATTATTCAATGCAACAACTACCTTCGCACAGGGGTAAAATTTCAGAGAGCTGAATGAAAAGCCCAGTGTGAACAACAAGTGAGAGTTATGCATATTGCCTTTGCCAATGTCAGAAAATTCTCTTACAACTCATGGAAAACCTGGACTGCATGCAACATACAAAACATTTTCCCCATTGATCTTCAAGTTAATCAAACTTTCAGTCACTGTTTTCAATCCTTTCACACACATGCAGCTTGTGCCACACAGTTGGTGTGAAATTTAAACATTGACAACTTGCCAAACAAGTATTAGGTTTAGACAATATCTCCAAGTTCAATATCAGTTCTACATTTCCTTTGAGATAAATATATACTGGGAATTATTGAATGCACATTGTTACCACTAAACATATTTTTGGTACTAGGTTGTAACAAAAAATTGCCAAATGTTAGCAATCAGCATGCGATGAATCTTATTAGTAAGTAACAAAGGAATAAGCAACAACTAGCTTCCTTCCAATTTAAGCACAACACAGCAGGCAGGGTACTGTTCAAAGTCATGCCAGTCCCATTTGTTGAAGATTTATTTAATGCTTGCCAGCAGGGCATTGCACCTAATCAGATATGCAGATTTGCATCCCCCAAGTTTGCATCAGGAAGGCAGCAAGTCTAGTTGCAGGACCATGGATAGCATTCACTTTTCCAACAAAAGCACATACATAAATTTATGCCAATAGCTCTATCAACACTTTACTCCTAAGAGCATCTGGAATTTCTATTGGTTTTGATGTGATCTGACCAGGCAAGTTTCAGAATTGATTATTTTATTTATTTTTTCTTTGACAATATTCAACAGCATTAAAAATTAAAGAGCTCCAATGTTTCTGTAAGCATTTTTTATGCAGCTGCCACAAGTGGCATTTTGCAGAGCAAGAAACAAATATCCTTCAGTCCATCATCACATTTGCATTTCATTTTCAGCAATGGCAAGGAAATTCAGCCTTAAAAGATTAATATTTTAAGCACTGAACCACTCAATGTACACTTTTCAAAAATTGTATGTCTTCTATAAGACCTCTGTAAAACCAATTTTATTTATGAATCTACTGAAAAGGCTATTCTTACTAGAGGTTGTATTGGCAAGGGCATGCAAAGCTTTTTTTTCATTTTGGGACTGGGTAATGAGCAAACAGTAACATGCCAGCCAACAACAAAATTACATTTGTTTAAGTGCCTTTCACGTCGGAAGGACATCTCAAGGCGCTGAACAGGTGGGGATCAGGACCCGAGCAAGGGGGCGCAGGGTTCAGATGAGGGAGGGCAGAGAGATAGGAGGGTGGCTGAAGACACAGTCGAAAATGAGGGTCTTGGGTCGTGCCTTGAAGGAGCAGGGGAGGGAGCAAGGCAAAGGGATTGTGGAATGGAGTTCCAAAGGGTGGAGGCAAAGAGGTTGAAAGCCCGGTCACCAATGGTAGGGCAAATCGAGTGGGAGACATGGAGCAGGTCGGGGGCCTGCTCAACGATGGGGGAGGACAAGTTTATAGGGGTTTAGCAGATCAGAGAAGTAGGATGGGGCAAGGACGTGGAGGGCCTTGAAAGTGAGGATGAGGATTTTGAATTCTATCCTCTGAGGGATGAGGAGCCAGTGGAACCGATCGAGGATGGAGGTGATGTGATCACGGAACCTGGTGCAGGAGAGGACGTAAGCGGCAGTTCTGGATGATCTGCAGCTTGTGGAGGGAAGAGTTAGGGCAACCGACAAGGAAGGAGTTTCTGAAGTCGCACCTTGAGGTGACGAATGTATGTATGAGGGTTTCAGTATGAGGGTATGCGGGTGCTGCAAAGTGAATTGACTGTATATTTTGTGGGCGAAACTGTACACTTTGTGTCCGTAGCTACACTAACCGGACAGAATTTTTTTTTACACTCCAGCCCAGTGCTCTTGGGCTCGCTTCACATTGTTGGCCCGCTGCCCCAAGATGGTGTGCAGCAAATTGATCCCCTATCTTTCTATGTAGCTCTTGAACTGGATGCTAAAATCTGCATGGGAGCAACTGTGAGTCACCTTCAATCCATGTGGATGGAAGCTTGGCACCTACTCTACATCTTTCCAACACTCAAGATATGGAGAAATTGTTGCAAGCCCAAAATCACAGGACACCCATCAGAGCTGCAGCAAATTGATATATTAAACCAGGATGGTCCAAACCACTTGACTGCTGAGGGCCGGATGCCCTACTTCAGAAAGGTCCTCGTCCTACATAAGCAATATTTTTGTATTTCCATTCCAGAAACTTAACATAATATTTATACAGCTCCCTTTTCATGTCGGAAGGATGTCTCAAAGTGCTTGACACTGCCAGCTGGGCACCCGAGTTGGGGTGGGAGTTGAGGGGGGTGGGAGTTCCCCTAGGAATGGGGAAAGATGAAGGAATGCATGGTCAAAGAGTTAGGTCTTGATGCACCTTGAAATGGGGGGGGGGGAAAGGAGCGAGTCGAAGGGACTCTTAGAATGGAGCTCCAGAGAACGGGGGCAAAATGGTCCTGGTGGGTGAGGGGTCATGAGGTAAGCTGGTACGTGCTAGGCAAAGGGAACGGCTGGGTTGAGAAATTGCAGAGGTAGGGTGGGGAGGGATGGGAATGGTAAAGGCGGTAAAGGAGTTTCTCACTGGGGAAAGAGATAGCTTTGTGTGAGAAACCTGCGCAGCTCATCGCTCAGTGTCTGACCTTGGTCCACCCCATGGCAACTGAGGGAGGCTCTTGCTTACCCCTCCCTCCCCTCTCTCGAGGGCAGTAGAAATTTGGGGCCACACTGGAGTACAAGTTCACTTGGAATGCGGTCTCTGCCAGTTGGACCACCCTGAACTAAACCATAATATCACTGGACAAGCAATTGAGTGTTCTTGAAACAGATTAAAATAAAATATCTTAACTTGCACAGAAGCTTCAAATGTTTAAACCTCCCAGTACTGAAAGACCTTTTTCAGCTTCCAAAAGATGCTGCATTTTCCTTCATGAAGATTATTTTCTGCATCTTTCCCCAAATCCCATCATCATAAATGTACAAGACAAACGTGATTTTTTTAACAAAACTAAAATATTGGTGCTATTTAAAAAAAAAACTTTTTGCATTGAACATAGATTAGTCCTCAGAAAGATTACTATTAGTTGGGAAAAATGCTGTGTTTCTGGATCAATGAACTGTGTTACTACAATGTCATTTCTTCTTAAATTTCTGACTACGTGGTGCTAATGGATGACAATGTTACCTTCTTTTAGCATATCTGGAATATCTGCTTGGTACCGAGGGCCCACTCTTATTTCTCCTTTGTCGGCCAGGAGAGTTTTCTGTAAAGGATCATATACCAAAGAATAGAAAAAACCATCCTGTAAAAGAGAAAGTAAGTACATTAAAGTCGTCTGTAGTAGTTCTATTTAAGCAAGGAATAAAAAATAAGGTTTTTCGGCATGTCGCTCCAGTTATATTAAATTTCAAAGAATAACTGATGGCTAGGGATATATACAGTAAAACTCATAAGTCATATCAGTCAGGACCATAACATTTAATATGACTTAAGCGAAGTCCAAGTTGCAGGCAAACTGTATAGGTCATAGAAAACTTGATTTAATCAATAATACAATGCGCATGCGTAATTCAATGTAGCCAGTAAGTACGCAGTTCGTCACTGCAGCTAGTAAATGTGTATGTGTATGTGTCAAGACTATATTTCCCGCGATTCAATGTGTCTTAACCGATCACCACAATGCACACTTACCGGCAAACATTGGAAGCTCCCTCAGTACTGCTTTGCCACACTGGAGTGCAAGTCAGCAAAATGTCAGAAAATATATCATTAAACACTTAACTATATTTTACCTCCTTATCCAGGTAGCAGGAAACTAACTCAGTTTCGTTGAGAAGCGAAATGCTGCATTTGCCTCTGGGGGAAAGAACAGACATATTTGGGTCAGCAAAACGCATTGTGTTCAATTGATAATAAATCTGAAATATTTTGGGCACTAAAATAAAATCTATAAACTTTTACAGTGATGCTAAATCTACACGTCATTTGTCTCAGACATCTATAACAGCTAGTAAATATTTTCCAACTGCAGAAATAAAGGACATCTGTTAATAAGCGCCACACTGGAGTACAAGTTCACTTGGAATGCGGTCTCTCCTGTGGACCGACTGTCACCAGAAGTACAATACACTGACAGAATGAACCGGCTGATCTGCACAGTCAGCCACGATTACTCCTGAACACTTCTAGTACATCTGTGATAGTGAACACAGTTGGCTGCCAAGGTTTTCTGTTCGCTGCAAGTATACACAGAAAACCAGCCAGTGTGCACAGGAAGTAATATCAATAGTGACCTGACAGCATGGAAGCAGGACCTCAGCCATTTTTTTTTTGGAAACTCATTAGATAACGGCCATTTTTTGAAAATAATATACGCCAGTTGTTACAAATTATTTTTGAGGACAGCAACAAGACATTTAGGGGCAATTCTTAGATAGTTGGCAAATAAACATAGCAGATCAGCAGAGAATAAGATGCACTCATCTACTAAGGTCAATACATTTTCGAGCAATTACCTTCACTTTTTCCACACTTCTACCCCCTGACAATGTACATTTAAGATGTGTACTTCAGGAAGACTACTAGCTAGTGAAAAGCAAATCATTGGTTGAACACCAGTTAGAATTAAATATAGTCAGGTGTTTTTTTTTGCTACTAAGCGGCCAAACATGGCACGTTCTACCTGTATAGCAGTTCCTACCATCCCAAGAAAAATCAAACCACTACCAGTAAACCTTGTTTGAAGCCTCAGCAAAAGGATGGAGGAATAGCTAGATCGGAGTGGGCAATTATTTTGGCAGGCGGCCACTTCATGAATTTGGGTAAGCTTTGCGGGCCATACACTTGATATAGATGTAAATGCTTAATAGTAGCTCAAAATCAAGACTTAAACTTGTACATGCATAAAATAAAGTCTATATAATTGACATTCATTAAAATTAGGTTAAATAAAAACAACTCATTGAGCAGACATTTATTCGATATTTATTAATTTATTCACATATTGATGAGAATGTGAGAAGCTCACTCAATGGGAAGAATGAAAGCACTGATGTGCGTTAACCAAACAACTGAACTCAGGCATTGCCTCCGTTGTTGCAATGCGGAGTTCTGCTGCAAGGTGGTCATCAGTCATCACAGATCTATGTTTTGATTTATTGAATCTCATCACAGAAAATGTCTCCTCGCATATGTATGTTGATTCAAACAACACAAGCATCCTCTGGGCATGAGCCTTTAATTTTGGAAAGGTATATTCATTATGAGAGGAGTAAAAACTGGGAAGCGGCACTGATTTGAATTCCTCCGGAAGCAATGGATCACATTGCAGATCAATAAGCTTGAGTTGGAGGTCAAATGAAGCTTTGTCAACATCAAATGAGAAAGGTGAAGTGACCAAAGACAGGTCATTTTCGATCAAATTAAAATCTTGTAATCGGCAAGAAAATTCGGCATGTAAGTCAAGTAGTGACGAAATATACTTTTTAAAGCTTTGATCGCAAACAGTAATCTGCTGCAAAGTTGGAAAGTGGGCGAATGGCCTGTTTCCTATCTGTCGCGATAAAAGAAATAATTTTGTCATAAATGACTTGACACTGCAATACAAATCGTGCACAAAGGCCCCCTTCCGTTGCAGTTTTGAATTCAGTTCAATCATGTGGCCATGATATCAATGACAAATGCAAAATCAGAGAGCCAATTCGCATCATTCAGCTGTGGGAAATGCAAATCTTTTTGTTTCATGTCCAAAAATAAATCAATTTCTGTTCTCAGTTCCCATACTGCTTTCAAGACCTTTCCTAAACTAAGCCATCTTACATTTGTGTGATACAGAACATCCTTGTGCTCGGATTCCAATTCCTCAAGCAGTTACAAATTGCCTGTGGTTTAATCCTCTTGCTCGAATGTAGTTGACCACTTTCGCAACTGTGTCCACGACATTGCTTAGTTTTAGAATACTCTTACAGAGGACCTCTTGGTGGATAACGCAGTGTAGAAAAACAATATTCTGTTCTGGATTTGTTTCTTTGACTTGATCTTGAACTCTTTTCAGTAACCCAAATTTTTGCCTGTCAGATTTGGGCTTCCATTGGTGGTCATATTCACCAATTTTTTCCACTCTACTCCTAATTTTAAGATACACTTATTTACTGCCGCCAAAAGGTCTTCTCCAGTTGTTGTATCTTTCATTGACTGCATTAATGCCAATTCTTCTGTGAGCTCAAAATAAAAATTATCAACTGGGCTGTGTCTTTGACATCATAACTCTCATCGAGTGCCAGTGAAAAACATGCAAAATTGTTTTGCAACTGCACACTGATTTTATTTTCTTTATTTATTTTCTTTTTTAATTTATTTTATTGGTTTTATTTTCCACCAACACTGGTAAAAAAAAATATTTGGAAATCCATTCTTTGTTGAATATTCGGCCTTCAGCGTCCACTTTCCGCTTCTTTGATAAACTCATTTTACGTCAGCCTGATTCAACACTTAAGGGAATGTGCGCACAACTGAGCAGTGTGATTGGCTGATGTTCCCAATCAGATTCAAATGCGAAATTTGTGTGACTTTCTGGGACTGAATAAAGTATAATTTTTTCTATTGCCAGATACAATGACGGGCCGGGCAGAATCATTTGGCATACCGGATATGGCCCACAGGCCATCTTTTGCCCACTCCTGGACTAGATGAACAGATGAAAATATCAAATTCCAATATCTGAAGGAAAACAGTGCATGAAATTTACATTCTGTAACATTTATTTTGTTGCACATACGTTCTACTCTTACATTGTTGTGTGCCAGCTTGGCTCAGGGGTAGCACTCTCACCTCTGAATCAGAAGGTTGTGGTTTCAAGCCTCACATCAGGACTTGGAATCACAATGTATAAACTGACACTCCAGTGCAGTGGTGGGTAGACAAGACCTCGGTTTGCTTCTGGATGAGATATTAAACCGAGGTCTTGTCTGCCTATTCAGATCCCAAGGCATTATTTGAAAAGAGAGGGGAATTTTCTCCGGTACACTGGCCAACAATCCCCCAAATAAAATTGGTCATTCACTCCATGGCTGTTTGTGGGGCATTGCTATACACAACCGGCTGCTGCGTTTCGCCCACAAAATACATAGTCAAACCACTTTACAGAATATCCTGTGAAGCACTTTGACGTCTCGATGACTTGATTAGGCTATATCAAATGAAAGGATTATTATCTATATTTACTGCATTCCATACCCCCAACCACCAATAAACTCCTCAATACACAGCTGTGTTATCTTTCCAAGATGATAGTGTCCCCAAGTCCTGTATAGTATCCAGCCTCTAAGAAAACAACAATCAAACTTATTGTAAAAAAAGGATTTAATAGGGTAAGGAACATCAGTCAGCAACGTAAAGATGCCTGAGTGTGAAGAACACTCACCACAACAATCTATAAAAAAAAACTGCTTCATCCTGGCTGTAAGCGGTCAAGGGCACATTTGCCCCCCGGCATGTGCATTGCATAGTCTCTCTCTGCCACAATGCACTGACAAATGTGGTTCAGTTACTTAAATGTTTATATTCCCCTCAGACTAGCATTCTCAAGTTTAATATGAAACAAATTAATTTGCTATTACGATCTTTCACAAAGTTTCATCTCTGTCAGCAATATATTTAAAATTATTATACCATCTCAATTACTGGCACACAGAATTAACCAGCTACATGCACAAGCAAGGGCAATAAGCTGGCTACATGTTTTAGACCTTACCAAACAGAAAGAAAATGATCAAAAAAGGAACCCAGAGAAACAAAATCCAACTAAACAGAGAAGCAAAATTATACTTGTATATGGTACTGAGACAGCAGTGATTGTGGAAATGATTCATTCACAACATCATAAGGCATATACTGTACAGGATTTGCACCTTAACTGGAGAGAATGGCTTCAAAATAACTATGCTCCCAGCTACGCTGAACTAAAGTGCGTTCTTTGCTCTATTTCTAAACTTCCATCAGTTTATTTTGTTACACAAATACATTTAAAAAAATTTTTTGTTTAAATTGCAAATAGTACCCATAACATTTACACTGTAGTTCAGCTCTTGGTAGAATGCAGATTATATGTGACATTACATAGTACAATACAATAGAAATGCACAAATCATGGGTCTACTGGAGTTGTATGTGGATGGGGAGTTATTATTCATTGGCAACATTCCTTGCCTGACTGGGATAGAGTGAACAGAGTTCCCAATGAGCTATTAGTCAGAGGCATTGCCCAGTTTTATGTGCACTAGTTTAACACAATGATCCGTGTTGTAGGCCAAGAAATGTACACCAAGCACAATTGTATAGTACTAATGGCTTGTACACATTACCATATCCTGTGACATAGGTTATCCCTCTCCAATTGCATGCTAATATTCATTTGTCCTTGCTCCCACTGTACTGAAATACTTTAATAGTGATATTCAGATTGTCACAAACTAAAGAAATGCCATTTCTGTCAAACTGAATATACAAATCTGGCTTAAATCAAGCATAATATGTAAACTATAATGCAAATAACCTGCAAAGTTCCACAGGGGATTTAAGGAATAAAGAACACTGAAGTTAATGTAGTCATTTGGCCAATTGTACTAAGTATCAATATTCAGCAGCTTAATTGCTATAATTATTTGAGTCCGCAAAGATCCATGCACATGCTAATGCAATTATAGGCCTATTCATTGACATAAACTAAGTGTGAGCACACTTAAAACAGATGCAAAGATGACAAGGCTTTAATTCAGGAATTATCCTAAAGGAAGTTTAACCCATTGAAAACTACAGTACGATCCCAATGAATGCACTCATTCAGGAATTGCAGTTTTAAATTCCAGGCTCAACTGTAATAGCATTGCACCAAGCTGCAGTGGGAATGGACTGTAAATCAGAGGATATAGTCAAGATCTGGCAATCTTAATAGAATATGCATCCAAGCTCAACTCTAGCAAATTAATTTCCAGTTCAGTACAGATAAATGCAAAATATTGCATATATGAAGCAGAAAATAGGCACATTTACTCCATGGATAGCACAGAACTCGATAAGGAAGAAGCTCAAAATGATCTTGTGTTGTTGATTGAGTTCATACCTCACTATATCCAAAAAGTGTGAGGTAGCCATAAACAACATAACATAAACTGGGCTATGTTGTCAAATGCAATACACCGTATAAAAAAAGGCAACCTTTAGGAAGAATGCCAGAAATTAAAATTGAAATTAAAAGTTGCTTCCCATTTCTGCCTCCATTTAACTGGTAATTGTTATAAACTGAATACAGTAAGATGGCAGCCATTGCCTAGCAACACAAATACAGTGGATGAACTAATGATCTTCCAAAGCAAACCTAAATCACCTGCAAAGCAATAACTTACATTTGTCATGAGTATTGGCTCAACAGCACTAATGTTCATAAGATTGGTGCACTGTCATGTCAAATCCCTTACTTAATAATGGCTGTTAGTACCTGCTAGTAATGCTGGAAATGAAAGCAAAATATTCATCACAAATATTAGAAACAGATGGGTAAAATGATTTGAGAGGGCAACAACAACAAGATCACATTGGTATAGTGCCTTTCATGTCGGGAGGATGTCCCAAAGCGCTGGACAGTGTACAGCATTTTAGACCCCCACTGGGGTCAGGGCAAATGGTTGTACACAGTACACAAAGTCCGCAGACAAAATATATTTATCCAGTAGCTCAAACTGTAAAAGCATCCGAAAAGACAGAAATGAAATGCTGTACATTCCAAAAATGCATTTCATCCCCTTGTGATGTTTCCTCCGCCCAAAAAAACTGTTAGTTAGTCTTCACTTCAAGTCCTATTTCGAAAGCACATTTTTCAAGCAACTCACTGCCTGAAGTGGTGGCTGAATCAGACAGTATACAGTAGAAACTTGGTTTACGATCACCTCAGGAATCCAGCCACCTCACAACTGCGGACACATTTTCACAGTCTCTTTCATTGTCAATGTTAAAAGATAGGCCGTCTGCTTCAGTAAACCGGGCACCTCATTAGTCTGGACAACGGTCAATGATTGTGGCTGCCACAGCGCTCTCCTCTGCTGCAAACTCGGTACGAACATCCCTCCGCTACTAACCTGTACAGTACACAGTGCGTTAGGCCTTGGGCTTCTCACGTTGTTTCCTCAATGTTGCTGCTGTGGGTGAAGTGGGCTCTGGTCATGCATGTGCGGGGAGTGTTGGGATCGCGGAAGACGGGTGAATGGAAAAATCAACTTCGCCCGGCACCTGCGGCCTAACCTGAGCTCCTACGGCCAATTCTTCGTAAGTGTTGCATTCAGAGCACATGGTCTGTGTGTACATTGTTTTGATTTAGTGACTGTTGATAAGTGTTGTAAACATGCCACCACGGAAGAGTTGTCCTTACGTCAGACAGTGGACTTGATCAAGAACAGTGAGTACAAAAGTCATAGACAGTTAGCTGTGATTTACGGCATTGACAGAACCCAAGTTGGATGCATTCTCAAAAGGTAGGCTGAATACATGACAGCTTTTGTTTTAAATGTGACATTGCCTTTATTTTAATGAGACTGCAAAATATGGTTGTTGAATGTTCATTACCCTTGTCCATTCATTACCAATGCCCTTAGTATTACATCAGTGACCTGATCACCTGACCTGTTTCAGTAATCGGGTCACCTCACTAAGTAGGTCACTCTTGCCCAGTCACTTGAGTGACCGGATTAGTGAGGTTATACTGTAGATGTATTCAAGAGGAAGCTCAACCTTCACATGAGGGAGAGGTGAGCAGAAAGATGTGGGAGAAATCAACAAATGGGTGGAGACTTATGGAGTATAAACACCAGCACAGACTGGTTGGGCCCAGTGGCCTGTTCCCATGCTGTACATTCTTTGTAAGAAGAAGATCACAAGAGAACACTCCTGAAATCCTCCTGTAGTATTTGTCCACAACATCAAAGGGGCCCTTCTTCACATGTGATACTTTAGGCACTATTATGTGCCAATTACTGACACTAACAACTTTTTTGTTACATGTCTATAATGAGAAAATATTGTCAGTGTTAGCAATAGGTCTGCAATCAGACCCTAATGCTGCTTAAAAAACCTGGATGGTGAAAACTGATTTTAAAATCAGAGGAATAAGGCAGGAAGGAATGGAAGGAAAATAAGCTAAACACCAAAATGCAGAGATGAAAGTACAAAAAGTAAAAGGGGAATAATGAAAAGGAAGAAGAACAGCAGATGACACACAGAGTATAGAAATCAAATGAAGGGACAATCATATTGAAGCATTTGAGTTTCTGATGTCTGTGTCCACTTTCATCTCTTCCAGAAAATACATCTTACAGAGAACCTACCTCCTGAACCAGCTCCCTGTGCCGATGGCTCTCCATCCCCCGGAGGATTGAATTTAAGATCCCCATCCTCATTTTTAAAGCCTTCCATTGTCTTGCTCCTCTCTACCTCTGCTAACTGCTAAAACCTTATCGACCTGCCCATTCCCTCCACTCAGCAGGCACTGGCCTGCTCCACATCCCCCACCCTGCCACCAAATTTACATAATCGTCAGTTGAGCCTTCAACCTTTCTACCTCCACCATCTGGAACTCCATCCTGGAATTCCTTCACCTTGTCCCCTCCCTTGCCTCCTTCAAGGTCCGCCTCATGACCTTCTTTGAATGTGCCTTCGATCAATCTCCCATTCCCACATCCTTTGCTCTCCACTTCTTAATTCCAACCCCCAGCTCGGGAGTAAACCTTTGAGTGTCCAGCGCCTTGGGACATCATCCCAGTGTGAAAGGTGCTATATAAATCCAATGTGTTATTGTTGTTGCCTCGAGGTTGGATCATAAATGAAAAAAGGGGGGAATTGCTAGACGTTACGTCGTTTTCTGGGGTCACATATTATTTATCTAGCTCTGTAAATATGTATACTTTAACCAAATAATATTAAGTGCACAGTGGCTGTATTCATCAAAGCTGTACTTTTGAGACAGTTATAAAAACAGCATGTTTGCTATAATGCTAAATTTGCCATCTTGGGTTACCTGCATAAGACCTCATTGGAAAGCACATATCAGAATCTGGTCTTAAAAATACAGTAGTGCTGTGTTGTCCCTTTAAGTAGGTTATGATTTGTGGTCATTTGCAAGTTAAAGGCTCGACTGTTCTGGAAAACCAGCCTAGCAGTGCAAGAACAGAGACCAATATTACAGCAAACGAATAAAAACATTTCACTCACTTAACAAGACATTCTCTGCTCCTAGTCTACACTTCCTAGAAATTCACTAGCTTTAATCCAGTAACATTTTACTCCATCTAGAAAAACATAACTCCCGCAAGTTGGAAGCACAACAAAACCAAGGAAAATCATCTAGGGATTTAGAATAAGTGTGAAATGACAAGCAAATTTGGCTTGTATAATAAACAGGAAAACAGTTAATAGTCATTACACTTCAGAAGGTATCTGTTAAATATGGTTTTGGTATCACCACTGGCAAGGGTTTACTCTGCCTACACTTGGCCAACTTGAGCTTGCTGCTCATCTCTTGCCAGCTTCGGGCCACCGTCAATGGCTGAGCCTTCAGCTACTATGGCCCTAGCCTGTGGAATGCCTTCCTCTACCCATCTATTTCACCTGCTCTCTATCCATCTTTAAACCCTACCTAAAAACCTTCCTCATCAATCATACCTGTGGTCACTTCCCCGCCTCCTTCCCCATCTCCCTTGCTCGATATCCAAACCCCATCATTTTAAAGCACTCCAAGATGTTATTCTACATGAAGGGTGCTATACAAATTCAGGTTGTTGTAGGTCATGCACTGAGGTTGTGATCACTCAATACCAAAGATAAATTTAACCAGATGAACAAGATCACTGAACATTTTGTACCTGATGTGCGTAGCAGGAAGGGATTCATATTGACGAGATAGAAATAACTCCCGGTGTTTAAGCTGATGTTTCTGGTTTTCTGTCAATTCTGAAATGATCGTCATCTCCATCTCTTCCTCCATTTCTTCTGCACAGGACAAAGGACAAAATCAATAAGACACAGATCACTTTGGAAGGAGATTTTGAACTTTTTAAAAAAAATTACATATTACTCCCTAACTGCAGGGCACAGTTAATTTATATATTAAATGCAAATATCATGCAGTCTTGCTGATCTGACATACATCCACAGTACTCTAAAGAAACTCAGAAATGTTATATGTTCAAAGTTCATATTGGCTAACAGCAGGCAGCAGTTGGAAAATATAACAAGGACATGAAATGAACCTTGGCAATTGTTGGGAGTGCACAAACTTTTGGAAATATTGTAATGAAGTGCCAATGGATAATGGATTTCTCATAGCCTGTTGCAACTCCAGCAATTGTGGTCCAACTAGTGATGGTTGTAACTAAACTAAATTCTTAAGAGCAATTATTAGCAAGAGTTTGTGATAAGAGCAGTCAACGACTGAGTTACAGTCCTGTAGTTCAGTAGTTAGAGCACTTGCTTCGCAAGCAAGCCAGAGACCTGGGTTCGATTCCTGGCAGGGTGAAACCTTGGGCAAGCTTCCTTACTCCACATGCCTGATAATAATCCTCAAGGAAAAAAAAATAATAATAAATTGGTCACTTCAATCGATAATTGTTTGTGGACACTGCTGTGTGCAATTGGCTGCTGTGTTTCGCCCACAAAATATGCAGTCAATTAATTCACTTTCCAGTATATTCCATGAAGCACTTTGAGACATCTAGAAGACGTGAAAAATGCTATATCAAATGCAAGGATTATTATTATTAATAATGACTGATAATTGGAATAAATGAAATCCAGGATCTTCCTTGTCATGCATTTAAAATTACAATGTCAACAAAGTGCAAGATTTCCATTAACATACAGCATAAACTGCTAACTAAACCAGATATCCAAACACATCTAGATGTCCAGTTACTGCAGCCTATTATATTACAATAGATACAATTAAAAATGAGTTTGATGAAGAGATTAAGTGGGTAGATTAGCAGAGTTCACAGCTACTTTATCCATCACAGCACCACCACGCAACATTCTAGGCAAGTGAGTGAAATGCTTTAAAAACAATGTGTAAACAATATAGGACAAATATAGGACAAGCTTGACGTTTCCCATATACAAAATCAACTTGTAAGCTCAAATATATGTCTCTAAATATCAGAAGCTAAAAAACAAGTTTAATTCAAATTAAAAAGCAAATTCAACTAAATTAAGCACCCTTTAAAATGACTTGAAGGTTGGTTTGGAAGAGATTAGGAAAAGGAGAATTTCGACAAAACGCACCCCAAATATTTTTGTTTCCTCATTTTTAATGGGTATACTGAAGCCAGAAAAACAATAATATATTAACATTACCTTTGTTGTATTTTGTAATACAGTCATTTTATAATAAATACTGGGATTAATTTCAGTCATGTTCCTAAGCTTTTAATCAGTATTACCAATTTGCACTTATTCCATTCCATGTAGGATAACATCTCAAAGCACTTTACAAAGAAGAAATGGATCACCAAGAAATCTGGGAAGAATAGATCGAGGCCCACAATGTTGATAAAGGATTAAGAGTGAGACCATGATTAAACTATATATTTGAAAAATTAAAAGAAAAATGATTGGCACTATTGAAGAATTCGGATCCTTGTGCAAAATAATGAGATGCCTATAGCTACATCAGTGTAAGGGGGGGAAAGAAAATCTGGGTTCCTGCTTCACATAGCTGTCTAGTGACTCCTGCTGTAATCAGCGGCTGGTGGGCTGCTTCAATGTCATCATTGCTTACGTTACGAATAATAGTAAGCAGCAAAACAATGAGGTTACCAACGATTCCAAGCTGGGGTTGCAAATATAGCTAACTGAGAGCACAAAACCCCAACTGGGAAAGATCTGAAATAGACTGGGATGACAAGTGGCCAATGCTATTCAAAGTGATGAGAGCTGTGCGCACTCGGCTGCCACTTTTCGCCCACAAAATATACAGTCAATTCACTTTACAATGTATTCTTTGAAGCGTCTCGAAGACGCGATAAGGCAAATGCAAGGATTAATATTATTATTGGGAAGTGCGATAGAGAATACTACGACTACAAGTGACTAGCATTGGATCATTGCAACCTCCACAACAACCGATGAAGTACAGTGTCCCAGGCTTCCTGAGGCTCCAAGCCCGAATCAGCACAGGCATGTCTCGGACACCCACAAGGCCGCCTTCAGGTGCAGTTCAATCTCAAGCCATGGTAAGTCTAAACTGCAAGTCCAAGAGCCCAGTGCAATACAGTGGCAATCTGTCCTAAGCAGTAGTAATCTACACAACACTGGAAAGGGATCCAAGAGAAACCATGGATAATCATATCAGTGTTGTAGGTGACAGAAGTAAATAAAGAAAATTAGATCTTAAAAAATGTCTGGCCTCATATGAAATACAGTGTATAATTTGGGTCATCATATTACGTTGGGGACATAATGACATTACAAAGAGTACATCAGATTGATAACACAAGTTAAGCACCTAAGCTAAGAGGTTCAAGAAAGATGTTATTGAAACACTAAAAATGTTATGGAGTAACAACAACAACAAATTTCATTTGTATAGCGTCTTTCATGTTGGGAGGACGTCCCAAGGCGCTGGACAGAAAAAGTTACGGACCCAATCTGGGGGTCGGGGAAGATGGAGGGCAGGGGGGGGAAGCAGGGAGCTCGAAAGCACGATTGAAGATGAGGGTCTTGAGATGGGTCGAGGCAGCACTGCAGGACGGAGATCCAGAGGCTGGGGCAGAGTGGCAGAAGGCCCACCCGCTAATAGTAGGGCAAGCAAGGCAGGGGACTTGGAAGCAGGCTGGAGCCCCCTGAGCAGAGAGAGCGAGCAGGATGGTAGGGGATTAGGAGTTCGCAGAGGTAGGGGGGAGCAAGACCGTGGAGGGCTTTAAAGGCGAGGACCAGGATCTTGAACTGTATCCTATGTGTGATGGGAAGCCAGTGGAGTTGGGCAAGAATGGGGGTGATAGGATCGGGGAGCCTAGTGCAGGAGAGGACACAGGCTGCAGAGTTCTGGATGATCTGCAGCCTATGGAGCGATGAGTTGGAGAGGCCGACAAGCAATGAGTTTGCGTAGTCAATCCTCGATGTAATAATAGGTTTAAAATAGTCTAACTAATAGTCAAAGGGGACATGGGTTCATCAGAGGGAAAATGGAAAGTTTGGATTGAACTATGATAGAAACTAATTAGGGGAGGTAGATCGCACTGATAATTTCAAGAGGGAGCTGGATAGATGCTTTGTGGAGCAAACTATTCAATGAGTATGAGAGAGAAGCATAGTATTGTAGTTTCCAAACTTTGGAGCTGGTTAGAATGACTACAGAGTTTCTTTCAAGCCTTGTACATTCCTATTGATTAAGACTAATCTCTGCACACAGTATTTAACAAATAGTGCTACTACGGAACAACAATAATAATCCTTGCTTTTGATATAGTGCTTTTCATGTCTTCTAGACATCTCAAAACACTTCACAGAATATACTGGAAAGTGAATTGACTGTATATTTGTGGCCAAAATGCAGCAACCAATAGCGCACAGCAGTGTCCCACAAACAGCTGTGGATTGAGTGACCAAATTATTTTTTTTTTGAGGATTATTCCAGAAAAGCGATCCGCTAATCGACTAACAACCAGGTTCCTACTTACTGCTAGGTAAACAGAGGCGTGTGGAGTAAGGAAACTTGCCCAACATTTCACCCTGTCGGGAATAGAACCCAGGTCTCTTGCTTGCGAGGCGAGTGCTCTAACACTGAGTTACAAGACCTTCAATGTGGATGAAATGTACAAATACTGTTCAAGACAAAATGCTAAAATCTAAATACAACTCTGTCAGAATGGAGCTGTTATTTTCAATTTCTATGCACAAACACTTTTCATTTATAACTGCTCCACTGGCTGACAGATGTCCTCTTAAGCACAGCTATTTATTTCCTGCATATTTGAAATTAAATTGAATTGACTGTAACTGATTTTGGCGCATAGATAACTAGCTTGTCAAAGTTCTGACAACTCAGTTAAAAGATGTTTGTCACTTTAAATAGTTATTCTCAGTCTATGAATCTGAGTTATCGAAAATAAGAATTAAGCTTAGAGCATTTTAAGCTTGATAAGATTTTAAACTAGATTGAAGAAACTACAACAACAACAAATCACACTTGTATAGCGCCCTTCACGTCTGAAAGATGTCCCACGGTGCTGAAACGACCCAACACATTGTAACGTTAAATGTCTTTCTTGACATGGTTTATGAAAGTTTAGACTGGCTACGAGTTAGTGCAGGGTTAACGATGTGCAAAACTGTTCCATGTAACACCCCCACAGCTGGCACAAAGCCAGCAATCCCTGGAGGTGATATGAAAAGCTTATACACTGTGCATGCAGCTACTCTGCTGGGTGCTAAGATATCATGCGTAGTCCGCTTCTAATCCAGTACCTTTGTCACGTTTTAATGGTTTATAAATGTGTTACGACAACACAATAATACACAAAAATGGCTTCTAAAGGAATGTTTTATTCCCCATTATTAACCTGCCATGATCTGGCTGTTGACGGAGCCAAGGAGTGATGACTGGAGAATGCCACAGCCCGTGCAGGACTGACAGGAAACCCCTCTTATAACAGCAGTTCTCACCAATCTGTCTTTTTTAACCCTTTAAACCCATCAATGCACAACATTGGCCATAATTTAGTCACCAGACACCAACCCGTGCAAATCAGTCTATAAAACCCCGAAACACACAATGTTACTTATCATCCCCACCCCGGCTCCACATTTTAATCTTTTAACCCCTTCAAGGCACAAATGCTTAATGACATAATATAAGCGGTAACACACCTCGTGACAAAAAAATCACACTAAAATTACAGAGGTTCAAAGTCTCAAAACTACAACAGTCATTGTAGCAGAATGCTAACCATGACTGCCTACCACAGCCTACAGTGTATGATCTGAGCACTCTGAGACGCAGTCCGGCGTGGAGGGTGCTATATAAATCCAAGTTTTTGTTGGTGGTGGTGGTGGTCACTCGGGTAAAGCTTTAGGACATCCTCCCGACATGAAAGGCGCTCTATAAATGAAATCTTGTTGTTGTTGTAGTAGCTGTAACATCCAAAAACAAAAGACACAGATCGAACAAGTAACATTTATGCGTTAGCTAGGAGCACTTTTGCTCGGAATCAAGCTCCAATGCAGGGATAGGCGAGTGCTGCACTGTCAGAGGTTTCGTCAATTGTCAACTGGAGTTGTCAATGGTCCTTCATACCCCACATCCATTTACATCCGTACCATGACCAGCTCTGCCTTTCCCCACCTCCGAAACATCGCCCGGCTCCACCACTGTCTCACACCGCAGGTCGCTGAGACCCTGATACACGCATTCATAACATCCAGGCTCAACGACACCAACTTTCTGTTTGTCGGCCTCCCCAACTCCTCTCTCCATAGGCTGCAGAGCATCCAGATCTCTGCAGCCCGTGTCCTCTACCGCACCAGGCTCTGTGACCCTATTACCCGCATCCTCGCCCGACTCAACTGGCTTCCCATCACACAGAGGATACAGTTCAAGATCCTGACCCTCACTTTCCATGGCCTTGCTCCCCCCTACCTCTGCTACCTCCTAAACCCTACCAACCTACCTCGATCGCTACACCATTGGTGGGTTGGCCTTCAGCCACTCTGCCCAACCCTCTGGAACTCCATCCCACAGTCCCTCCGCCTCACCCCCTCCTTGCCTCCTTCAAAATCCTTCTCAAGACCCTCCTCTTTAACTGTGCCTTCAGTCACCCTTCTACCTCTGCCCTCCACCCTCCCCGATCTCCAGCTCGGATCCGAAACACTGATTGTCCAGCGCCTTGGGACATCCTTCCACTAACACTGAAAAATATAATTGTTCAATTGGATTATGGCCATTTGTGAGACATTGCTTCATGCAAATTGCTTCCATGTGCTCCCACAAATATGTAGTCATTATACTTTACAACAATTTTTTTTAAAACAAAGTGTCTTCTGGTATCCTGGTAAGAACTTGCACTCAGAGGTGAGAGTGCAGAGAGCATGGTCCCACTTGCATAGAGCATGGATCCTGCTGCGAGAAAAATAGCTGCTATGTTTGCCAACACTAGACTTGACAGCAATTAGCTGTGAAGCGCTTTAGAGATGTGTTGACGTTACAGATGCTGTATTAGTTTCAAAAGGATACTCTTCAGAATATTTCAATCATTAAAAAAACATCATTTTTAACCATTATTCGAGTCAATTGTCCGTTCAACATGACAACCTAAGCATAGTTGCAGGGCTCACCCAAGATAGTATTTTAGTTATTTCAGGCAAAAACTATTATACCAAATATTATGACTGATTCATATATGTTTGTATAGGTAATTTCTCCTAGATTACAGATCCCAATGTTTACTAATGGTAAAATGTAAAAATAGTAACCCACAATTGTGTGACACACACTAACCTATTATTATACAAAGGAAGTGACTGCAGCAATATTCATTTTGATGTACCGCAAATAAAAAGCAAGCAGACATTCTTCAGAAATAGTTTATTGCACAAGAAAAAATAAGTTGAAGACTAGTTTTACTATAAAATTTGTTTTATTGAGCTTCCAAGTACAGAAATTCAAGGATGACATTTAAAGCAATACACTACATGCCAATTCAGTACATTAACATGCTGAGCCAAAGAATGGTAAAACACAGATTCTCTCTTAACACTCACTACATGGAGAGGTAAAATATCTGCTTGTGTTTGCCCTGCAACTTTATCCCCTTCTTTGCTGATCTACAGTTCCACAGGCACTTTCTTGTACTTCATTTAAGTCCATTATCATTTTCCATGTGTGTGAACATATAAGCCATCATTTACCTAAGTCGGTCATTTTCTCCACTCCCTTTCCCCACACACGCAATAACTCAGAAACAGAAAAACGTAGCAAAGACATCCTATATTCAGGAAAATCTCTCAACATCCACTGCAGGATCAAACAATCTGGAAATCAACTTGTAAATAAAGAGAATTTAGGAGGAACTACTTCATACAGAGGGTAATGAATTGTAGAACTCACTGCCTGAAGTGGGAGTTGAATTAAATACTATAAATGCATTCAAGAGGAAGCAAGACCTTCACATGAGGGAGAAGGGAATAGAAGGGCATGGGAGGGAGTAAAGAAGGCGTGAAGACTCATGTGGAGCATAAACACTGTCATAGACTTGATGGGCTATGTGGTCTGTTTCTGTGGTGTAAATTCTTTTTAGTCTTTGCAGGTAATACAGGAAGTGTCAAATACTATCTCACAGCAAGTGCCCTTCCCATATTTAAACCAACCTTTGCAAGTGCAGTTGCAAAATCCACAAATGAAAAAACAGTGAGCACACAAAAAGCATCAAAGACAGAACAAACTGGGACATCATTCAGCATAATCTATCTTCAGGAGAAAACATTTCTTCTGTGCTCACACTAATATCTCATTGTTAATTTAATTAAAACAACAACTTTAAATGTAAAGGAATTCCTAAAATTACTATGCTAGTTATTTTCACACCCATTTTAAGTCCCTCCACAGAACATACCAAACGTACTAAGAAGGTGTGCAAATGACCTGCTCTCAGGTATTTTTCCAAAGCTACTTCAAAACCCAGTGACACAAGTTATTTTATTCGTTCAACTTGCTCACCTTGAGGAAAAAGACGCTGGCTACCAACTCATGCTTCCTCCCACTTATAGCCAGAGACTAGGGACTGGTGTAAATTCTATTTTACAGCTGTCTGAATACCCTGCCAATCCCCATGCTGTCACTGAACCATTTTATGGAACAGAACTCTTCCGGTACTTGTGAGTTACTCATGGAATAAACCAATGCTTTATAGACGTTGTAGCCTCCATTGGATCAACTTCTGTCCCAAAAGATTTCATTTCATAACATAAAGTCAAGCTTTTGATGGAATGCAGAATTTCCACAGTAACGTCTGTGCCAGCTTGCAATTATTTTCTATTTAATCTTACTTAGGCAAGACAAAGAGAGGCAAGACAAACATTCCATAATTTCAGTGTCCTTCACAAACCTTAAGTTCATCAAACCGAGATAGCAGAGCTACAAAAGCTGAAGCTTTACCCACCAGAAAATCATCCATTTTCAACATCACAATGAACCTTTCTGCTCTGTAGCACATTGCAGTATGGTGGAGTACTGTTGTAACTTGATACTTGGGCCATGTTTAATGGACAAGAAGTCAAATTGGCCAACTTCCAGGTCACCGGGTCACAGCCAATACGACCAGCATCAGCAACAAGCTGATTCCCAGAGGCCAGACATTCTTTCGCAGAGAAAGGTGGGCCAGCTTTCTGTGTATATTCTAAATGTTTTGGTCAGTACATGTGGGGTCCACTACAAACTAACCCGCCCATTAAAATGAAGTATGTTACAATGGGGTTCTAATGTACCTGTATAAAAAGGATCCTGCAATCTTTGCTGGCACATATTGAAGTCATACAAATGTCCTGGACTTCGACATTACACAACTAAACAACCCAGCTAATAATACTGTGTGCTTGTGCTGCTTTAAACCTGTTATCCATCATATATCCCACATTGCTGACAAACCCAATTGAACAGTTAATACTTGAAGGCAAGTTATCTGAGATCATAGGCAACTTTGAAGGATTCCCATTTGACAACCGTAAAGAATAATATTTATTAATAATAATAATAATAAAATCCTATTCCAGGCAGGCGAAACCTTGGGCAAGTTTCCTTACTCCATATGCCTAATAATAATCCCTCCAAAACCAAAAACAATAATAAATTGGTCATTTTCAATCCATGACTGTTTGTGGGACATTGCTGTGCGCAATTGGCTGCCGCGTTCGCCCACAAATATGCAGTCAATTCACTTTACAGTGTGTTCTGTGAAGCGCTTTGGGACGTCCTCCCGACGTGAAAAGCGCTATATCAAATGCAAGGATTATTATTATTATTACCAACATTTTACAGAATTTCTCAATATTATAAGATTTCATTACAACAACAAAATTACATTTATAGAGCGCCTTTCATGTCGGGAGGATAATCAGGGGTCAGGATCCGAGCACAGGGGAGGGATGGGGTAGGGGTGAGGGAAGGCAGAGAGGTGGGAGGGCGACCAAAGGCACGATCGAAGAGGAGGGTCTTGAGACCGGTCTTGAAGGAGACAAGGGAGGAAGCGAGGCAAAGAGACTGTGGGATGGAGTTCCAGAGTGTGGGGGCAGAGAAGGTGAAAGCTCGGCCACCGATGGTAGGGCGGGTCAGGTGGGAGACATGGAGCAGACCGGAGCCCGCTGAACGGAGGGAGCGGGCAAGTTGGTAGGGAGTCAGCAGGTCAGAGAGGTAGTAGGAGGGGGCAAGGCCATGGATGGCCTTGAGAGTGAGGATGAGGATCTTGAACTTGATCCTCTGAGGGATGGGGAGCCAACGAAGTCGGGCGAGAGTGGGAGTGATGGGGTCACGGAGCCTGGTGGTCGAGAGTACACGAGCTGCAGAGTTTTGGATGATCTGCAGCTTGTGAAGGGAAGAATTGGGAAGGTCAAAGAGGAAGGAATTTCCATAATCGAATGTTGATGTGACAACTGCATGGGTAAGGGTTCGGCAGCCTGAGGGGTGAGGCAGTGGCGGAGTCTGACAATGTTGCGGAGGTGGTGGTAGGCAGTGCTGGCCATGGCGCGGACAGTTCGGGGTCAAACAAGACACCCAGGTTCCTGGCTGACTTAGTGAGGTTGAGTGTACAGCCGTGGATGCTGATGCTGCCAGCGCCCAAGGTGCGGAGGAGCTGGCGCGAGCCAATCAGGAGCGCCTCAGTCTTGCTGACATTCAGCTAGAGAAAGTTATCCCTCGTCCAGGACTTGATGTCAGGACGCCATTGGTCCTGTAGTTGAGGGTGGAGGCAGAGAGATAGTGTTGGGTGTTATCCGCATACATATTCAAATTTACCCCATGTCTGCGGATGATGTCACCAAGGGGAAACATGTAGAGAGTGAAGAGGAAGGAACCGAGGACAGAGCCCTGAGGAATGTCGCATGAGACGGTGCAGGGGCTGAAGGAGAAGCCATTAGCTGAGACAAAGTGGAGGCGATGTGAAAGGTAGGACCTGAATCAGTCAAGGTCAGAACCTTGGAGGTTGAGGTGGGAGGAAAGGCGGTGGAGGAGGATTGAGTGGTCCACAGTATCAAAAGCGGCGGAGAGGTCGAGGAGGACGAGAAGGCAGAGGGACCCCAAGTCACACATGGTCAGGATGTCATTTGTAACCTTGACCAGAGCAGTTTCTGTGCTGTGGGCAGCATGGAAACCTAATTGGAGGGTCTCATGGAGGGAGTGGGAGGAGAGGAAAGACCGAAGCTGGAAGACAACGGTGCTCTCAAGGATCTTGGACGGAAAAGGGAGTTCGGAGATGGGCCGGTAGCTGGATAGCTGTGTTGGGTCAAGGAAAGGTTTCTTCAAGGGGGCAAGGCCATAGATGGCCTTGAAAGTGAGGACGAGGATCTTGAATTTGATCCTCTGAGGGATGGGAAGCCAGTTCGATTGTATTATTATACAATCATTGATACTATTAGCCTTTTCCCTGTTGAATAAAACTCTATAGCAATGCCAAAGAAAACACTGCAACCAGCCTTTAAGAAGGTTAATATCACGATACCCTGTACAAATGTACAATATACATTTATGAACACCTTTCATGTCAGGATGACAATCAAAGTGCTTAAGACTGCTGGCTGGGCACCCGAGCTGGGGGTGGGAGCAGAGGAACGATGACTGAAAGCATGATCAAATAGGTCTTGTTATGGAGGTCAAATTTGCAGTACACCTGAACACATTACATTCCTTATTTGAGGGGCAGAGTTGAAAAATGTATTTTAGCATTACCCCATCAACTTTTGAAATCCCCAAACCCATCAGAGAAACCTTGTGTAGTGCCATCTTGGAATAGATATTAGAAGGATCATTTTTGTCATTACTAACAGCAGAAAAGCAGGGAATGCAAATATCAAAGATGTGTCTGTGTATCACTCAATGATGCAAGGGAATAGAATAACCATGGCTAATTGCTCACATCACAGTAAAAACAAAACTCAAAACACCCCCTGCTGCATAGGTTTGTACAACATTTATTTTAATTTACTGTAGCACAATATAATCACAAAAAAGGAATTTATGGTGGGGGGGAGGGGGATAAAAAATCCCTTATACAGAAGATGGCTGAAATCTAAAATTCTGAGACAAATCATGGCTAAGGAAACTCCACAGATACTTTCTTCGCAGACTTGCCCTTGACTGGATCGAATCCCATCTCTCACAATCTCCACTTTGTTGCCTCTAATGGTTTCTCCTCCAGCCCCTGCACTGTCACGTCTGGCATCCCCCAGGGCTCTGTCCTTGGCCCTCTCCACTTTAATATCTACATGCTCCCCCTTGGTGATATCATCTGCAGACATGGGGTCAACTTCCATATGTATGCGGATGACACCCAACTCTATCTTTCTGCCTCCACCCTCAACTCCAGGACCACTGCTGTCCTGACAGACTGCCTGTCGGACATCAAATACTGGATGAGGGCAAATTTCCTACAGTTGAATGTGAACAAGACTGAGGCCCTCCTGAATGTCTCGCGCCAGTGCCTCTGCACCTCAGGCTCTGGCAGCATCAACCTCCATGGTTGCACACTTCAACTCACCAAGTCAGTCAGGAACCAAGGTGTCTTGTTCGACCCTCAACTGTCTTTTCTTCCCCACATCCAAGCCATGACCCGCTCTGCCTTTCTTCACCTCTGTAACATCACCCGACTCCGCCACTACCTCACCCCTCAGGCCGCTGAAACTCTTGTTCATGCCTTCATCACCTCCAGGCTCGATTATGCAAACGCCCTGGTTGTCGGCCTTCCCAACTCCTCCCTCCACAGGCTGCAGATAATCCAGAACTCTGCAGCCCGTGTCCTCTCCCGCACCAAACTCCGTGACCCCATCTCCCCCACTCTCGCCCGACTCCATTGGCTCCCTATCCTTCAGAGGACCCAGTTCAAGATCCTGGTCCTCACATACAAAGCCCTCCATGGTCGCTGCGACTTCCTAACCCCCTACCAACCCGCCCGCTCCCTCCACTCAGCCGGCTCCGGCCTGCTCCACGTCCCCCAACCCACCCGCCCCATCGTTGGCGGGAGAGTCTTCAGCCACTCTGCCCCCAACTTCTGGAATTCCATCCCCCAATCACGCCGCCTCGCCCCTCGTTAGCCTCCTTCAAGTCCCGCCTCAAAACCCTCCTCTTCAACCATGCCATCAGCCACCCCCCTCCCCTCCCTTCTCTCTCCCTGACCCGGCTCGGGTCTGAAATGCTGTACACCGTCCAGCACCTTGGGACGTCCTCCCGACATGAAAGGTGCTATACAAATGTAATCTTGTTGTTGTTTTAAAGGAGTAGATAGGTGCTTGAAAACGAATAGTAAAGAACATGAGGAGTAAACATAAGAGTGGGTTTAGAACAAGAGTATGTGTTTAGATTAAGTGACTAATGTGAGGAAAAACACTAATGAATGTAGACATGATGATCCATTTCTGTGCTTAATCATTGATGATTCTATGAAACAAAAGGAGTCCAAGACTAGAAGTTAAAATTTCCTGAATATGAATTGTTCAGATGCAATAGCTTCCAGAAATCCTCAAAGTTAGAGGTAAAAATGTATCTTCCTTTCAAATCAAACCTTAAAATACCGTGACACACCCAGAATATTCTGGGTTTCAAACCTACTGTGCTGAATCAGCCCTTCAACTTTTCAAGGTCAATAAAAGGAGTAACCAGGGAGTGATCTGGCTCCAAGGGTATATGCTAAACAGATCATCAGTAAATCAGGCATTGCTGATGGCTGACCAGTGAATTTAGTGAATCAATAAGACTGAAAGTGTAGCAAAGACTGAAAGGTAGTACAGTCCAAGAAAACAAGAACCACAAAACCTATTAGTAAACTGTATAGCAACAATTATAAAAAAAGCTGTAAAACAAAGGACTACAATACAAAATTACATTTGTTTAGTGCCTTTCACATTGGAATGACATAAGTAATATAACCAATGATCTCCAATTTGAAAAATTAAATTGAGATGAAAAAGTTCTGAATTCTAATTTCAGTGGTCAGTCAGGTATCTGACGCATGTGAAAATCCATCACCAGACAAAATTTTACATATGTAGGTCAACTACGCATCAAAACTCCCTGTATCTAAGGTGAAATGTGCATTCTTTCCCTTAAGGGATTGCACTGCTTATTAAATTCAAGAGAGTATTAGAGGCAGGTTGACAAGAGCCATGGCATGAAAATCTGCACTAAAAGCATTCAATGCAGAAAAATAAGTGACAATAAGCAGCTGGAAACAATAAAAGTTGCAAGCAGTGGAAACTGTTGCATTCAAGCAATACAAAGCAAACTAGGGGAAATGGCAGATGTAAAGTATTTCAGTTCTTTTGTTTAAGAAACAGTTTAAGTGAGTAATAAAAATCCTCTAAAGTACTGATTGCAATGTAAAATAATTCCACTTTGAGCTGCAAAGTTTCATTGCTCTGTGACATTTTGTTCCCACTAGACATGGACCACATGGGCATCTTGTCTTAACCACTGTCGCCAATCTAATCTGTGCCACAAAGCTATCTCTATACAAGATTAATGAGCCCAGTCATAATTCTATGCTACAGCCAACATATGAAGATCAGCTTATGTCTAGTGTAACCATAGTTTGCTGCTAGAGCAACGCAGATTCCAAATCAGACACATGATTGGTTAACAGAAAAATAATTATGCTGCTATCTTTTTAAGGATTGCAAATAAGTATGTCCTCAATCTATCATGTGACCTGCAAAGCTACACAACCTGCACACAGTGAGGTGGCAATAGTCAGCCTGAACTTCCTGTGCCCTCCCCCCTCCCAATGACACCAGCCAACCTGGTCCGACCAAAGAAGCAAGCAGCCATCTTGGGTTTAGAACAATAACAGCTTGGAAATACTTAACCTATTCAATGCCAGCTGATGCAAATAACATTTAAGCATCCCATCAATTTCACCATGGAAACCAAACTGGAAATAGTTCAAACATATCATTTGAATAACACAATACAGTATTGAATCCACTTTGAATAGGTTATTCAAGAAAAAAAAGTCCCTTATTACTTTAGCATTACATTAAAAATAGTTTTTATTTTACAGTTATTCTGTTGTCATAGCCAATATTGTAACAAAATCATGATCCTCTGAAAGAAGATAAATTGTACTTCATATGGTGTACTGTACACAAAATGCATACAAAATACACTGGGTACAAAATATACATTAGAAACCATCACCAGAGAAACATTAAATGTAGGTTAGGATGTCATCAACACTGATAGCTACAAATTAACAAATAGCATTTTGATAATTGTTTGGGATGTTGTTTTGTCCAAACTTTAGTGCGGTATCCAGAACAATAATTAATTTCTTGTTACATTTTTAGGCAAAGTATCCATTACAAGAGCTACATTTTTGCTTGAGTTTAAATCGTGAAAGCTTTCTGCTTTAATAAAATAATCCTTGCATTTGATATAGCACCTCATCAAGTCATTGAGATGTCCCAAACTACTTCACAGAATACATTGTAAACTGGATTGACTGTATTGTGTGTGCGAAACACAGCAGCCAATTGCAGACAGCAGTGTTCCTCAAACAGCCATGAAATGAGTGACCAAAATGTATTTATGTTTGCTACCAACAGCATATTTATGGGTATTGTTTGAATACCCATAAATATATTGCTTACACACTCAGGTTACATTCCAAATCTTTGCCGAGCTAGCCAATCTCTGCCAGGGCAGCAATTTGGGGACAGGGTTGTTAGAATTGGCCTCAGTGTCCCTTGCTACAATTGTGGAAATAAACATTACAAGAGAACCAGTAGAATTGCATCCAAACAAAGCTATCTCTAAACAAGAACAAGAAGGTCAATTTTAAGTTACAGCTGACAAATGAAGATCATATATGTAGTGAAACCATCGATCCAGATAATGTATCAAAGCACTTAATAGTCGTGAGGTTTGACACCAAGCTAGAGAGTGAAAGGAGGTGACTGAAGGCACAGTCAAAGAGGAAAGTCTTCAGGTATGATTTGCAGATAGGTAAAGAGGGGGCAAGAACAGAGGGATTGAGGCAGGGAGTTCCAGAGATGTCATTGGAGGAAAGGGAAAAAAAAGTAACGTACGCAAGAAAAATCAGACATGTTCAAAAGAAAGTCCACCACGTATTCTTGAGGCACTAACTGCAAGTTCAATTCTAAAACAACTGTACCACTCTCAATCAGCCTTATAGATCATTTTGCAACTTTTATTTCAAGGTGTCTGGATTCAGTTTTCAGTGCTGACGAAATAACATTCGTCAAGTCGAACTTTAAAGTGATGCCCGATTTGCCCTAGCCTTTTTATGTCAAAATGTATCCATAATATTTTGACCTATCCATGTGAATGGGAGAAATCAAAATGCAAATCCTGACTGTTACAATCATTGTCAAGCTTCCCTTCAATGCAACAAGTAGCTACTAAACCAACCACCATCATTTCACTGAATATATATTTTTAAAAATTCCAGAAACAAACCCATGAAAAATAGCTCAAGAGGACAGATTCTTAAATTAAAATTGAACTCTGCATTATTTCAGGTCTGAGGCCATATCACAAAAACATTATGCTGCACTTAGTCCTAACCTCCGTAGCTGCCTCAGCCCTACACACTAACTGTACAGTCATGTATTAGTCAAAATAAAACAATCTGGTATAACAACAACAACTTGCACTCATATAGCGCAGTGCATGCAGGGCAAGGTCTCAGAGCGCTTAACAGTGGCGCAGCCTGACTCTGAGCCGGTGGGGGGGGAATGGTGGCTGTAAGCATGGTCGAAGTGGAAGGTTTTCGGGCATTCAAAGCAAGGAAATAGCATAGGGCCAAAATAGTGTCAATTCTGTAATGATTCACACAATCACTTATGAATCCAAGATTATCCTGTTTACTGAAATATGTTCATTTTTCCTTACCCTTCCAGCATTTCCTACTAGCCAGTGAAATTGGAGGCAAGCCAACAATTTGAACTCTTCAAAACCTATGAATTCTAAAGATCAGTCTGGGATGAAATATATCTCTTTTCCAGAATTTCACTCATCATTAAACATCAAGTTGGCCATCAGAAGAAAGCTTCAGACTTGCATTATGGAATGCAACCCTCAAATGCCCAGCATCAGCTGTGCACTTCAGTTCTTTGGACCAAATCTCAGCTGTTGTCAAATGCAAGGATAAATACACAACTCAAAAAGTGAATGATTCCAGCAACATGGAACCATACAAAAATTAACAGAAGTTCAATAATGCGAGTGTAAAACAGGAATCAAAATTCCAGGAATTCAGGAAGAAATACAAGCAAAATGCTTGCATAAAATTCAGTTAATTTCCAGAATAATTGGCTTACTGTGGCAACTTTCCCATTTGCTACATCTTACTATGGGCAAAGTTTTTCACCTTATTTGATTTATGATTCTCCTACTCTTTAAAAAATATTAGAATTGTGTTATTACCAGGAACAGAACAAGGAAGGTATTTAAGCACAAAAAAGCAAGTTACAAAAATTTGCATAAAATTGCCAAGAAATTATGTCATGTGAATAAAGACTGACTTTCTTGAGTCATATAAAAAATATATTAAGGTCTCAAGAAAATGAACAAGCAAACAAACAAAAAACAAAAACCACGTACAAGTACAGTAATGGGGTTAAAACTGATCAAAGTGAGTTGCATTTTGTTGTTGTTGCATTTTACTAGACAAAATATTTAGATAACACAAGCCGACAGCATATGTTACCTCTTCCTTTGTTATGTTCAACTGCAAGTTAAAAAAACTCTTACAGTTCTGAAAGCATAAGATAAAATCTGCCCTTTCAGCAAAAATTCAATTTTCAAAGAAACATAGTTTTCTTTATATGTGATGGAACAAGGAATTAACAAAGTAAAAAAAGTCAATATGCAAGTTAAACAAATTTTACAAAATTATTGCAAATGTTTACAAAAAAATGCTGACATAAGAAATTGGCTGTAAACAGGATCAGTCTTGACCGTGAGTGTCAACAGGCCACTAGACTATTAAGGCGTGACAAATGAACCGGACATCTCCTCATCTGGCTGTCACACACCGCACACTACCAGTACAGAGGAGGAGCAGCATAGAGGAACCAATTGTAAATATCCTTCTGGTTTTCCCCTCCCATCCTCAGGAAAGCTGGCACCAACTTAGCCTCCATGTTAGACCAGCAAAGTCAGTATAGGCCAGAATTCAAACCAGTGAGCTCCCAGTCCATAATCTGCAGTTCTATCCATTACACCACTGGGGCTACCTGCCACAAATACTTTCCACAACTGCTATTTACTTTATTGTACTGACATACAAAAGGCTGGGACAAAAAAAATCAGTTCAGCAATCCCACTTGCTCCACAGTGTATGCACCACTATCTCATCATAGACTCATTTGCTATATTGCCAGAGAAGTCTCACACTTTCCCTAAACCCCCAAAGTAATCAAGCTGAGTTATAAAATTCTCTACATCGTTGCCTTTTATTAACCAGCTGTTGTCCACTGCTCCCAAAAACACAAACCAACTGTTTATTGAGCATGTAACCTTCAGTCTCTTTCATTAATGAACAGTTGTCCAAAGGTGCTGATGGACTCAGGAAAACTGCTTAATATGGGAGTCTGCTCCACATATTCATTAATCTGTGAAATAAAAATGAAACTTACTTGTAATCTCATGGAAGGGATGTAAATGGTGCAACTATGACTTCAAGGTCTACACTCTCAAATAACTCATTTGAATCTAATTCCGTAGACCTGTCAACATTTTAATGGCTTATTTCATGCTACCCTTTATTATCATTTGGTACAGTGTATTTATGGGGGGTGGGAGGAGGGTGAAGATAAAAGAAAGCGGGACTATAAAATCTAAAAAAGCTTTAAAAGGCACAAAAACTTCTGAATGAATATTCCATTCTACTGCAGGAAATTTTGAAAATGGCTAGCCATATCTAAGATCTAAGGAGTACCTACATTTGTCTTTACAGGATGAGAGAAATCTCACGAAGTCAGTAAAATGTCTTATGCACAGCACATACCTATGGCTAATATTTTCTTTAAAGTATCATGGACCTGAAAGTAATTACAATCTGTAAAATTTCATTTTTTTAAAAAAAAGCTACATAAGAATCTGGCCTCCCAAGCCATTTGTGTCAAACCCAACTCCTCTAAAATGCACCAAAATATGGGTTGTACTGCTTGTTGCAACTTGAGAAACAAGTACAGTAATCTGCTGCTCAGCAGCAGAAGGTGAGAAAATGTTCACTATTTTTTGACAGCACCTAAAGGTCATCTTAAGGGTGACAAAGAAAGAGGCCTATAAGTATTATGTCTAACTGCTTTCTTAGTCAGGAATAGTGTGCAATACTGACAGTGCTAAAACTCAAATGTACAAAAAAACAAGCACTTACACAAACTGGGAGAATGGAGATTTAGTTTTCAAAAACTTTTCCGTGGGAATCCCATAAGCTCCAAAGTGCATTTGAACCTTTCCCATGATAATTAATTTCATGTCCCTCAAAAAAAGTTTGCAAATAGCCATTATTTTCTACTTTATAAAAATCAGCTAACAATTTCCTGTAATATTCTATGACTGTACATGAAATTATTTTGACATTGTTTTGCTGGAAGTGTAGAATTGACTCATAGAAAAAACAGGCAATGCTGATAACAATTTTTTAAAAAACAAACCCAAGAATGGCATAATTTCAGGAAAATTCCCACAGGACATAACGCTACTGGGTACCAGGAAGAAGGAGTAAAGAAAGGAAATATTATGGATGAATATTCTGAAGTTTATTCTTTAAGAGTTATGAAGTATTTATAAAGATATACAGAGCAGCCTCCCCCACCAAGACAAGAGTAGGTGTAGGTGGAATCCACTATTTGTAGGCTAAGAAGCAATTTTTCATCCCATGTTTTATAATTACATAAGTAAAACACATTAAAGAACCTTAGAATAACTTGTCCGTTACAAAATAAAACGAAAATCATAGTAGTTACTTTGCTTTAATTCAGTGAAACACTTCTGCCACAATCCACTGGTATTAATAACTTCAAATTCAATATTCAGAGCTTTCTGATAATTTTAAACTTGGACTTACTGGCATGCTTATCAGCAAGTATTATTAGACTGTTCGAAATGTCCCGCCGCCGGTAAAAACAGACCACTTTTGCCTCCACATTGCCATTTACAGTCTGGAAAACAAAAGTTAGATTATTAAATCCCTGTGTATTTTGAAAGATATAGACCACTACAGCATGTTTCATCTTTAATAACATCTCAGTATCAATAGGAATATTATATTTATGTATACATTGCCTAATCACTAAGACAAATCAAGAATGGCACAAGTGACTGTTGAAGCTCAATCACTACAATCATTCAGAAGGCATCTGGATAATGAATCTAAGAAGTAAAAATATTAAGGGGTATGGGGAAAAGAGCTGCAAAGTGGGATTAATAAATAAAAGATAAACTTTGAAAAACAGGCAACAATGACACAAACACAATGAGCCAAATGGTCTTCTGTGATGAAATTTGTTGTGTCTGTGATTATTCTAATCTGCTTATATTAAAAAAGTAACTTCTCTGTCCACAACAAGCTGTGAAGTACTTAAAAGATGGTACCCTACGCGACAAGCACTATATAAATGCAAGTTGTTGTTCGTGGTGTCAAACACTGTTGCTTCATAATATTTTTCATAAAAAGAACTCCTTCCCTCCCACATACACTGTTTTTAACTATTTTTCACCCCTCACTGTGCCGAGTTAAGCAACAGATAGTTTTCATGAACCATCCACTTAATAGATGCATGAGAGGGAATAGATTCAATTTCTCTCTTCTATCAATTAAAATGGTCCAGCAGAAGGATTTGCGGAGAATTTATAATCTGAACCCGCATCCTACTCTTTGTCTGAACACACATCCTGCTCCTCGTCCTTACTTTCAAGGCCCTCCATGGCCTTTCCCCCTCCTACCTCTCTGACCTGCTAACCCCCTATCAACCTGTCCGCTCCCTCCATCCAGCCTGCTCCATGTCTCCCACCCAACCCACCTACCATCGGCAGCTTGGCTTTCAGCCTCTCTGCCCTTTTGGAATCCCATCCCACAGTCCCATCATCTTGCTTGCTCCCTTCAAGGCATGACTCAAGACCCTCCTTTTCGACCGTGCCTTCAGCTGCCCTCCTACCTTTACGTGAAAGGCGCTTTACAAATGTAATTTTGTTGTTGTTGCACACAACACTACTCCAGCAATGAGTTTTAAGAATTACCAGCATTTAATATGTGAGCGTAGCAAAATCTTCAGACTTCTGAAGTCCTGCTCATTCTCCAAGACTCAAAATCTGAATTTCAGCTTGAATCTCTTCCAATCCCTTCTTTGTGTTCAATTATAAGGCTTCTCCCTTTTTCTTATAGCTTCATCTGGAGGGTAAATCAAGCATGGCTTCCATTGCTTAAATTACTATCCCAATTAGGAGGTGCACACACAAAAATAAATCAGAATCTGTTTGGACTCTTTCGCAGCAGGATAAGTTTCATCATTATCAATGGAATCACTGACATAATGAAAGTTCTTACTATCGATATTCTACACCATTCAGATGCCACTGTGTTCTACATCGTCAAGGTTGATAAATAGTAGAACCACATGAAGATGCAGTCAGATGATTTTAGGCCAAGTTTAGACTTTAAAGTTTAAAAAAAAAAGAAAATGTTAGGATGGATTAACGATTTCCACAATCTTGAGTATCCTACAAGAACAAGTTAGAATAGGAGACGGTCGATAGACATGAGGATTATAAGGTTGCACTAAAAGCAAGTAGATTGCCCAGTCTGGACTATTCCAACCTTCTGTGGACTAAGAACAAGAGCAAGCAAAGTACAGTACAGTAGCAGAATGGGAATACATAGTATTTAGTTACAATTGTTCAGCGTTAATTTCCCCAACTAGGCAATATTGGATACAGATTATTCCAAAATTAAGAAACATTGTTATAATAAAAAGAGAATAGAGCTTGCAATAACTGTAATAATAATAATCCTAATAATCCTTGCATTTGATATAGCGCTTTTCACGTCGGGAGGACGTCCCAAAGCGCTTCACAGAATATACTGTAAAGTGAATTGACTGTATATTTGTGGGCGAAACGCGGCAGCCAATTGCGCACAGCAATGTCCCACAAACAGTCATGGATTGAAAATGACCAATTTATTATTGTTTTTGGTTTTGGAGGGATTATTATTAGTTTCTGATCTGGCAACAAACTTCTTGAATAAAACCTTGGAAAAACAAGAACCCCAACTTATGCTGCTGACGTTAGATGATCCAAGATCAGCTCTAAACTCCTCTGGAACCTGCTCCATGGTTAGTTGAAAGGAGGCAATCTTGCAACAAGAACAACAATATCAGTCTCTCGTTCGTCAGGTTCCCATGAGGAATGCTTCACTGTTGCAGTCGTTCCTGGTCAAGGAACAACAAGCCTCATTCTCACAGTGTGAAGAGATTTCAGATGTTTCCATTACTTTTAGATATGCCAATTCAGCACAGGAAAGCTGACATAGATTCAAGGTTATGAAGGGTAAAAGGGCAAGGTTTGGACAAAAGCTAAGATTATTGTCTTTTCTACAGTGGTAATCAACAGCTGGAATAGATTATCAGGAAGGGTAGTTGAGGCCAGGACAATGGACTCATTTAAGAAACAGACTGATGGTATTCTGGAAGAGAGAACAAGGGCAAGGGCTAATTTTCTGAGGGTCTTCATCCCAAACTCTTATGTGATTTAGTGTTCAATCACTAGCTCTCAGCACAAGATGCTGGAACATTTAATTATGTTAAATAATAATAAATAATAATAATCCTTGCATTTGATATAGCGCTTTTCACGTCGGGAGGACGTCCCAAAGCGCTTCACAGAACACACTGTAAAGTGAATTGACTGTATATTTTTGTGGGCGAACGCGGCAGCCAATTGCGCAAAGCAATGTCCCACAAACAGTCGTGGATTGAAAATGACCAATTTATTTTTTTTTTTTGGAGGGACTAGTAACGGAATTGCAATTTATTACAGAACACCATATAAGAGGCAACATTTGAAGTAATGTGTTGGCAGATCATTATGGAATAGTAATGCCATGATAAGTCAACAACAACAACAAATTACATTTGTGTAGCACCTTTCACATCGAGAGAACGTCCCAAGGCACTGGACAGTCAGAGATTTGGATATAATAATACCAAGTCAATAATGATACAATGTATGGTAAAACAACTGGTCAGTGTCAATACTGCTGAAGGGTAAGACTGTGAAAATTAGAACTTCCTTATGGATAGGAGTATTGTGGCTGTTCTTGCACAACTTTTACCTTCCAGTTTCAAAGCTCATCTGCAGAGGCCTGTGACCATCTCATCTGGACAACCTCTTAGTAGTGAATGATGTGCAACATAAGACCCAACTGGGAAAAAGGGAGAAATTAAATAGAATCCTAATAAAATGTTTCAGTAATGGATGTGCCATCCAACATGCAAGGACACTGTACAACAGAAGTTTAATTGCCAAGAGAAATGTCAAATGGAGAGCAATAGCTTCCTGCAGGACCAGATGAAATAATACTAGAGAGAGTCAACTCTGGAACAGTTCTGCATGCTTTCCATCACTAATGTAGAGACACACTGGCACAGATAAGGAGCAGGTCACCAACCATTTGTCCCTGCAAATGTTCATCACAATGTATTCATAAAATTCTTAAGCTTCCGCCAGCCCCACTCCTCCCAACCCCATAAACACACACACACACCAATTAATCTTAACAACTACAACAACTTGCGCTTATATAATGCCCTTCATTTGGGGTAGCATCTAGAAGTGCATAACAGTGGCAGAGCCCAACACAGAGCCAGAGGAGGGAGGAAGGGACTGTAAGCACAGTCCAAGAGAGAGGTCTATTTGAATCCCAAACTAATGTAATTGATTGTCCCTCACTCTCGCTGTGGCACATAGCTCAGGAGGACCAGAGTAGGCAAAATTAGTGGGGGGAGGGGTCGAATACCTTCAATAAATATTTAATATAAATATGAATTACCTTATTGAGTTCTTCTATTCTTCTTATTAAGTAAGGATTACTGGATGAGTTTTCAAAGTAAACATAATCTGCAACAAAAAGAGAGTAAATTCTAAAACATAAACATTACCAACAATAACAACATTTAAATTGAATATAAAATATTTTGAAATCAGTTTGGACACAATGGCACATTGTATCATTAAAGGGAGAAGATTTGTTTTGAAAAGTTTCCTTGATTCACAAAAAGTCACATTGGTTATTTTCCCTGCATTACATGTATATTTAAAAATTCTTAAATCCCACCCCCCAAATAAAATCTAATTCAAACGACCCCCAACTCCGATCCCAAACACTGACTGTCCGGCGCTTTGGGACGTCCTCCTGACGAGGAAGGCGCTATACAAATGTAATGTTGTTGTTGTTGTTATGGACCCTCACCATCCTGTAAATTCTCACTAGTGAGAAGATAATAAATGGCTGCCCTGATTTTCCTGGGGGGAAAGGACGAAAGAAATAGATGGAATGGCATCTTAACGGTTAACAGAAACTCGATGTTAACGTGAATGATTTTACCCAGCGATGTAGTCGTGTGTAGCGCGGGAGGGGGAGGAGGGGGGGTTAACAATGGATATCAAAATATGGCATCTCAGCTTTTTTTAAAAAATAATAATTTGTACTTTTATTAACTGTTTAAAAGACTGAACTACTAGTCAGTGGGATGGGATGGGATGGGAGAGACATATTTTTAAAAAAATACATATACAGTACTGCGAACTAATAGCTTTTGTTTTTTTCTGGCTATAAAGACAGAAGAGCAATAGCAGCAGCAGCCCGGGTTTGTGTGTGTGTTAATAAGGTACAGGCCCAGCACCGAAGGGGAGTGAAGTGTCACTTCGCCATTTTCCACTCTGGTGATAACATATATATATTTATTTAAATCAGCCACACACTGTCACCCAACAACAGCACAAACAGCACTCCGGCACCCAACTACTTGACACACAGAAATACACACTCACACAGAAGATATATATATCTATCTATATATATAGAGAGATATATATGTTAAAAAAAACATGCACACAAAGTATTAGCACTTCACCCAACTTTTTTGATTCTCTTGCACAAATCATCAGAGATTTTTTTTGTTTAGAAAAGTAAATATTAACCATGAACTTTTACTACCTCTGTAATATATATATATATTCACATTGATATATTTCAAAACATGGGGCGGGGATGGGGGAGAAGTTATTTAAGAAAAGGGGAAGGGAAGGGGAGCTGGTTACAAACAATAACAATAAATAACAATAACAATAATAATAAATGTTGGCGAGGACTGGCTGTGTGTGTGTGTGGGGGGGGTGTAGGGGATGGTGTGGGGGGGTGTAGGGGATGGTGGGGGGGGTGTAGGGGATGGTGGGGGGGTGTAGGGGATGGTGGGGGAGGTTGTAGGGGATGGTGGGGGGAGGTGTAGGGGATGGTGGGGGGAGGTGTGTAGCGGATGGTGGGGGTGGGGTGTAGGGGATGGTGTGGGGGGGGTGGTGGGGGGGGTGTGGGGGGGGTCTAGGGGATGGTGTGGGGGGGTCTAGGGGATGGTGTGGGGGTGTAGGGGATGGTGCGGGGGGTCTAGGGGATGGTGGGGGGGGGTGTGGGGGATGGTGGTGGGGGGGTGTGGGGGATGGTGGGTGGGGGGTGTGGGGGATGGTGGGGGGGTGTGGGGGATGGTGGGGGGGGTGGGGGATGGTGGGGGGGGGGGTGGTGGGGGATGGTGGGGGGGGGGTGTGGGGGATGGTGGGGGGGGTGGGGGATGGTGGGGGGGGGTGGGGGATGGTGGGGGGGTGGGGGATGGTGGGGGGTGGTGGGGGATGGTGGGGGTGGGTGTAGAGGATGGTGGGGGGGGTGTAGAGGATGGTGGGGGGGTGTAGAGGATGGTGGGGGTGGGGGTGTAGGGGATGGTGGGGGGTGGGTGTGGGGGGGGTGTAGGGGATGGTGGGGGGGGTGTAGAGGATGGTGGGGGGGTGGGGATGGTGGGCGAGTGTGTAGGGGATGGTGGGGGGGGGGTGGGGGGATGTAGGGGATGGTGGGGGGTGTGTAGGGGATGGTGGGGGGGGTGGTAGGGGATGGTGGGGGGGGTCTAGGGGATGGTGTGGGGGGAGGTGTAGGGGATGGTGGGGGGTGGGTGTGGGGGGGTGTAGAGGATGGTGGGGGGGGGTGTAGAGGATGGTGGGGGGGGTGTAGAGGATGGTGGGGGGGGGGTGTAGAGGATGGTGGTGGGGGGTGTAGGGGATGGTGGGGGGTGGGGGTGTAGGGTATGGTGGGGGGGGGTGGGGGGATGGTGGGGGGGGGTGGGGGGGGGTGTAGGGGATGGTGGGGGGGGTGGGGGGATGGTGGGGGGGGGTGTAGGGGATGGGGGGGGGTGTGGGGGGGATGGGGGGGGGATGGTGGGGGGGGTGGGGGGGGGGGTGGGGGGGTGTAGGGGATGGTGGGGGGGTGGGGGATGGGGGGGGTGTGGGGGGGGGATGGTGGGGGGGATGGTGGGGGGGTGGGGGATGGTGGGGGGGTGGTGGGGGGGGGGGTGGGGGGGGTGTAGGGATGGTGGGGGGGTGTAGGGGATGGTGGGGGGGTGTAGGGGATGGTGGGGGGGTGTAGGGGATGGGGGGGGGGTGGGGGGATGGTGGGGGGGTGTGGGGGATGGTGGGGGGGGTGTGGGGGGTGTAGGGGATGGGGGGGGGGGCGTGTAAGTGTCTTGTTGTAGTGTAATTCACGAGCTGATGGCCGCCCTCCCGCCTCCGCCTCGCACTAAACCACCACGAAAGGCTCCCACCTACCTCCGACCCTGTACATATTTGCCGCCATTCCGCCCCCTTCCTTCCTTCCTTCCTTCCTTCCCTCTCCCTCTCTCCTGCTTGACCGGGAGGGAAGGAGGTATCTCCCGAGTGTGGGGGCGCTTTTCCGCTTTTCTCCTGAAAGTCAGTTATTCCCCCTTTTTTCCCCTCCCCCCTCCCTCCCCTCTTTTAACCCCTTCCTTCCTTCCTTCCTCGCTCTCTCCCTCCCCCTCTCTCTCTCTTATCTCTCAGAGAGACCGCGGTGGGTGTCTGACCCGCTGCCGCCGCGGCGCTCCAGCGCTGTCTCTGTGGGTGTGTCTGCCCCCCACCCCCCCTCATCACCCCCCTCCCTCCCCCCCCCATCACCCTCCCCCCCCCTCCCTCCCCCCCTCATCACCCCCCCCCCCTCATCACCCCCCCCCTCATCACCCCCCCCTCCCTCCCCCCCCATCACCCCCCCCTCCTCATCACCCCCCCACCCCGGCGTGTGGGCAGCGGCCGATCACCCCCGAGCCTGACGTCACCGCTCCTTCGGCAATATTCGGCAACCGCAAGGGGTTAACGAACCCCCTCCACACACACACACACACACACCGGTGGACACTCAGCGGCCGAGGACATCAGCACAGGGCGGGGACGGGCGGACACCGCTGGGGGTGGACTCGGTACCTTCAATGTGACAGTGTCGTCACTCCGCGAGTTTGCAAATGATACTTTTGGGGATCTCGATCGATACTTTGTGTCCTCGTCGTTCTTTGTTTCCAAAATAATCTTTTCTTCTTTATGTGTGTGTCCATATGTGTATGTGTGTGTGTGTGTCTGTGTGTGTGTGTGTGTGTTTTAAAGCTAAAATGCAAATCCCACCACATCAGCTCAGGGCGCAGTGAAATTGGGAAAAGTGTGGCAGACACAGGAGGTGGTCCCGGGATCCTGAGGCAGTGGTGGATGGGGCAGAGCTGTGCCTGTGATGCTCGCTGTTTCGCTGTGCTCCCGAAGTCCTGTCGTGTTTTAGTTCAAACTGTGTCTTGTGGAGAAAGATGAACGTATAACTAACTCACTAACTAACTAACCAACTAACTAACTGCAAAAGGTGCAACGAGCTGTTATAAAGGACACTCCAGCAATCCAACCCGAAACAACTAACACCGACACTGCAGAGGGACTGTGAGAGCCATTCAGACCTGTGCCTTGGCTGGTATCCAGTTTCAGGATTCTGGTGTTTCATACTAATTATTTTTGTTACTTTACACGAAGGTTGTGCACCCGTCACTCATGGGGTATGTCAGAGTACATATTTGAGACATACTTCAAGGGGGTTTTATCACGTAAAGAGCTTGAGATGGACTAAACTCAGTAGGTAAAATGTAATAATTTACTTTAAAGTACACCTTAAGTCTTTGCCCTTTTTGAATTAAATTGATTATAAACTAATTGTTGCAACTTTTTCCTGATGTCCAATCGCGCCAATTTAAACCATTAAGCAGACCTTTGCAAATAAGTAGCTGGATTCATCAAATATAAGATAAATACTAAAAGATTGGCAATCCATCTCGACATATATCGTGCCTTTTACAGTACAGTCGAATCACTTTGAGGACATCTCTTGCAAGATTATTGCTCCCCAAAATCATTTTGTAACGGTTTCATACCAGATCAGTACTTTCAGAATTAACTATTCTTCTCCCAGTTTAAGCTTCTGATCAGTTCAAAATATTAAGGAGTAGTTAAGCTTCCAGGATAAATGTGCTTAAGAAGGCAATGATCCAGTAACTTTTTGTCCGTATCGCACAAAAGTTAGCGAGAGGGCGTTACGCATAATATTTATAAAATGGGGGATTTAAAAATAATAATCCAAAAGGAAACCGTTTCTGGTCATAACATTAAAAGGCGCAATGTTCGGACTCGAACAATACACTGTGATTTTATATTGTGTCAGTGTTTACATCAGATTTTGGTCTGTGAGGTTATAGGGACTTGTCCTGGTTTTGATTTAACTGCGCAAAAATATTGCAAATTGAAGGTAGAAAATGTTACCGTCCCATGATATTCTAGTCATTAAACAATTGGTGTGAATTGCATTCAAATTATTGCAGGTCCAATAAAGCACAAGACTGAGTTGTATGTAAATCCATTAAAGGTACCTTAATGAGTGGATCGTCACATTTGACTTTTAATCCAGGCCCATAGGACAGTATTGTGGGATGTGCATGGAATTGTGCATAAAATCATGTATTTCAATATAATGGGCTGCTAAGCGGAGTTCTTTCAGTTTGCAAAGCCCCCGCCCCACCCCCATTTGACATCCCGTGACAATCCTGTGTCATAAAATCGATGAATGCTGCACAGACCTGTCAGCACCAATGCATTAATTGCAGCATCCTTCAATGGACCACATCCGGTCTTTGGTTTAAGTCTCGATTGGTTCTCATTGAGGAACACGTGCGATGGGGGATTTCTGTGCTCAAGTTTTAAAGTCCAACACTGAAACATGTGGAGGTTCTTTATGCAAGCAAATCGCAAGCATTGACTTCAGTGCGAGCCTTGGTGACTTCAGACATTTAACAGCTTTTTTTTAAAGTATTAGGATAAGCATACACAATATTAATATGTAACCCTCTTTCCTGACCTAATCAATTGAAAATATTTCCTGGGGGGGTTCTGTTTCTCTTTCCTCAACTTTTGTCTATCCGACAGAGTGATGATTTTAAGACCATTCTTTCAATACTGATGACAGACTGTCCCAAACCGTAAACCATTTCCAGCAGAATTTTGGGCGTAGCTTCAGATTTCTAGCACCTGTATTTTTCTTGATGTGTTTTAAACAGTACACGTAGTGATTTTAGTATTACATTGGGATATAAACACCAGCTCTGAGTTCTAACTTTATGGCTCCAAATGTGCCTGTTGAGTTTTTTTTAAAAGAAGGCTGGTTCTGCAGATGTGCAGGAATGTCCTTTGGGAATTACTCATCCTTTATCTCTTTAAGCAATCTGGTCTGTATTGAAAACTACACATAAATATCTCCCAGATGAATGCGTTTTGTGTTTACACGTAATGAAGGAAACCCGTTGACGAATATTGATGCCAAATACAAAACGTTGTGAAAATCAATTAGACACCAAAGTCTGGTCTTCCGAAAAGTTAATACAGTCCAAGTCTATACAGATATACACCATAAGCAAGCAGTCAGACAAGTGCTTATTTGAATCCCATTGATAGTTGATGTCTTCAATAAGGCCTTCAAAAATAATGGCCCTAGTAATAGATATGGTCGTTCTCCTTAAAATCACAGGCAAACAGCTCATTAATAATTTTGTACAACTCTGCCTGTTGCTCATTGATGTGTTATTTATTTTCAAAAACACAGAAAAAAGAATATTTGTTACCCAACACCCTCCCCCTCCACCCAAGTTTATCTCTAATGTTTATTCTGTGTTGATTGTAACTCCAACCCGGAGAATTAACCTTTGCCCTGAAGTCATGGCTTTGATTTGGGATTATTGTGCAACCTGTACATTAACTAGGAGAATGATTGAGATTCAACCCATCAGTGTAGAGCTCTGCAAGAATAATTGAACTCAGGTTGTTTATAATTCCAAGTCTGAAAGTATCATGAGGTAGCAATTGTCACAAGAACTCTTCAAATGTAGTTAAGCAGTGTTTCCAGGCATTGTAGCTTTCATGGTGTACAGTATACATAGAAAACATCAAACGTATTGATATACTGTATGTAAGATTTTAAACATCCCACAATAAGCATTATTAATGACACAGGACTGTTCACCATTTTACTTTCCCTCCCATGTATGACTTTTATCAACTGAAAGCAACAGTTGTATTACAAAAGGTGATGAGAAGTGATATGTACACGTTCCAGATCAAATCTGCACCAATTGCTCAGAACATGAATTGGCCCATTTTCCAGTGAGGTTTAACCCGCGAGTTGGGATTCTTCTGGTATCACGTCCAGTGGGTTTTAAGCATTGATAAATTCCTAACAAGTTGGATGTACACACGTAGATCGATGTTGCAGAGAAGATGCCAATGGGTTAAATTGACGTCAGATGTGCAGGAAATAGACGACGTGTGAACTTTGACCCAGAAATCATGTACGCCACTGTGATTAGAAACTGGGGTCTGTTTGCAGAGAGGATGATGTTTAACATTGACAAGTGTATTAAGGGAGAGCCGAAAACCCACAGCAACACAGTGCCGGTAGATTATCAGCGATGGTTTATGTCTACCTGGAATCAGCAGTGTTGGCACTGCACAAGGCAGAGATCACTGAGACCTGCAAAAGTAGCATTTATTGAAACCACGTTCCCTTTATGTCTTCTATATTGAATGATAGACCCTACTGTCAGGGGTCAGAGTGGAGAGGAACTCAAATACTAAACACAGAGTGAATCTAAAGAGAAAGGCGATATTATAAAGGATTCAACTGTGTGAAATTGACAGGAGATGTTTGGAAGGTTTAATGGCTGAAATTAACTTTCAAATGGGGAGAGGGAGGAGGGAGGAGTGCTGGTGTAACCACACACATATAGAGGTACAGACTAGAGATTCAAATCTGACAAAGATGTACATGGAAATACAGCCCGCAACAAGAACATGAGACTTATACTTAAAGGACAGAAAGTGACCTGTGTTTGCTGCTATCTACACTCCTGCACCGTTACCTACTCATCAGCAGCCCCTTTGTGTTGTGTATGTGTTTTCAACTGTTGAGCCATAGTAGCAAACCGGTTACAATACACTTAGACATTTAGACATGGATTTAGAAATTGGGTCAAATCGAGTGGATATGAGCCTTTTTTTAAAAAGTCATGTTTGCAATGTAATTACTAATTTATTTACAAATGAGGTGACAGCAAATGTGCACGCCAGTTCTCCTTTTTTTATTTAAAGGACCATGAATTGAGACTGTAGTAACTGACTCGGTGCTCAGATGGATTGGAAACACAATACACAGAAATTCTGATCTTCAGTTCGGAGCGCCTCAGCAAAACGCGTTAGTTGCGGTGCACAGTGAATCCACTCTGCACTGTGTATGTTAATGATGATCGTATAACTTTAAGCAACTGAGAGACTGGATTTCAATGTGATGTACTGTAACCGGTTTTTTAATGTCCAATTTAGAGAAAATGACAAATTGAACGAGTCTCTGGATTCCGGTTATTGAAGGAATCACCGAAGTGTTCAGCTAAAAATTGTGGAAATGCCATTCAACCCGCAAGTTATCTTCATATCAGGCATCCCAGAGTAAATGTGCAAATGTTATGTATTGTTATGTTATGTTATGCTTAGGGCTTCCACATGGGAATGCTTTGACCCCAATAGTATAAATAAGCAACTTTTATTTAATGCATTTATCAATCATTGGCGGTCGATTGCGTTTCCTAAATAAGTGTTCTGTTGTGAGATGCCTTAATAAACTGGAATTAAGTCACTTTCAATAATTATGTCAATTACCCTTATGTACTGACTTTATGTGATAACAGATCATCAGCTTAATATTTGATACTTGCTGTAAGTTTTAAGTAACATAAAAGTAAACAATTGCACTAACTCGGTGATATGAAAATTAGTACCACATAGTTCGTCAAAACGTTCAGTCTTTGACATTGGATATTCGACAGAATCTTTGAATAGTTGTACCCAAGATGCCCATACCCTCAAAATATAACACGTCTGGATCGCAGAAGGTTTCTTAACTTACGATCACTATATATGAACATTTTATATTTCTATACGTTCCTTAGTAATGCAACGATCAAATGTGAGGAATGTTATGTTATTTCAGAAATCCAGTCTACTACCCGATCGCCAGCACATTTTATAATAAAATATTTAGATTTTTTGTATCGACTGAAAATATTCCAGATTAGTTTGTGAGTCTCGAACGTTATACAGTGAATAGTATTAAGCAGATTATTTTATGGACTGATGCGCAGACTGGTATAATCTGCGATTGGATCGGAGACAGTGGATGTATTTACAGGACTGGATGTTTAGATACAAAAGATGCATCGGTTTAGTGTCATTGGCGGAGTCCGGAGCGATATAAGAAGAAAGTGCAAACATCTAAACCCATTTACACTGATACAACTCCACTAAACTTCGCAAAAATTCGTCATACAAATCACACTTAAAACTCTTATTAAGATACCGCCCAGCCACCCCCCAAAAAAGATCCAAGAGCCAGGCGAGCGGGATATGATGTTTGCATATCCCATTATTATATTCCTGTGTTTTCTGTAAATCATATTTAATTTAATGCCATCTCCTGGAAATCAGAATTGGGATCCCCAATGCACTGGTTAGTTGATCTGAGGCACTATTAAATGTCAAAAGCACTATGTAAATGCAAGTTGTTACGAGTTGAAAAGGAAGTCCTCCATTTCTCAAAGCTGTTTCAGGTTCATAAGTCACTTTACTTCACCCAAGTAACCTTTCTTTACATGTCAGATTAGGTAGAAAACTTCGGGGGCAAATACCAGAATACACAACTACACAGTCGCTACACTTTACAGTAAAATTTGAGACTTCTCGATTTGAAAAGTACCGTATCAAATGCAAGGATGATGATTTGTATTATTATTGATTCTGTCCTCAACTGATATCCATCCACATGTTGCATTTTCCAGCAGCAGTCAGTAGATTGGAAAGGGAATCTTCAGCTGATATTTTTTCTTCCTAACCTAGGGACACTGTAATGCTACCAGCAGTGCCCTGATTGAGATCAGCCATCCCAGAAGAGACCATAATTCAAAACTCTGCAACAACAACAAAATGACATTTGTATAGCACCTTTCATGTCAGGAGGACATCCCAAGGTGCTGGACAATCAGTGTTTCGGACCCAAGCTGGGGTTTGGGATAGGGGAGGGTGTTATAATTAAATTAGAACAACAGCAACAATAACTTGCATTTATATAGAGCCCTTCACCCTCGACAGCATTTCGGAGCGCTAAGAGAACCTCGCTCATCTTTGTGGTTCAGTACCAACAACAACAAGTTGCATTTATATAGCGCCTTTCCTGTGGGGTAGCGTCCCAGAGCGCTTGACAGTGGTGGAGTCTGACACCAAGGGAGGGGGGTGGTGACCGTAAGCATAAACAAAATGTAAGGTCTTTAGGTGGGACTTGAAAGTGGGGAGGGATGGGGAGAGTTCCAGAGTTTTGGGGCATAGTGACTGAGCCATGATGGTCGTCCTCCTAATGCTAGAATTAAGGTGTATTTCAAAGATTTCTGCTTTCACATGCATACGGTTGCTATGAAATGCCAGAAGAAGCAACATTTTGAGATTAGCTATAATTAAGCAACTTTCACCATAACCCTTACATTTTTGATTTGCATTTGATATTGATCCTTATGCCATTGAAACATCTTGAAGAGCTTCACAGGCTTTCTCTGTAAAATGCAGTGACTGTGTATTTGAAAGCAAATGCCTAGAATTCTAAGATAGGCTACACATGTGAATGGAATAGTAAATAAATAATTGAGATTAGTCAATTAAATACACTTCTCGCAACATCTTAAATGGCATTGATATCTTTTTTATACTTGTTCCAATTAAACTAATTGTTTACCAGTTTTTAATTCATGCCCTTGTCTCACCACTGCCAATCATTTTATTTGTGCTGACTTCAGGGCAAGCTCCCTTTTAAATGCCATTTCGTGCATTATGGAAAATGTATTTTTAATAACACCAAGTGCCCTGAATAGAACGTGGACAAAAATAAAGTGCTGTGATTGCACGGGCTCTTGCTACCAGTAACAAGATTCTTTACTTGCTGCAGGATGCTGAGCAATGCAAATAACAACATTTTATCAAGCTGCCAGAGATTTAGGGATGATTAGTCGATGTCTATGTGAAATAGCAGTAGTTGGCATTAAAATAAAGTTTTCCTCTACTTCTCATAAACCCACACTTTATGATGTCTTTTCACTGTGTTTTTGCTGCGATGAGTTGGGAGCCAAACCTGATGCCTCTTTTGATGCTCCTCAGCAAGGAATTGGACTTCCTTTCAGTTACTCCAATACTGCCTCCACAAACTATATGAATGCAATTTGTTATTGCATATGGCTTTTGAGATCGCACATGTTCCAGAACAGGATTCTCAACCTTGGATGAATGTAAGCATTTAATTGTCTCCTTGATTTGTGTGACATTCAGTCATTGAAGGCACCTCATCATTGGCTCCTAGTGAGTTATAAAGTGTTACTTTAAAATGCTGTGAAGTGCTCTTGCAGTGAAAAGGGAAACTGATGAACTGGTACTCTACCCCCTGGAGGCAGCCGATGGTGGACTTGGGTCTGCAAAAGCCTCTTGTATTAAGATTTGGATGAACCACATTGAACTTGAGCTTCTTGAAATTCAAGGTGTTTGGTTCGTTATAATACGCTCTGCAAAGGTTTTTAACATTCTGAAGGTGTCAAAAAATAATGATCATGGAACTAGATCGAAGGTTTCCTCTTGTAGTATTGGACATATTGGACGAAGGTATTACATAAATTGTGGGTACATGAGCTCAGTTTGTTTAGGTCCTGTTACCTTTTGGCCATTCACTCTTTGACTATTTGAAAGACAATGTCAGGAGTCCTGTAGCTCAGTGGTTAGAGCACTCGCTTTGCAAGTGAGAGACCTGAGTTCAATTCCAGGCAGGGCGAAACCTTGGGCAAGTTTCCTTACTCCACACGCCTAATAATAATCCCTCCAATAAAACAAAACAATAATAAATTGGTAATTTTCAATCCACGAATGTTTGTGGGACATTGCTGTGCGCAATTGGCTGCCGCGTTTGCCCACAAATATACAGTCAATTCACTTTACAGTATATACTGTGAGGCGCTTTGGGACGTCTAGAAGATATGAAAAGTGCTATATCAAATGCAAGGATTATTATTATTATTATGAAGAAAATGTACAGTTTATAATTTAACAATGATCATATCACATTCAACACATTTCCTCTTGTAGTATTGGACGTTCAGAGTTGAACATAAAAATCCTGGGGCACTAATCAAAATGAGAAGTATGTTTTTCCCTGTGTCCTGGCCAAAATCTCCCAAATAAAATTGGTCATTCACTTCATGGCTGTTTGTGGGACATTGCAGAGCACAAATTATCTGCCAAGTTTGTTTTAAAACACACAATGACTACACTCTACAGAAAATTTTGTGAAGCACTTCGAGACTTCTTGGAGATGTGATGAGGTTCTTTATAAGTATTATAAAGAAGAGCAAGCAAGTTGGCAACAAAGTAAAGAATTTTGAATTGCTGTTTGTTAACTAGTGTTAGAAAATTACAGATAACTCAAATGAAAGATGGAGTAAACAGTAATTGATTCTAATCTTAGTTTCAGTCCCACTTGTACTTTTACATGTCTCTCGTCCTTGAGATCACAATCAAATTTAGTCAGGATAACCCAATCTTGTAGTTCCAGGGCTTAAAATGTAGTGAGAGGTAATACATTAATTCTCAACATTAGTGTTGATTGTTTAGTTTCTGCTCAACCCTTAGGAAATTTGCATCAATGATCTCCCCTGAGGTTGATTTGACTTTAATTTCAAATTCATGTTAGAAAATAAAAGTGAAAGTGTTGGGAGCAGTTACACAAACAACAACTAGCGTAAATCGTGAAGCTTCTCATTCATCGTTTTTTTACTAGGCCAATTGCATTACAATGATGAATTTTCTCACCAATTCATACATATATATATAGAACATATATATACCCTGCTCCTGCACCCCAACCTCCTTATTCTGGGGTGAGATTCTACAGGTGCTGGTTACCCTCCTGAATACAGACCACATGGCCACTCAACTGTGGATCATGCCCATCTCTCCTCATCTGCCTGCTATACACACTATACATGCACACTACAAGTACAGAGTGCTGATTATGTTGATTTTATCCTCCCTAACCCAGCCAATGTAGCCTCCCCCTACAGCCCAGCCAAGGCTACTAAATTTAGGATTTACTAAGATTTGAATCAGCAAACTCCTAGTCTGTAATCTGCACTGTATTCAGTCCTTTACATCATTGTGGCTGTCAATTAATACATTCTTAAAGGGCTGGTAGATACAGTAATTCCTATATATTAATATTGGACTGGTTATTTGGAGGCGAGGTCAGAAAAAGAGATAATCTAATTTCTAGAGTGAGGGATTATAGGGTAAAATATTGTGATATTCCTTATTTAACATAAGCGTAAATAATATTGGATCATTCTAAATTGTGTTTGCTGTACTGTTTTAAAGAGTTCCTTCACTGATTGGCTGCAGCTTTGGCTGATGTACTCACTTGGAAAGAAAAGAACATGATTCAGGAGCAGTTCAGCAAAAAGGTTAATCCACTTAATGGGGTCTGTGTAAGTCTCACTATCATTTGTGTCGCCCTGTGAGTTCATGCATGCATGTACATTTTGACTCTGAACTGATTAGCAAACAAAAGTGAGATCCTGTCCTATAATCACTACACATTGGTTAATAGAATGGCAAAAAGTCCTTACTTGTTTGTTAGAGAAACTATTGTTCCTTGTAAGGATCATAGAGATATGTTAGTTTTAGAGTGATCTACCCTCTAAAGTAAAAGCCTGTATGTTAAATTCTGGAATCATTGTTTGAAAGAAGATAAAACAGCAGTAGCATTTATTTGGATGTGCATCAGTGATGCAAAGAAACTCCCTTGAGATGCATTAACCCTTTCACCAATAAAAAGTCTATAACTAGTTTGAATAAGCACCCTGAGGTTTCTGTTTTCTCTGCTTACATGACTGGTATTTAAATCATGTATTTAATCAACAAGAGTAATACTTGGAGCAGTGACCATTTGAACTTCTACTGACAAGAACAGCTAAGAGTAAGTCTCCTGATGGCTCATGGGATGGAGTGTGCTATCTGTTGCAGTATTGTGGAGTCCTGTAGCTCAGTGGTTAGAGCACTCGCTTTGCAAGCGAGAGACCTGAGTTCAATTCCAGGCAGGTCAGGGCGAAACCTTGGGCAAGTTTCCTTACTCCACACGCCTAATAATAATCCCTCCAAAAACCAAAAATAATAATAAAAATTGGTCATTTTTCAATCTACGACTGTTTGTGGGACATTGCTGTGCGCAATTGGCTGCCACGTTCGCCCACAAATATACAGTCAATTCACTTTACAGTGTGTTCTGTGAAGTGCTTTGGGACGTCCTCCCAACATGAAAAGCGCTATATCAAATGCAAGGATTATTATTATTATTATTGACCTGACGAGACAGAAGAGATTCCTGATAGCTGTCAAGATGGCGGTTGAGGTACTACAATTGGTTTTGATTAGCGATAGGGAAGGGGAAAAGAATCAACCATTGTTTTCACTCCTCATTGCAATCCAATAATTCTTAAGTACATGAGACAATGCATGTTAGAATCGGATTGGTCTTAATTGTGATCATTCTCATAGCTGAGCACCGTCTTGACAGATCACAAGTCTTAAAAATCACTAGTAAAATCGTTACTTGACTGAGGTGCTGTAGGAGGAGGGTAATAGTACTTATGAAACTTCCACTTAGAATGAGACACCAATTTCAGGAGAGAAGTGAACTTGGGGAAGGGGTATTATCCAGATAAACTAAAGGACATACAGGGATTTCATTTTAATTTAAAGGTAATCACAGCTCTGTTGGAAAATGTACTTTCCCTTGAAATCAAGCTGGCCATTATATGAATTCAGATTCCAGAGGCTAAAGAGGCAGCTTTTTGGAATGTCAGCAAATTCACTGCCCAATTATTGGCAGACAGGAGGATGCATTCTGGTCTTTAAAAGGAGTGTTGTTGTTAAAGGCTCCCTCAGCAATATTTTATGCTGGACTGCATAATTTGTAATGGGCTCAACACAGCAGGATATATAATGAACTAAAACAGCAAATTAGACAATTAATAGGTATTACATTTAATATTTCAAAAATCTCACATTAACAGTCACAATCAGATCAGCTTTTATTGCCGTTGCCAAATCTAAGGAAATAGTTTTTTTTAAATGCAGAATTTCCGACATAATTTGAGACAATGTTTCAAAACTCACTGATGTGTTTTTAAATGTTACAAAGGAATACAATTTTGTTTCAATACTTACAACGTTATGTATAATTGTTGCCATCTGTATATAGATTTTTCAGGAACATATCTTTCAATAAAGGCAAACCACTATTCTTATAAGCAAATCCATAATTTAAGTTTGAAAACTATAATAATAATAATTATCCTTACATTTGATATAGCACCATATCACATCTTTGAATTCTAGCTGATTAAAATGGAAACCGAGAAACCATCTCACAGTGTGAGAAATTCTGATCTCAGCATCACTGGGATGTTTGCATGACCATGAATTGATTTCTTTTGCTGTGGAGCAGTAAGTAAGTGTGCACCCTGGAGACAGGAGATTTAATTCTCAGCAAAAACATAATTTCAAGTATGGCTTGCATAAGCCTGAACTGATTCACAACAGCTGCTGATACAGTTCAAACGTAGCTCCCAGCTGCCATTTAACATAATACACATGACAATTTATTGTTGATGTTGTAAAAAACAGGGTCCCTGATGGTTCACTGAGTTTATTCAGTGAGCTAGACAGATCTGGAGAATTGTTGGTTCAATTCCCAGTCTGCGTTGAGTTAGCTGATCTTGGTTGGGATAATACTGGAAGGTGGGAGTGGAGATACAATTGATATAATTCCTCAGGGTCATTCGGAAGAGATATTGAAGGACATCTAGTGGCTGAAGGAAAAGGGAGAGAAACTTCAACAGAAGAGGGTGTGGAGAAAATTGGCGGGAAAAAAAAGTTGTGATTAATCTTTATTTCCATTGTGCACAGAGATGCTGATCTACCCTTTCAGCAATAATAATCTGTCAATTCTCGAATTTACACACAGTCAAACCTGTTCAAGTAACTGCCTCTATTCAGTAATCACCTACTATCAACAATCCCCCTGGAACATCACAGACCGATTTTGCATAGTAAACTACCTGTATTCAGCAACCACCTGTCTAACACAACCATCGGTTACTTATTTTTAGGCATGTGGAGTACTGACAATCTTTTTAGAGGCCAGATCTGGTCCAGTGAGTTGCTCAGCACGGCATTGGTGCGTGCTAGGCGTCTAGTGGTTTTCTGCTCTTGAGCCCATTGAAATTTTTGGCCTGCTGAAACAGTAATCATTTGTATTTTGCAATTGATTTATTACTTTATTAAAACTAGTTTGTTTATGTGTTCATATGTATTTTTCTATACACTTAGAAATTCTACACACAGCAGCAAACCTTTACTCAGAGGCCACCCTTTTATAAAGGACACAGTGGTCCTGTTCCCTAAGTGGTTGCTGAAAACAGGTTTGACTGTATTTTTGTGGCAGAGGAACAATTAAAGAGTCATCATAGACTTAATGGTTCAGCAATCTGAATGGCCTCCTGTTCCTCTTCTTCCATGTTCCTGTCCTATCCCTGCCTACTGGTGAGTTTGATTCATCTCTTTTCCTGTATGCCACTAGTTGCTATGCATCACTTCGGTAGAAGCTACCATGATCTGAAAATGCATAGTTACATAAATTTCATGAGTAGAACACATGACTGCTAATTATGTACGTGGGCGTAATCACCTCCTGCCAATTATTATAAAGATGTTCGAAGTTTAACAGCACTGTCTTCCAGCCAAAGGATTTTTTTTGACATCTGTATCACAAAGTGAAATCTGTTTTGCTTCTACCTGCCAATTTAGTAAATATTTTAAGCTACTTTTGAAGAAAGTGGGTTTCCTCTTAATACACAATGCACATTGGTGGCACAACTTAGAATTGGACAAATGTCTCTCTTTGTGATTAAACCTTCTCTTGTATATGAGTGTTCACTGCTGTAAGAAAGGCTCTGTAGAAATCAACGTATCATTTATAAATGGCAGCTTGCCAGACAGTGCTTTCATTGGTAAGCTATGTGGTTTTAGTTGGTTAGTCTCCAGCAGTACCCCAAAACATAATCTGGTTGCTCTTGCCAACCAGTGTCTAGTACTTTCTGGAATTAGGTAACCACTGTTCGATTATGCATTCTACTCCAGATAGAGATATTCCCATTTGTAGGTGTCATACATGGAACATTAGCATGATAATGACCATGCATTAGACAACAACATTTTTAAAAAATTATAAAAGGTTTTGTACAAAATTGAAAACAAGGAGGCACATTTAGTCAAGACACCAGATTGCAAAGTTTTGTGATCTGTTTGACTTGTGAGAGAGGGAATATCCTCATTATCCCATCTAGTGCCTTGACACTGATCACGTTTAGGCTGGAGAAAAAACAGACCTGCAAAAGTTAACAGGTTGAAAGCGGAGGAGACCACTTGCTCCCATTGTAGATTAGGCAATAACAGTCTAAAACTGAGTACTGATCCAGTTAAAATCCATAAATAAGCAACCAGAAATCTGAATCTTCCCAAATCATGAGTAAAATTATGGGTTTTGAGTTGTCAGTTTGTGAGATAAATTGTAAAATTGTAAAATGCATTTAAGAGATGAGCTAAAAACAAGTTCATATTTCAGTCAAGTTTGTGAATTTAATTGGGATTTTGATTACCTCACCGTCTACCAAGAGGGAAAATCAGCACCAATGTAATGAAGTTCAAAGAGTATTTTAACAGTATAATTTAAAATTAGAGCAAAAGTTAGAAGTTTTTGCTATAATGTGGACATTGTTATTATGTTCCACATTTCCCTTTACCATCTGTCTGAGGTAACAATCTAATAGAGTTTGAGCAATTCTTGGTATTCTGTTAACTTGATGAAATAACTAACTGCTGGCATTGTATCTAGTTGGCGATTTGGGCTTCATTCTTTAAACCTTCTAAATTGTTACAACAAATAAACATTGTCAGCCTTCTCTAAACATTGTTGAATTGGCACTTCATTCTTTTAGTCTCAATTTGTGTTCTGCCCAACCAACAGCATATGGTGCCTTGGCTCTCACCAACCTGTGCCGAATACTGTCTGGAATTGGGTTAACAGGGGGTTTACCTCCAGGAAGAAAGTGTGCATTCCATTCCAGACACAGAGAAATTTCCATGCATAGGTAGCATACATATTTGGAACTTGGAGTCTGGTCTGCGTACTAATAAACATAGTGATGAGTTTCTGCATCAGACGCCCAACTGATTATCTCCAGGAGCCAGAGAAATTGTTAAGCGTTCTAATGCCATTTTGTAAACTTAGTTATTCAGATGAATGTAATTTTGTGTCCAGACGAATGAATGAATAATTGTGTGCCACTGCAATTCCAGTACTTGTTTAGTATAATCTAGTTAATTAAATAATCTTAATAGATAAAGACTCATTGTATGTCCCCAAATTTGCAAGCTTGAGAACTTACAACAATAGACTGAGGGACACGTCTAGCACTGGAGCAACATTCATCAGGCTGGTCAGACTGCCCATGCTAATGTAAAATCTGGTCACATCTAAAAGCCCACAGATATAGGCACCCTACATGATATTGTGCAATTGGTTTGAACACAGTTGGCAGAGTAGATTTGTTGTGAGTCAATCTGTTCATCATACCAGTAAGATGCCAACGGCACTCCTTTGTGCTGTTTTAGGATTATACCAGTCAGAGCTTCACTGAATCTCCTGAAGATTTTACCAGGGGGACCAAATTCTCCAGCCCCACATTCAGGGTACCAGTTTGTGTGAGGTTCTCACACATTGCACTCCACTCCCACAATTTCCTGGGAAAAGTTCTACACTCTGGCTCCAAGGGATAATCATGCTAAAACTCCTGAATATTCAACTCTACTATTTAACCATGGCCTCCCTCTTTCTGGACTTTTGAATTTTCAGATCTAAGGCGTAGAAACCATAAGGGGTTGTCATGGTTTAAGAAACGATCAGCCAGGTTCTTTGAGAAGGCAATCAGATTATTACACAATGAATTCCTGGTGGGTAAAATTAAATTTTAGGGAGGAACTCTACATCTACTCACTGTCTGGGCTCATGTGAACTGAAAGAAGAAAGAACTTGAATTTCTTATAACTCAGTAAATTATTAAAACACCTCAAAGCAAAAAATAGTGCTGTTAGATCTTTTACACCCACCTGAACGTGACAGCAGGTAGATGGGACCATGTTTTAATGTTTTCATCTAAATAATTGCACTTCAAACAATGCAATGCTCCTCAGTAGAGTGCCAGCCTAGATTATAAGATGACGTCTTGGTGTAAGGTTTGCCTGGTTCTACATCACAAGCCTCTTCTGTTTCTCAGTCATTCCTCAGTTTAGATTTGATCTATTAATTCATTGCCTGCACAAAAGAATAGTTCTATCATATTTATTGGAATCTACAATTTACATTATTGATTGGAGATGAGATCTGTATACTTTAAACACTTTCACAGTAAAGGGGATAGCTTGTTCTTCACTCCTTCCACACTACCAACAGTAGGAATTTAATAAACACCCTACCTCAGGCCACTGAAACTCTTGTTCATGCCTTCATCACCTCCAGGCTCAACTATGCAAACGCTCTGCTTGTCGGCCTTCCCAACTCCTCCCACCACAGGCTGCAGATAATCCAGAACTCTGCAGCCCATGTCCTCTCCTGCACCAAACTCCATGACCCTATCTCTTCCATTCTCGCCCGACTCCATTGGCTCCCTATTCTTCAGAGGATCCAGTTCAAGATCCTGGTCCTCACATACAAAGCGCTCCATGTCCTCACCCTACCTCTGTGACCTCCTAACCCCATACCAACCCGTCCAATCTCTCCGCTCAGCTGGCTCCGGCCTGCTCCACATCCCCCGACCCACACGCCCCACCATTTGCGAAGAGCCTTCAGCCATTCTCCCCCCAATCTCTGGAATTCCATCCCCCAGTCACTCCGCCTCGCCCCCTCCTTAGCCTCCTTCAAGTCCCGCCTCAAGACCCTCCTCTTTGACCATGCCATTGGCCACCCCCTTCCCCTCCCCTCCCTTCCCCCCTCCCCGACCCCAGCTCGGGTCTGAAATGCTGTACACTGTCCAGCGCCTTGGGACGTCCTCCTGACATGAAAGGCACTATACAAATGTAATCTTATTGTTGTTGTTGTTGTTGTTGACTAAGCTTTCAGCAACAATGTTCCTGCTCTCTGCAACTAACATATAGTATCTCCCCAAATATGTTCATGGTATATCCGCGCTCTCTACCTTCAAAACACTTAAAAATCTGTCTCCTTGCCTGTGCCTTTCACCAACATGCTCAAACTTCCCCTCCTCCGCTTCCATCTCAGTGAATCCCATTATGATTGTAAACTGTTTTGCAATGTTATCTTATATCAAAGGTTGTATAGATCAGCACCTCTACTGGTTTTGCTTCTGCACTAATGCACTCAATCAACACAAGAACAATCGTGCACAATCAATGGTTTTTTCCCTGTGCAAATGTACAAGAGCAATAATTCTGATATGGATGGCAATGTCAGCTTTATTGCCACATGCACTTTTCTTGCATAATTGGAACAAGCCTAAAACTAATTAAGTCCTGCATCTATCTAATTGAGTTATAACTGATCACTTCTATTCCATATCGTATGGCAGACTTCATCCTCCGTGCTGTACTCAAGTTAATATTTGGGAAAATAGCAGAACAGTAAACTACATTTTATAAAAGGCAGTTGGCATGGGGATCTTCATTCAGTTTATGTTTGCTTCACTATTACTGATCTATAATCATACACTGGGGCACTTTTCCTGGATCAGAGAAAGAAAAGTAATGTCATTCCTCTCACAATGATATAGCCATTTACAATTACAGTACAATGAAGACTGTTATTTCCTAAAAAAAATGTATTAGTATGTTTTTGCTAAAATTTATCGTCCTGGAATATCAATTGGGGCAGGACAATTGTCCTCAATGGCTTTGCATTATTTCTCTCTTCCCCACCCCCAAGTGAGTCATCTCCGCTGGAAACATGAGTGTGATCGTTGGTTGAGACCTGGACAAGATTCCCTCCACTGCCCATAACGTCTAAACTCTCACTGCCCAGGATCACATATCATGAATGTGGAGTGCTATTTGTAATGTTTGCCGCTGCTGGGAGGATGGGTATTCTTGAAGGATCAGATAATTATTAACAATATTATTGTTATTACAATATTATTACAATATTAATATCAGATATTATTAACAATAATAATTTGGTCACTTCAACCCATGACTGTTGTGGGACACTGCTGTGCGCAATTGACTGCCACATTTCGCCCACAAAAAAAATGCCGGAAATTCACTTTACCATCCCCCAATCACTCCGCCTCGCCCCCTCCTTAGCCTCCTTCAAGTCCTGCCTCAAAACCCTCCTCTTCGACCATACCATCGGTCACCCCCCTTCCCCTCCCCTCCCTTCTTCCCCCCTGACTCCTGCTTGGGTCTGAAATGCTTTACACTGTCAAGCGCCTTGGGACGTCCTCCTGGCGTGAAAGGTGCTATACAAATGTAATCTTGTTGTTGTTTACAGTATATTCTGTGAAGCACTTTGAGACCTCTAGAAGATGTGAAAAGCGCTATATCAAATTCAAGGATTATTATTATTATTATTATAAGAAGGGCCGAAGAGTCTTCTTCATCTGGACTAATCTTGTGGTCTTGTGATAACACAACATAGGCCATTCTGCCCTTCGAGCCTGCCCCGTTATTCAATCATGGCTGATCTTCTAATGTAACTCCAGCTAATAACCTAACCCTGCCTTATCCCCATATCCCTCAGTCTTGGTGCTTAATTATCATAAGTACCATGCCTTCTTACATGGAGAATGATTTGCTCCAGTAAATAATAATTGTAACTAATCCTTGCATTTGACTGAAAGATATCCAGGTTGAAAGCAAAAGGCATTTTGCAACAATGTTCACTAATAGCAATTCAAAGTTCTGCTGATAATAAGCATTGCTTCATAGTTGATTTGTGGGAAAATTTGGGGTAATAATGATAATAATAATAATAATAATAATAATAATAATTCTTGCATTTGATATAGCGCTTTTCACATCAGGAGGACATCCCAAAGCGCTTCACAGAACACACTGTAAAGTGAATTGACTGTATATTTGTGGGCGAACGCGGCAGCCAATTGCACACAGCAATGTCCCACAAACAGCCGTAGATTGAAAATGACCAATTTATTATTGTTTCTTTGGTTTTGGAGGGATTATTATTAGGCGTGTGGAGTAAGGAAACTTGCCCAAGGTTTCGCCCTGCCTGGAATTGAACTCAGGTCTCTCGCTTGCAAAGCGAGTGCTCTAAGCACTGAGCTACAGGACTCAACAATAATCTTTCAAAATAAATAAAAATGATTTGGTGACTCAGTCTACGACTGTTTGTGGGATACTGCTGTGGCAATTGGCAGCCGCATTTCACCCACAAAATATACAGTCAATTCACTTTACAGTATATTCTGTGAAGCGCTTTGTGCCATCTCAAAGATGTGATAAGGCGCTATATCAAAATGCTACGATTATGACTATTTATCATAAAGTATTGTAAAGTCAGTTACAGCGCAACCACATCCAGAATAAGTCCAGAACAGAAACTGAGTCTGATGGTGCAAGGGAGCTGAATTTATATGAGCAATTCATACTAAAATAATCCCTATATTTGTGCCTGTATTTCTTTTTTGTCATCACCCCACCCCTGCCGTTTCCTCCCTCTTCCTCTCCGTCTGAAGACGTGATTCATGCAAAAGAAAATAAAACTAGCTGATGCAGAAAATAAATAATTTAAAATATATAATTGAAAAAAAAACTTGTTATTTCAGAGCCGTTTCCCAAGTTCAATAACTCAGCACAGACCATATGTGGCTCAGTGCTACCACTGCTGAATCACTGGAATTAATTTGATTGCACTGAGTAGAATTCTGGCGGAATTTTCCCCCTTTTTTCTAGAGGTGGATGAAGTCAATTCCAATGCTCCAACTCTTGCCCTAACTTAAGTCAGTAAACTCAACACAAGCCAAAACCCAATACCGTGACCTTCTAGTCCATATAGAACAGCATTATATTAGGATCTGCCTTTACTCACTGGGCCAGCAGAAATCTCAACAACTATATTTCTATTAATCACAATTAAACGCCTTAAACACCTCAGTAACTCCTTTGGGGCAGTATCTCTGTCTATTCAACAGAATTTTCTGCTCAAACAAAGAAACATATACAAGAAACAGAAATATGAGCTCCATCCAATGGTTCAAATGGTAAAATCACTGTCAGGGTGAAACTGAGTCATACACACACAGAAAGTTCCAGCATCAATTCCTAGTCTCCTACTATTCCAAAACTCCACTACTGGTATCCTCACTCACACTAAACTCTGAACATCCAACACCCCAGTAATTGCCAGATTCCATTGGCTCCCTGTCTCCCACCAGATTGACTTCAAGATCCTCAATCTCACCTATAAATCCTTCAGTGCACCTTAGAGTTACTGAGGTGTCTCTCTGATCTCCTGCTACCCTATTTCCTCTGGTTGCCCCCCTCCATTTGACACATAGTTATATAATAATTATAATTCTTGCATTTGATATTGCGCCTTTTCATTTCATCGAGACATCTCAAAGCCCTTCACAGAATATACAGAAAATGATGTAACTATACAATTTGTGGTCATATTATACCATTTGCACCATCAGAGGGAGCTCATATCCTGGTTTTGTGGTTGTATCTTTGTAGTACATTTTAGGGAAACAGTACCAACATTGTTCATTCATCTCCCTCTCCTCCAGTTACGTATTCTAGATTTATTTCCTGTTGGTTCCGACCACGTCTGGGTGGCAATCATAACCATGGTCCTTAATCCTGCCTGCTGTTTATTCACTGCTGCTAGAAAAAAATACATGAATGTGGGTGTTGGGGAATGATAAGCTGGCAAGTGTTAGATGCATATGTAGATATACAGAAAGGAGAAAGAGGAAAACACCAGAGGCCTATTAAGCTCACCCCATAGACAATCCCCCCAATTCCACATCTCACCAGTAACCGACTGCACTTCACTCCTGTTGTCGGAAACTCTATCCCCTGCCATCAAGAAGAGCTTTGGAAAGCTACTGTACCTTGGAAAGCATCCAAAACAACATTCACTGTTCAAGCTCATATGTGAAGAGTGGCTGCTTGGGTAAAATACTGGAGGGTTGCTGACAAATATATCATGCATAACTGTGAAACTAAATCCCAAGTCACCACCTTCAGTACAGAAAGGAAAAAGTGTTTAATAGTGATTTTAGTAATGGCAAACATGTATAGGATGACATGCAATTAACTGTCACTGTAACATAACTCAGGTAAAATAAGGGGTTGAAAATTAAATAAGGCTAAATAGCACATTTAAAATTAAGGCTGTACCCATGTGCACCAAAATCCAATTATTTAAACAGTTTAAATCAATAGTACTCAGCTGAACAGCTTGGCAAACATTGATCTTTAGCAGCAAGAAAAATGGTACGTGAAATTGTGTTAGAATTTGTGGAAGTTTTCAGCAACTTGTCTTGTAACCAGGCATGCCCATAATTCCCATGAACAAATCTAGAATGTATGATCTAGAAGTAAAGATCTAGAACTGTGCTATTTACAAGTCACATCACCCTTTTGTGTTGCACCCCTCACGCTGCTGAAACCCTGGTTCACGCCTTTGTCACCTCAAGGCTGGACTATGGGAACTCTCTCCTCGCCGGCCTTCCCACCACCTCCCTCCACAAGCTGCAGGTCATTCAGAATTCTGCAGCTCGTGTACTGTCCCGCACCAGACTTCGGGACCACATCACTCCCACCCTCGCTCGCCTCCACTGGCTCCCCATCCCCCAGAGGATTGATTTCAAGATCCTCATCCTCACCTACAAGGCCATTCACGGCCTTGCTCCCTCCTACCTCTCCAACCTACTATCCCCCTACCTACCTGCCCGTACCCTCCGTTCCTCTGGCTCCGGTCTGCTCCACGTCCCCCGCCCCAACCGCCCTACCATCGGTGGTCGGGCCTTCAGCCTCTCAGCCCCCAGGCTCTGGAACTCCATCCCCCAGTGCCTTCGCCGCTTCCTCCCTTTCCTCCTTCAAGGCCGGTCTCAAAACCTTTCTCTTTGACCGAGCCTTCAGCTCCCCTCTCGACTCTCTTCCCCCTCCTCGCTCCCTCCCTTCCCTCCCCTCACCCTGACCATTTCCCCCCTCCTCGCTCCCTCCCTTCCCTCCCCTCACCCTGACCATTTCCCCCCTGCTCGGGTCATGACCCAACTGTGCAGCGCCTTGGGACGTCCTCCTGACATGAAAGGCGCTTTATAAATGGAATCTTGTTGTTGTTGTTGTTGTTGTTGCAGGCCTTTAGTAGGACTTAGCAAATTAAACACAATATTTAATACAGTATCACATAGTATCACATATCACTTCATCCAATCTCGATTTTGAACAACTGAAAGTATTATAGTCACGGAACTTTAGCCAAAAGTAGAAATAAATAACACATGACATAAATAGTAATAACTAAGATGACATAAAAACAAGTCTTTGAAAGAATCTTATGCACAGTTCCAAAGTTGCTGAAATGAAATGAAGACATAATAGGACTATATTCGTCAATAACTCCCAGCTCAGCGTCCAATCCCAGCGCTCTGCCGCGCTCCAAGACACTTTCTTGGGTGAAGGCCACCATATAAATGCAAGTTGTTGATGCAGCTTGCCTTCAAATTGCCTGATAAACAATCATCTAGTATCCAGCATGTTTTCGTTGCTTAAATTGTTTAAACAAGGTCTTTAGAATCTGCCCAAATGTATCATGCATAACTAATGACTACAATATTGGTCCGAGGTAGTTACAAAAGTTAACTATTACTTTAAAGATAGAAACACAACTTAGAATATCTTAGAGGGCCTATCACCCAAGGATGAAAGCATCATTTACGTAGGTGCTTCAATCTGTTTCTCTATCCTTTTCCTACTGAGATCGTTCACAGAAGAATCCTAAATCTTGATGTCGATTAGCAAGCATTTGTGCACAATTATTTGTATTACGGGAGCACCCACCTCTTGCTTCCTGCCAAATGTAAGGAGCTCCTACTGTTTCTAGAAAATGTATTGTGGGTGTAACAATGTTAATATTGGAAATTAAAACTTTACTTGAGATCCCTTCAAGCTCTTGCTGCCTGTGTGAAAAATATAATTTTATTCCAGGCATTAAATTGTAGCAAAATGAGACACTTGTGATCTGGTTATGTTGCTGGTATAATTTGACAATGATGCCTGCATTTATGTCAATCTGAGAGGACACAGCAGGTTCAACTATGCTGTCCACACCATGTCCGCACATCACAAGGATGCAGAGTTCTTTTCTTGTGTTGTTAAAATGGGAGCAGAATTTTCCCTCGTTTGCCTAGCGACACCAATTATAACAAACCAACTATTGTCCCAGAACCCACTCATCTATGTGTGTAATTCTGGTACCATTGTCTTCGCTGAAATCCAATTCAAATATCGTGTAATAGGCCTGCTCAGCTCAGTGTCCTACCCATCATCTTTAGCCATCAGTAATATTATCTAAATGGGCAGAATGTAATTAGAGACTTCAAATTACAGCAAATTATAGCAAATGATCATAGCAATGAGTGTTAGAGATAAAAATCATATATAGAAACAGTATGTAGATGCTTGCCATTCTGCAATATTAGCACTCTACATATCAACTATGATAACACCAAGTACCTCATGTGAGAGAGTGTACTCACAAGCCCAACTTCTGGTAATGTCTTACAGCAAGTCTCAGAGTTAAGATTGACATTCTTGACATCATTTAATGAGACATCTTCAGTTTGATGGAGTGGCTTACAAACATACCAACCACTTTGATGTTTTGGAGTTCCAATTCAAGTATCACATACCAGGCCTGCTCAGCACAATGTCCTCACATAAGAGACTTTGCGAAATGGATGGGGCTGTTGTGAGCCTGCCACTAGGGTATAATTTGTTTTAGGCCGGAGTCCTCCTTCCCCCTACAAAGCCACTTCCCAGCTTAGTGCTAGATCTCACATGGCTGCAGTGTTTCGCCCACAAAATACACAGTGAATTCACTTTTATAGAATATTCCGTGAAGTGCTTTGAGATGTAACAACGTGATAAGGCGCTATATCGAATGCAAGTATTATTATTACCTGCAGAAAATCTAGGCTGTAATGACTAGGATCTCTGATTAATGAAGGAGAACTGTTGGGACATCTTGTATTCTGCACACTTTAGGGTGTTGATCTGCCTCGCCCCCTCCCTTATCCCCTTCAACACCCGTCTCAGACACTCCTCTTTGACCCTTACTCTCCCTGCCCTCCCCCTTCCTGATACCAACTGCCAGCTTGGGTGCAGATCCCTGATTGTCTAGCGCTTTGGGACGTCCTCCTGGCAATACAAATTCAATTTGTTGTTGTTGCTGTTAAAGAGAGATGAAACAGATCAAAGATTCCTTTACCCCTCCTTCTGAAAAATTGTTCCGAAGAAAAAGCTGTGATTCATCAGGATAGCTGTAACAAAAAATGATTAAAGCAGATGATTCAAGCCTTTTAGACCCATAAAATCACAAGCAAGACCATTAAGATAAGTTTTATCTTCAAATGAAAAACCTGGGTACTTTCAAACATTTCATGAGAAATGTTAGGCCACAGATCCCCAGGCAAATGTACTTTAATGATAACAAAAAGTAGGAACTTCAGTGGACCAATGTAATTTCACAATTGTGATGGGGCAAAAATAACTTTTACATTATTAACCTTATTCATTATTCATGTTTAAAAGAAATCCATTGCTGTTCAAGCAGGAAAATTAATGATCATTGCACTTAAACTAGCTCTGAGGCCCAATTTGAAGACGCAGAAATAGTCTTGACAGGGAGACGGATTTAAATCATTAGACTTAGATATTGGTACTTTGAATTTATCATCGGCTTTTTCTCCAACTTTGTTGTAATCGTTCAGTTGAGTGCCTAAGGTGCCAGTGCTGTATTGTACAAAGACCATTAAAAAAATGTTTTATTGTTAAATACCCAGCCTTTTGAATGAAAATCAATTGGAAAATTTTGTTTTTAGCTGAATTTCATTTAAAAGAAAACAAATTTGTTGATTTATTCCGCACCCGTGAGGGTGCGTGTGCATCCGAAACCCATCTGGCTGCTCTACCAATTCATTGCTTTTTGCATTCAGCTGAACAATTCTGGGAATCCACATAACATTGTACAGGCCAGCAAGCTGGTTCCATGCATGCTTGAATAGGTGAGTGGGTTCTGAGAATGCATATGTATCACTTACCTGCAAACCAGTTCCAAAATGCACTTGTGCAGATGAGTGGGTTCTGGGATTGCACATGCAATAGATTTCCAGAGTCACCGGTGCAGTATAGTGAGTATTGGGCTACAGCAACAATAACAGTAACTCAGATTTATATAGTGCCCTTCATGTAGGAGAGTGTCTCGAATACAACTCAGCAAATGGTGTGTGAGTTCTTGGCACAAAAAAATCAATCAGATTAGACTCTGAAAAAAAAACGATCAATTAGACTTTAAAAGAAATACATGAAAAATACTTGGGTTTTTATTTGGTGGATAATAAAAGATTTTAATGGTTGTTAATGAACAATCCTAAAGCGATATGGATTGAACCGTCTTTGAATAGTTGCTAACACTGGCTGTGCTTTCAGTTGCTACCTCTTGTATGTTATTTATCCTGACTACACATTATTTTGTTTGCTGTGGGAAATTGAATCGGGACTATAGTGTGTGAGCTTTCTGCGAGTGAGGTCTGTAGTGTGTGAGCTTTCTGTGATTGAGGACTACAGTGTGTGAGCTTTCTGTGAGTGAGGTCTGTAGTGTGTGAGCTTTCGGTGAGTGAGGTCTGTAGTGTGTGAGCTTTCGGTGAGTGAGGTCTGTAGTGTGTGAGCTTCCTGTGATTGAGGACTACAGTGTGTGAGCTTTCTGTGAGTGAGGTCTATAGTGTGTGAGCTTTCTGTGAGTGAGATCTATAGTGTGTGAGCTTTCGGTGAGTGAGGTCTGTAGTGTGTGAGCTTTCTATGAGTGAGGTCTGTAGTCTGTGAGCTTTCTATGAGTGAGGTCTGTAGTGTGTGAGCTTTCTGTGATTGAGGACTATAGTGTGTGAGCTTTCTGTGAGTGAGATCTATAGCGTTCTGTAAGTGAGGTTGTGCCATGAATGTACCAGTCACCAGTGAGCTGCACAAACAGTAGGAAACTCTAATGCCATCATTATTTTCAAAAAAAATTGGGTCACTCAATCCATGACTGTTTGTGGGACACTGCTGTGCGCAATTGGCTGCTGCTCTTCGCTCACAAAACCCACTGTCGATCCACTTTACAATATATTCTGTGAAGCACTTTGAGAGTCTCAACCACACGATGAATGGAAGAATTATTATTATTATTATTATTAATATTAATCAAAATCGCCGCAGTGATCCCATGTGGCCATTCATCCAGTCATGATAAGCTCATCGAATCGCCTCTTCTGTGGGTTCAATTTGCATTGTTTTAAACAAATTGCAATCTTAAGACTAAATGGACACGGGGTTATTTTATCTCGGCGACACCTGCCCGCAGAAACCATTCCGATTTAAAGCAAACCGCTTTCAGTGAGTTAAAGCGCGTCTTATTTGTAACACAGTTACATTGCCGGTTAGAGAAAGGGCTGAAGCTTCTCATCCAACTGTGTGCTCTTGTGAGGAAATCACTTAAACTCTGTCGTTAGCTCTTGAACCACTGTTCTCGGACTGCAGTGAACACCGAGGGTGGGAGAGAGTCAAATAGAAGCCCAGATCCATATCGCTCTTTTTAAAACAAAGCGTTTTAGGGCGATATCCAGACATGATCGGGAACCCCAGGAATCCCCAAATCCCCAGCTCGAGCTGCAGCTCTCTGAGACCAATTCATGGTACAGTCTTACAAAGGAGAAAGGGGGAGAGAAAGAGACCGAGTAAAAGTTGCCACAAAAAAAAAGTAGACGACTTAATTGTTTGTTTGCGTAGAATTGCACTTGACGATCAAAACGTGTTTTGCCTGATCATATCTGAGTGTAGGAGGAAAAGCATCCGCTCAGCATTAAGCTCCAATTAAAAATCAAAACACTAACCTAACTAGTAGTTACCCCCGTCTGAAACGGCGTTAAGACGTTGTATGATGTGATTGTCACAGTGGCTTGAACATTATACGTAGGTGAAACACGACGATCTGCAAAGAGCAATACAGCAATCGGGAATGTGGTTCGGTGTGGGACTGGTGCTGTGCTTTGTTGAATGTAATCCCTGATGTAATTGCTTTGGGGAGGGCTGTGCTGTGCTGTGGTGAGCAGTGGTTTGCAGGGGCGCTGTGGCTACCGACAGCCGCTCACGTCAGTTCAGTCAGAGCTGCACAGCCCTGGTCTGTCTGCAGGACTCAGCCAGAGAGAGGGAGAGGGAGAGAGACACCACACCAGGAGCAGCACAAGTCACAGAGCTCATCCCCGGCTCCGACAGCCAACTGCACACTCAGTAGGAAAAGTAGTTAGTTCAGACCTGGTGGTGTTACTTTGTCAGCCTGAGCGGGGCTTTTGTCCATGTGGATTAATGTGGAGACCCCCCACCCCACCCCCCCCAAAAAAAAAACCATGAACAGGTGAAAGAAAGCTCAGTGGCATCACACACTGAGCCCATGTAGTAGCACAGGGTCAAAAGTGCCCCCTCCCCACCCCACCCCCCCCGGTCTCCCCCGCACTGTTCCGAGATGAAGCGGGGCAGCGCCCCCCTGATCCTGAACGTCGGCGGGACCCGCTATTCCTTCCCCAGGGACGTGATCAAAGACTTCCCGCTCAGGAGGGTGAGCAGACTGCACGGCTGCCTGTCCGAGAAAGAAGTGCTGGAAGTGTGCGACGACTACGACCGGGAGAGGAACGAGTATTTCTTCGACCGGCACTCGGAGGCTTTCGGGTTCATCATGTTGTATGTGAAGTACGGGAAACTGCGCTTCGTGCCTCAGATGTGCGAGTTGTCCTTTTACAACGAACTGATTTACTGGGGTCTGGACCGCTCCAACCTGGAGTACTGCTGCCAGCGGCGCCTGGACGACAGGATGTCCGACACCTACACCTTCTACTCCGAGGAGAAAGAGGAGGAAATGACCAAACGGAAGAAAGAGGAGGTCCGAGCGGACTCCCAGTCCAGCAGGAAGTGGCTGGAGAGGATGAGGAGAACTTTCGAGGAGCCCACCTCGTCTGTGGCGGCTCAGGTTCTGGCCACCGTGTCCATCCTATTCGTCATCGTGTCCATGGTGGTGCTGTGCGCCAGCACCTTACCCGACTGGAAAACAGCCGAGAACAACAGCGTGGAGGAGCACAGGTACACAGAGAATTTAATGGGACCATCAGGGTACTTATAACTCCTTTTTCAAATCTATGGTGTCCAGTCTCTCCATGGGTGTGAGCGTCTTTGTCCATAAATGGTGTTTTTTTTATATATATATATACACACACACACACATAGTCTTAAGGAAAAGTGCATTTTCGTGGCTTGTTGAAATCAGTGCTGTTCTTCACTGTGGCTTTTATCTCAGTGGTCTTGTCAGTTTGCAAAGTACAGCTTTGACCCTCTCCACCCCCCAAACTGTTCTTGACAATTTTAAGATCCCTCTAAAAGTCCAAAAGCAATTCTTTCCTATAATATATTTTCCCTCTCCTCTTTGTCTCTCTCTTGCGCTATCAAACAGAAATAGTTTACCTGCACATATTTGATGGATCCCGAAAGTCTTTTCTATCCACACACACACACACACACACACGGGCACAAACATAAACTTTTATTTCTGGGTCTATCTTTTTTTCTGTTCAAAAAGATAAACAGTAGAAATTCGAGAGGAAAAAAAAATTCACATACAAAACCCTGGGAAAATTCGGTGAAAATCAGGATTTATTTTGCAAAGTAAAAAAACAAAAACTTCTCTAAATCAAGCCAGATACTAACAAACACTGAACTTTGTCTTCTTAATATATTTGTTGCCTGCAAGGATCCAGGCAACAACTCCTTTTTTTAAAAAAAAATTGTGCCAAGAACAGAAATGGGAGATAATGAAATAATGTGATGCATTCATCCCCAAACCCATCTCGATGCACTTTCACTGGGAAGGTGTGTACAATGCATTCCCAGAACCGATGTATTACTGGCTTGTGTAATGTGATGCAGGCGCTTTGAGACGCCGTCCGGTGTGAAGGGCGCTGTAAAAATGCAAGTTGTTCTTGATGCTCACCAATTCCTAGAACCAGCTCATCTGTGCACACAAAGTCATCCCAACTCGAAAGGCGCTGTGTAAATATGAACTGTTAATAATCCTGGCATTTCATATAGTGCCTTATCACATCATGGAAATGTCTCAAAGCACTTCACAGGATTTGTTTTATTGTCAGGAGCAATGACTGTATTTTGTAGGCAAACATGCATCCAATTCACACATGTGGTACAAACAGCCATGAAGTGAATGTGGGGTGTTATTGCCACCAGGAGAAACTATTTTCAAATAGTGCCCATGGAAACTTTAAAAGTGTACCTGAACAAGCAGACAGGACCTTGGTGTAATGTTCCCACCTGACAGTGTAAACTCCCCAACACTGCACTGGAGACCCAGCTTTGACTGTGAGCTCAAAGTCCCTGAGTGGAGCTTGAACTCAGACTCTTCTGACTGAGAGACAAGAGGCTGACAGCACTGTGCACATGCACATTGCGGGGATGGGCAGTGCAGCTAGTTTTCAATTTACCATTACAATCAGACTGGTTTGGGATTTACTGTGCACATCACTAACACATGTTACCATCACGAACCCATAGTAAAATTGACAGGCGAAAATCGGTTTTAAGAAAGAGATTCTAATGGTCTTTAATATACATATTGAAACGAATCAAGATAGAGCTGCCTCGGTCTAATAGCCCGATCTGTTTGGACAGGATCATCGCTCTTCCAAACTCCTTTAGTCAATTTCACCATTTCAAAAAAAAATCACCAAGTTTCCTTCTGACCGAACGGTCAGCTTCGAAATTGCTTTTAAGGGAAAAATACCTCTAAGATAAGAAGGACGAAGGTTTGGCTGTGACGCGGAACATCAACAAGAGTTGAATCCGTTTTAAAAAAAATCTTTATTCAAGAGTTACCAGACTCAACGCTACTGTTTAGGTTAGAGAGAGAGAGAGAGAGAGAGAGGGGGGAAGGGGATAATGACAGATAGAAAGGAACTCGTTTTGTTTTACACACACACACAGTAATCCATTTGTTTGAATGATGAGTTGGGGATTTAGTGGATGATTGAAAATGTTCCTTTCGGAAATATTAATCTCTCTCCACAAGACATGCTCATGCAGGGATTTAGATGCATTTTTTTTGCCTCTAAATCCCTGACCTTTATTATCCGCGTGTTGTAACTGGAGCTTTAATGAGTTGGAAACACCTGATGCAAACTCCGATCAACTAACTAACTAACTAACTACCTACTTGTGGTCAGATCGCTGTGTGTTAGTGGTTACTAACCAGTTCAGAAATCCAGTTCTTGCTGCAGTTTCCCTCATATTGAAGATCCAGCCTCAGCGATTTGGATTGATTTCTGCCCGTACCCCCGAGGCTGCCAAACCCTCGCACCTCTCACCGCCATCAGTTAAATATTAAAACAATAATGTAACAGCATCGCCGCCTTCTCGCACTCCCCGGGGTCGATCGGGCGAACGCGTTGATCGCGGCTGTGCGTGGACTGCGAGAGCGAAGTCCCACCGTGAAATAAAACACTCGCAAACACACACAGGAGGAACGATCCGTCTCTGGTTAAACTCCGCAACACATTGAAACTCGTTGGTTGAGGTCGACGGGAACACACGTTACAACACAAGAGACCGCCTTCCTCCCGGGAACACCACTGATTTCAGGGTCCGGATGATTTGGACCCTCTTTTCCCAAAGAAAATCACAGCAACAATTTGTGAACAGACGCAAACTCGGCGATATGTTACAGTTTGGGACGTTTATATCGGTCCATAACGTCCCTTCGTTGATTCGTAAAATGAAATCAAAAGTTTGATAAGGTGCAAACAGTTTTTTTTTTAAAAAAAACAGAAATTTGATACACATTTGTCGTTCCGGTGCACTATTTGAGGGATTTTGGGGTTCCAAACACGATTTTGAAACTTAACTACTGTTCTTACAATGCTGGAAATTTGAACTCACAACAGAAATGCTGGGCATTCGCAGGAGCCCAATTGGCAATTGAAAACGAGTGGCTTTGGGGTTAAAGAGGCTCCGTAAGAGTTATCAGGAAAGGCAAATACTGTCCTGTCCGAGAAACAGTGATGTTAAACAATGGACCACAACCTCTAGAAAGACCTTCCTGTCCGAACTTAAAGGTCTGTCTGTGTTGGGTGCAGTGACCATCCCAGGCAGACAAACCCTTCTCTTGCACTCACAATAGCAATGCTCACATTAACAATGGGCACAATGTAGAGAAATGCATTCAGTACTGTAGTAACCTACTCAGTAACTAATATAACAGGATTGGAAAGGGATACATAGGACTCTTAACAGGATTGAAACCCTTCACTTCTGTTATTTACAAAACACAGCCACTTCACATGACAACAGGTACTGTGAAGCACTTTGAGCCCTTTGGGCGTTATAAGTACTATAAAAGTTACAGTATTTCCATAACATATCGTTGCTGATATTATTTGTATACTGTATTGCATGGACAAAGGCTGTGATTCTCACCTTTAACACCAGTCACTTCCAAATAGTGACTAACGCCCACGCTACTTCGTGTTTGTTGCTGCTATCTCGTCCCTTCCCACTTTAAATTAACATTGCAATCTGTGTTCGTTTATTGTTTTGTCTAAATATGTATATATTATGTACTTTTTAACTTGAAAAAAATGGGATTGTTGTATTTAATCCATGTGTGTTGGGTTTTACAGGATAATCGAGGCCATCTGCATGGGATGGTTCACCGCTGAGTGCATTGTGAGGTTCCTGGTCTCCAAGAACAAATGCGATTTTTTGAGGAAACCCCTCAACATCATTGACTTGCTAGCGATCAGCCCTTACTACGTCTCAGTCCTGATGAGCCTCTTCACAGGAGAGAACTCCCAACTGCAGCGGGCAGGGGTGACCCTCAGGGTGCTGAGGATGATGAGGATTTTTTGGGTGATCAAACTTGCTCGCCATTTCCTGGGTTTGCAGACTCTGGGCTTGACCCTGAAACGCTGCTACCGGGAGATGGTCATGCTCCTTGTGTTTATCTGCGTGGCCATGGCGATCTTTGGCGCTCTCGCCCAGCTGCTGGAGAGTGGGCTCGACCTGGAAAACAAAAACGAAGACTACGCCAGTATTCCAGCATCATGCTGGTGGGTGATTATCTCCATGACCACTGTAGGGTACGGAGACATGTACCCCATCACTGTCCCTGGCAGGATCCTGGGTGGGATGTGTGTGATCAGTGGCATTGTCCTTCTGGCTTTGCCCATCACTTTCATCTACCACAGCTTTGTTCAGTGCTACCACGAGGTCAAGTATAGATCGGCTCGCTGCGGTAGGAGTTTCTCCTTGGAATATTTGAACTGACAAAAACAACTTGCATTATATAGCACCTGGCACGCCAATAGCTTCTCAAGAGCTGAGGAGAGTTTTCACTGTTTGTACTCAGAGATTGGGCAGGGTGAGGGAGCTAACAGAAATGACTTGTGAAGATTTCTATACACTGGATCCTAAGATGGAATTGCACACTCCTGCAAGAGTAGTGTAATGGCCTTAACTCAAAAGGAATTACAACACTTGTCTGGCAGAAAATTCTGCGAGACAAGGTAACTAACTACTCGACAATTCGATACTTGCACATAATTGATCTGACCAGATGCCCTGCTAGACATCTCAAGCACTGGACAATCTATAGAGCTCAAATGAAATGTGGATTGCACCGTATTGAAACTCTTGGAATTGGGGGGAGGGAGAGAGAAATTAAAGCAAATAAGGGCGAGATGGCCTACATCCAGTCACGTTTAATCTACTGAGTGCTATTTGGTGCAGATTACGGAGGCAGTCGATTGAAAAGTGCAAGAATTTAACTTATCACTGTCATCTTTATCCTAGTGCTGGGCATTTTCAATAATGTGCTGAAGTTGATTTTCAAAGAAGATATTGCAGTTCTAAGCGCATGGGGGGATAATATAAAGTTTCAGAACAGATTCCATATAATTATTATTACATTGAATTTATAAATGCAATGTCACATTTTTCACCTCATGAGGTGAAAACATTCATTGACATTGTGACTCAAGATCTAAAAGCTGTCTGTTACAGCACTACCCTAAAAAAATGAAGTGAGTAAAGGTGGTGACAGCTTGTTTCAGTAAACAGACTTATCACGTATAGTGGAAATTGCAGCCTTATCATTAGCATTAGTGTAAATAGCAGCCTTATCATCAGTCTTAGTAGTTTTACCATCAGGGGGAAGGGCAGCAAATATTGGGATTGGGAGAAAGAAGGTCCTCAATTTCCCGTGTTCTTAAACTTTAGACATTGTTTTAAATGTTAGAATCATAAGGAATTTTAGCAAAACAGCCTTTACTTCAGTTTTAAATTAGGAAGTTGATTTTCCGTAGTATCCAAACAGAAGTGTGGAAATCAAATCAAGACCAAATTGAGAACTGTTTTGATAAAACGTCCATTAAGATGTTTTGATAAAACAAACATGAGGAATTTCAGACCACTGGAACTTAATTTTAGGCTGTGGTTTATAAAACTAATAATCTTTAAGATTACCAATAAGTGATATTTAATGTTGAGATCAGGGTAAACTGTACTCATTTTATGGTCAAAATCAAGATAAACTGTAATCCTGTCTCTTAACATTTGTTGCCAGCTATGTCTATCAGAAGTCCTGGTAATGCATAGCCAAAAGCAAAACTTGAGTCAGCTGAGCAATAAGTATATTTAGTGCAAAGCTGAACTATCAGATGTATCTGACAGACAGGAGAAGCTTGAAATGAAAATCAAAGTGTGCACTCAACAATGGGCGAGATGTGAGTGCCAGAAATGTATTACTTCTTACTGTTACCAACTTATATCAGGGACCTCTTAAAGTAGATTCCATGTAGAGGTTTGTATATATAGTGTTCCTAATGATGTGCCTAATCAGCTACAGAAGTGTATCCCAGAACTGCATCAATCTGAGAATTTCATCTTCCGAAGCTACTGTCACTCTGACAGTGCCCTTTTGTTGCCAGTTCTGTTGAACTGTAACATTGCATCGCTGCTGAGGAATCATATTCACTGGGGATGGCAAGACAAAAGGACAATCAACAACAACGGTTTACACATATATATATATAGTACCCTTTATGTCAATAGGATGTCTGAAAGTTCAAGCCGGGTTGTGGGGGGAGACCAGAATAAAACTATAAATAACATGTATAAAATGACCTATTCCCCCATAAAATGAATAATAGAAAGGATTGAAATAAATCTAGAATGTGCACAACTAATTTCATAGCAAAACAAGCCATTGCGCTATGTGTTCATTTTTTCTGAAGTAGTTAGACACCAATTAGTCTTCTCATGTTTAGTGCAAGGTCTAGAATACAGAAACAACCTTTGAGTCTGGAAAAAAATCTCATTCAGATAATGTACACTGACTGCTAAAAAAAAAATTTCACTGAGTCTTTATAATAGGCATTGTTCTAAACAATGCAAAATAAATCCTAAAAGATGAGATTGTTAGCAGCCTAGGATCATGGAAAATTTTCTTTCAGAGCCAAAATCTCTAGCACCAATTGCATTTGAAAGTGTTACAACAGTAAGGACAAGAGTTGAATGGCCCTGTCTCTTCACATGGTATAGTATGACTCAACTTCATAGGTGGCGGGGTTGGTGGGGGGGCTGAATTCTTTAAACAACAATCAGTGAAGTGTGTGATATAAATTATGAATCCAGCACCATTTCAACAATGACCTTCACCTCGTCCCTCAGAATGAATGGCAGAGGAATTCCATCACACTTGTTCCAAGTTGATTTTGCTACTTTTTGGTTTTGAGGGAAAGGGCCCTGTGCTCCACACAGTTATACAAATTAAAATATATTAACAATCAAACTTCATTCTAAACGGAATGATTCCCAATGTGGTGTCTCAGCAGCTTTTTAGCTGCCCTCTTTACTACTAATGGGTAATTTGGCAAGGGCTCCTAAAGTAGTGCATACAGTATTTAGAATGGACCAGATCTAATCTAGTTCAAGTTTGACTAGGGCTGAATCCTGGATTGGGCAGGTACTTCAGGTCTGAGCTGGACTGAATTCTAAGTTGGTTAAGGATTTCAAGCCTGAGCCACCAAACAGCTGCCTCCCGAATGCCTTGTTTTCAGGCAAAATGTTTGGTTTGGGAGTGACTGAAGAAAGGTATTCTCAATGGCAGGACTCCTATTCTAAATACTCTTCCGTATATTATCTCTTCCTTATATCCCTGATTTGATTCTGATCTGGAAACATATAAAATCTGCTATAAGAACTGGCAGAAAAAAGACCAAGGTCTCTCCAGTTCGTGTTCCACCATCCTGGTAGTTGCATACACAGGTCATGTCCCAAACTATAAACTGTATCCCACAATATTATTTCCTAAAAGAAAACTATAATTTGCTTTTGAAAGAATCAAAACTTTCCATCACATTCAATGCTGTATTTATTTTGGGGTTCCTAGCTGCATTGTTTTCCAACGTTGTAAAGTGTATTTTGTCTGCAAATGCAGCAACCAATTTGCACGCAGCAATTTCCCATAAACAGCCTTGATGTGAATGTCCAGTTTGAATTAGAGGATTATTGACTAGGACACGAGCAGAAATTCCCTTCTCTTTTCGAACAGTGTCATGGGATCTTTAACATCCACCTGAACAGGCATAAGGGACTTGGTTTAACATCTCATGTTAGGATGTTTAAACTGAGGTCCCAGCTGCCTGCTCAGGTGGTGTTAAATAAACTAGCATTTTTTTGAAATGAGAAGGAAGTTTTGCATGGTGTCGTGGCCAACAATCCCTCAGTTAAAATTGGTCATTCACTTTCTAGCTGTTTATGCAATATTGCTCTGTGCAAATTAGCTGCCTTATTTGCCTACGGCATATGCAGTAACTACACTTTACAGTAAATCCTGTGAAGTGCTTTCAAGAAAACAATAATCCTTGCATTTCATATAGCACCTTATCACAACTTTGAGACGTTTCAAAGTGCTTCACAGAATATACTGTAAAGTGAATTGACCGTATATTTTGTGGGCAAAACAAGGCAGCCAATTGCGCACAGCAGTGTCCCGTCCCACAAACAGTCGAGGATTGAGTGACCAACTTATTATTATTGTTATATTTGTTTTTTTTTAAAGGACCTATTACCCCCAGAAAAGTGAACCGCCAATCGACTAACAACTGGGTTCCTATTTACTGCCAAATAAACAGGCGTATGGAGTAAGGAAACTTGCCTAACGTTTCGCCTTGCCAGAAATAGAACCCAGGGTTCTCTCACTTGCGAGGCGAGTGCTCTAAACACTAAGCTACAGGACATCACGTCCTACCAACATGAAAGGCATTGTATCAAATGTAAGAATTATTATATGTTGATTGAAAGAAAAAATATCATGCTTCTCATTAGGTAGGGTGCAGGTCTACATCAAGGGTGTGCCGATGAAATAAAAACAAGACTAAACCTAGTAAAATTAGTTTTAATTTTAGAAGCTTTACTGAAATATAAAGTTATACCTTCAATAAAGAATACCTTGAATTAATTATTCTACATTGTACTTTTTATGTGTGACTGACGAGAAAGCAACCAAATGGCCCACAAAGACAAGTATGGTGAGTCCTAGTCCAGAGGATGAAGTGCCTGCCTGTCGATGAACTAAACTGTAAACTGCAGATCACCTCTTTAATTCCCTAGTCTGTGCTGAGTTAGTTGATCTCTTCTGGGGCACCACTTTGGGAAATGTATTAATGTTTGGCTATCGTAAAATCTGGAGCGCATAAAGCATTCTTTTAGAGCTGTGCACCTGGAAATGTGATTTATGCAATTAATGCTCTGAACAGAAGCATGGACTCGGGTTACGGGACTGCTCATGGCCTAAGAGATGGGAGTTCTGCTCCATTGGCACAAAAGCTATTGGCTGCCTGGAGGTCAAATATTGGTGTTGCAGACATCGATTATGCAGAAAGCTATGACATGGAAACAGGCCATTTAGACAATCATTCGTGTTTATTGTCTACGTGGCCTCAGTTCTCAGTGGTGTCATGTAGATTTTTGTTTTGTGAGTTCTCTTCCCTCCTTTCTTGAAGGAGGTGACTCATGGTGTGCTGGAGTTTCACAAGTACTGGTATATACCAAATGCAAAGATTATTATTATCATAATATTTAACAATCCTTGTAATTGCATTCCCCAGCAGCTGACTAAGTGCTAATCCTGAGTCAGGAGGCTATTTAACCATGCAGGTAAATTATCACAAGTGCACCCAATTGTGTCCTCAACTATCATCCACACTTCTGTTCACTGGAAGATTGGGAATCTTTGCTATTATTTTTCTGTCTCTTCCCAAGTACAAGGATGCTAAGACTAGTTCTAATTCTCCCACCATCCTTCTCAGATTAGGATACGTCATTTATCTTTACATGTTTACATTTTTCAGCAATGTGTTTGGGCAGCCACTAAGACATAAAATTTCATGTACCAAAGATACATTAAGTTAGTGTAAGTGGTTCAGTTGCAAGTCATCCTAACTGCATTTTTAAGAAAGGTGTTCACAGTTTAAAGAAAAGGTTTTACACAAAATAAAATGATTCTTTTGGGAAATCACACTACTCAAATCAATTGGTTAACTGATATTAAGTTGAATATAAAAAAAACACAAAATATTGCATTTTGTGATATTAAGTTGCTTCTCCTCTAGAGTTAAAATTAATCAGGTTGAAATGATCTTGTTATGGGATTGTTCCCGACAGTAGGTAATGGAGAAAATGTAAAGACCCTGTATGTGATTATGTCACTTTCCCCTCCAATATAAACTACTTGAACTCAGTTGTTCCAGACATAGATTCTACCTGCAAACTGGCAAACAGAGAGCAAAGCAACTGTAAAGGGAGTAACTTTAATAAAAATGATACTACTCTAGTTATTGTGAAAAATGTTTAAAGAAAGTTGTCACCCAGTGGGAAATATTCTGAGTTTTATTCTTAAATTGTTTTCACCGTGGAGATGACTTTGCATTTCTGCTGCCTTCTCAGTATGAACTGCTTGTTCACCTACTAGATATGTCTTGAATATAAATGTGACAAACATGATACCTTTTCAAATTGCTCCACCTTTCCCTTTTCACACCTGAAGGCCAACACATGGCTCCCAGGAAACCCTACCAAATGGCGTACACTGACCCAGCTGTTGATCTGTGGAATGTTTTGCTCGGCGGACACTGGCCTGCATCAGGTCCCCCAGACTTCCCACCTGATTGGTCGTTGGGCATTCAGCATCTCTGCCCCCACACTCTGGAACTCTATCTCGCAATTCCTCCGCCTCACCCCCTCTCTTGCCTCCTTCATGTCCCGTCTGAAGACCTTCCTCTTCAACAGAGTCTTTGGCCACCCTTCCAATCCCCGTTCCCCACCCCTCCTGACCCCAACTCCCAGCTTGGGTCCAAAAAACCCTGACTGTCCAGCGCCCTGGGACGTCTTTCCGATGTGAAGGGAGCTATACAAATGTAATTTGTTGTTATTGTTTTGGTGGGAGTTCCTCCTGACAGTTCTCCTTGCTGAGATCACAGGTGCGAAACTCCACATGGTCTAAAACCAAAACATCCAGCATTATCATAAAATGCAAGGTTTGAAACATTTTTCAATTCACTCTCAATTCTGAAGCCAAAGACACCGTAGGTTGTAATTTTTTGAAAGAAAATACTTAAAAGATTGCTTCCAAATTAGGATTGACTTTAAGAATGTTTGCATATCTCAGATTTTAAAACTATGCACAATTTCACGTTTCAGAGAAGGGTAATCCAGAGAGAAGAAACCCTAAGCATAGATGATCTCTATTGGTGAGAGAAAATACTAAAATTACTATGTTTGATTACATTTTAGAACATCTAAATTAATCAGGTTGAAATGATCTTATTATGGGAGAGTACTGTTCTTTATTTAGAGCATGTTTTGAAATATAATACTCCATTCTATTGACTGGTCTGTCATCACCAGTGTCCTCAAGTACTGCAGTCAGGATCTGGACTATCGAAACTGCTACAGAGGGTTGACTGTAGTCCGTCATTCTATTGATAAGCATGTAATTTTGGAGCCATCTCAGTCTTAAAGAGTCTCTGTTTACCTTCCCTCCCCCTTGAAACTTTACTACTTGATCATCACCTGTGGAGTTCTGTAGCTCTGGGGTTAGAGCACTTGTTTCGCAAGTGAGACATCTGGGTTCAATTCCTGGCAGGGCAAAATCTTGGGCAAGTTTCCTTACTCCACATGCCTGATAATAATCCCTCAAGAAGAAAACATTAATAAATTGATCACTTCAATCCATGACTGTTTGTGGGACTCTATTGTGCGCAATTGGCTGCCCCATTTCACGCACAAATATAAAATCAATTCACTTTACAGTATATTCTGTGAAGCCTTTTGAGACGTCTAGAAGATGCTAAAAGCACTTTATCAAAAGCAAGAATTATATATTATTATATAATATATATACCTCACGATGGTATAATGTGGCATTTAAGTGGCAGCAGCCCACTCATGAGTGTGACAGTAAAAGGTGTTGCATATAAACAATTAATATTGTCTAAAGGAGTTCTTGCAAATAACTTCAAATGACTTCCTGGAAAATTGATAGCCATTAGATTTCGGTGTGAGATGTCATCATTGGCATTATCAGTGTGAATGTCAGACAACATTTCCATGGCAATCCAAAATAAAATTGTCCTACACGAATTTCAGTGCGTAATTCTTAATTAACAATAGGCACACTCTCACACTTCCAATAATAATGAGTCTGAAGCCCACAAGACAGATACAACCAACTTCAACATTGCTGTTATTGTGCAGGTTGTGAGCTGAAGCTTTTGACTGGAAATCACTCCCTAGTCATTCTTTTGTGCTGTAAAATTCTATGCTTCTATGGGATATGAGGGGAAAAAGGCAAATGAGACTGAATGGATCCATCATTTTGAGCCAGTACAGATGCAACACAATGGACTGAAAGACCTTCTCCTCCTCCAGACATTATTTGTATTTTTTAAAGCCCTGTCAGGACTTTGAACTCTGTGAGGGCTGAGAGACTGAGCACAGTGCGAGGGGAACAATGCATTTTCAGATTCTGCCTGAAAATGCATGGTAAATGTTAAAACCTAATGGTACTATTATGAAAGGAGAAGGGAGTTTCTTCCAGGTGTTCTGGCAATCACTTTCGAATATTGTCAGGACTAAATTTCACAGTAATTCCTTGACATGTGATGAGGCACGATATCAGATGCAAATAATATTTATTACAAAACAAGGTGTTAATTTGCCTGTCAATTTGCTTAACTTTTACACCAAAGCAACAGTCACAGTGTGTGGTTAAAATGTCACACAGGAAGCTTAAAGGAATGCAATGAGCATTCATCCCTGTTTGACTACATTTGATGGCTCTATACCATATGTAAAGATTATTCATACAATATACAGCACAGAAGGAGGCCATTCAGCCCATCTTGTCTGTGCCATCTCTTTGAAAAGAGCTAGCCAATTAAATCCCACTACCCCACTCTCTCCCCATAGCCCTGCAAACTTGCCCTCCCCAAATAATTATCTAGTTTCTCTCTTAAAAGTTGTTATCGAATCGGCAACCTTTCAGGCAATGCATTCCAGATCCGAACAACTCACTGTGTGAAAGATTTCTCCTCACCTCCCCTCTGTTTCTTTTAGCAACTATTTTAAATCGGTGTCCACGGGTTACCGACCCACCCACCAGTGAAAATAGATTCTCCTTGTTCACCCTATCGAATCCCCTCATAATTTTGAACACTTCTATTAAGTTTCCTCTTAACCTTCTCTGCTCCAAGGAGAATAATCCTAACTTCTGTAGATTCTCCTGATAACTAAAGTCCCTCATCGCTGGTAAATCTCCTTTGCATCCTCTCCAATCCCTTGACATCCTTCCTAATGTGTGGTACCCAGAACTGAACACAGTCTCTAGCTGAGGCCTAACCTGTGCTTTATAAAGGTTCATCATAACTTCCTGACTTTTGTATTCTGTGCCCCTATTTATAAAGCCTGGTATCCCGTATGCTTTTTTAACATCTTTATCTACCTGTCCTGCACCTTCAAAGATTTACTGATATGAACCCCCAGGTCTCTTTGTTCCTTCACCCCCTTTAAGATTGTACCATCAGCTTATATCACCTCTCCTCGTTCTTCCTCCAAAATGCATCACTTTGCATTTCTCCACATTAAACCTCCTGTCTGCCCATATACCAGTCTGTCTGTGTCCATTTGCAGTCTGCTATCATCCTCCTCACTACCATCCAACCTTTTTGGTGCCTCCTCTCGGTTTATTCTTTATGTGCTTATAAAATACCTTGGGGTTCCCTTCTATGTTACCCGCTAATCTTTTCTCAGAAAATCTTTTTGCCCCTCTTATTTCTTTTCAGTTCTCCTCTGTATTTTCTATATTCTATTTTATTATCTTCTGTATTTTGGACCTGACATTTATCATACACCTCCTTTTTCTGTTTTATTTTAATCCCAATTTCCTTATTCATCCAGGAACGTTTGGATGCCCTACTTTTCCCCTATGTGGGAATGTATTTGTTCTGTCCCCGAACTATCTCTTCCTTGAAGCCTTCCATTCCTTGTTAACTGTTTTACCTGCCAATCTTTCTTTCCAGTCCAACTTGGTTAGGTCCCTTTTTAACTCATTGAAATTAGCCCTCTTCCAGTTGAGTATCTTCACCTTTGATTGCTCCTTGTCCCTTTCCATAAGTACTCTAAACCTGATGTTGTGACCACTGTTGTCCAGATGCTCTCCTACTGAAACCTGCTCGACTTCATTCTCCTGAACTAGATCCAGCACTGCTTCCTTCCTCATTGGACTGGAAACATACTGACCCAGAAAGTTATCCTGCAAACATTTCAGGAACCCTTTCCCCTCCTTGCCCTTTACACTGTTATTTTGTCAGTCTATGTTAGGATAATTGAAGTCCCCCATTATCACTGTTGCATCTTTCTGAATCTGCTTGCACATTTGCTCATCTATCTCCTTCCCACTATTTGGTGGTCTATAGTATATACATGGATATATTATTATTAGTCACTGTTCTGTTGCTTAAGTTCCTGGTTTCATACACACTTCTATCTGTGGTCTTGCATTCCTGACCTATATACTGTAGATGTACGTCTTACTAACCACATTAACAGATTGTTCCAGCGCAGAGCTCTACAATAACCTTATCCTTGAATATTTGTTTCAATAATACAAATGAGCAATTCTCCAGTGGATGGCTGAAGTCCCTCCCAGTCAGGGTATCATCTGTTTCCAAGGCCAGTACAAAGTCACTGAATCTTAGCTTCTTGCATTTACAGCTGCAACTGATTTCCTAATGTGCCAGAATTTAAATTCATACCCACAGATTCATACAATAATAATGATATTTATTATTATTACAAATATATACTGGACATGGAATATCCTAGGAATCAACAGGAGACTTTTCTTGATAAACCAATATTGTTGTCCCTTGTTTAAATATCATGCTTCAAGAATTTGAAGCAAATTGACAGCAATTGATGCCAAAATAGAACTAAATCCACATAATATCCCACAATGTTTATATTATGAATAAAAAGGTCACTGAGACCCTAGAGGCAGTGTACAGGAAGGCAACACATCTGATCACAAGTACGACAGAGAATGGCTATGAGAAACAACTGATAAGCTAGCAATGGCAGTTATGAACCTATAATGCTTTACTAATTTTCTGTGAAAAAGCAATAATTCACAAAGGGATTCATCAATAGCGATTCAAGTCACTAACAGGAAATCCGGGCAATAAGTCTGATTCAACAACTTTGTGCATCAGACTAGCTCAGTTGGTAGCACTCTCACCTCTGATTCAGAAGGTTTTGGGTTCAAACCCCACCATGGGATTTGGAGCCCATATTGTCTGTGTGCTGCATTATCGGAGGTGCTGTCCTTCCAACGAGTGTTGAACCAAGGTCCTGTCTGCCTGCCCAGGTGGGTACTAAAGATCATATGGCTCTATTTAAAAAGAAAAGGGAATTTCTCCTAGTGTCCTGACCAACAATCCCCCCAAATAAAATTGGTCACTCACAACTTTGCTATTTATGGGATATTGCTGTGCACAAATTGGCTGCTATGTATTTCCACAAAATACAGTCACACCATGTTACAGTATTTCCTGTGAAATGCTTTTGAGATGTCTCGATGACATGACAAGTCACTATATCAAATGCAAGGATTTGCAACATTACTAACTTGCAAGAACCCTGCAATCTACTTCCAATCCTTCAGTGTGAGATCCCACCGGCTGCCTGTGACATCCCTATTAGCGACTCAGTCACTATTAGTAAATCTAATCGCAAACAGCCTCTTTTTCCACCTCAATGTCACCATACCCCTCAACTACAAGCTTGAACTACTCCAAACTATCCATAGTAAACGTGAATCATCTTCTAAAACATTTTTAAAGACTATCCCACATAACCATTTCATGGTCCCCTACCATATGCCTCTAATTCTGGCAAATTAAAATAATACAGCAATGCAAGGAGTAGCTATATTGTCCAGTATATTGCAGAAATACAATCACTTGAATATGTATCATTCCTCCATTCCACTAGAGGGTGTAGGCAGTAGTTTCTGCAAATATACTGTAGTGTCCAAAAAAGTGAACATGAGAGAAGGATGGAGTAAACATGCAAAGGGTTTAATGGGCTCAAAGTAATTATGCATGGACTGCATGGCACTCGGTACATTGAGTGCGAATTGAACGAATCCTGCTTCTTCTCACATAATTCCCTTTGGAATAGGGAAACAGCTCATCAGGGGCTGGACAAAGGAAAAAGGAAATAATAATTTCAACTCCAATGAGACAATGCTTACTCCTCACCCCTGGAGGAAAATCATCAGCTGGTCATCTGACAGATGACAAAGGTAGGTTTGAGCGCAGGTTGGAATATATGCCCAAATCCCAGAGTTTAAAAGGACAACATACAAACACACAGCACCAACCATTCTTCATTCTATGGTCTCATTTTATCACAAGTTAATTTAAAAAAACTGAAATTTGGAATATTTTCAAAAATATCTGCTCCACAACTGGTGTGTGCAAAGATTCATATCTAGCTTACTAAATACTATGTTAGCAGACATAGCATCTGTTTCCCAGTCTAGTGAGAAGCTGGGGAATATATTTTATTAAATCAAGTCAAAAATAACACAACAAACTTCCTAACTGCACTACAGTAATTGAAATCTAACTACACAATGTCAAAGCAAGGGTATGACTTTCCTTTGACTTAAATGTACAAAAGGCACCCCCAGGGCCTCTGAAATTCCCAAATCTTTCAAGAACCCGTATGTAAGTATATCGCTGATGCATATTATAGTGATGTTCAGTCTTCAGGGGCCTGTCCTGGATATATTTTGCTGCAAAACAATTATGGTTAAAGAAACAGCATCATCCTGGGGAAATAAGTTTGTTAAAATTTATTTTAGGAAAAAAAAGGCAATTATATAAACCAATTCAAATATGCTGCTGTATGTGATGGAAATGACACATAGATCTAAGTTCCTCCCTCAAGAGGCTCTATACAATAAACCTCACATAAGTCATATTAGTTGCGATCTATCCTAACATAGACTGGCAAAATAACAGTGTAAAGGGCAAGGAGGGGGAAGGGTACTTGAAATGTGTGCAGGATAACTTTCTGGGTCAGTATGTTTCCAGTTCAATGAGGAAGGAAGCAGTGCTGGATCTAGTTCTGGGGAATGAAGTGGGGCAAGTGGAGCAGGTTTCAGTAGGAGAGCGTCTGGATAACCGTGATCATTCATTTAATATGACTTATGCGAAGTATGAATTATGTCAAACTTGCATAGAATATAGACTCTTGAATGGGACTTGGGAAAATAATAATAATCCGTGCATTTGATATAGCGCGTTATCACATCATCGAGACATCTCAAAGCGCTTCACAGGATATATCGTAAAGTGCAGTGACTGTGTATTTTGTGGGTGTACAACTTAGGTGATTTATACAGAACAGACTTATGCGAGTTTTACTGTACTTCTTACAATAATCCTCGGATTTCTTATAATAATGCTTAGCGCGTCATCAAAACATCTCAAAGTGCTTCGCTGGATTTAGGATGGAGTGTAGCGACTGTGTCTTTGTAAGTGCACACTCATTGCACGTTAACACTTGCAGCTTTTCTTTAAAAAAAACATATTAAAAATAAGTGTTGCGAAATGCAAGCCCGTGAACATTTTAAGAGAGAGAAACAACCTCTTGCAGCCTGAGGTGACCATGGAAACACTGGGCAAGAACACATCCACCTTGCAGTCACCTCTGCCTCACAGCTCACAGGCACCCAGTCAGCGCCTGAGCCAATTACACACCCACCCGTCAATTCAATTCGCCCCATTTTAACTAGAAACGATGCGAATTGCTTTACTCCTGTGTTCACCTTGGTTGTTTAAATAATAACAATGATAATTTTTTTAAACCAGGGGAGTTTTATTTGGACAGGCGCTCGGGCGAGCGGCGCCGCCGACAGTGATGGCCCGCGGGTCGGGGTCCTTCCTCAGTGCACACGGAGCTGGTGACCGAGGACCATGTTCTACAAGTTGAGCGGAATCACTCAGCGGCTGAGCGGCGGCACCGCGGCTGTGTACAACCCGCAGGTACGGTGGGGCGACCCTGGGGGGGAGGGGAGAGGAGGTGGGATTGGAGGGGGGAACGGCAGGACAGGGAGACCCCCGGGGCCCAAACCGGAGCCGAGTGTCGAGGCGCTGCTCCCGGAGACCGACCTACAGTCTAAGGGAACTGAGAGGTCAATCCGCAGTCACCACCGCCCCCCCCCACCCCCAACCTCGCACCCTGGGTTACCCCCACTCTCTGGGTCATCCCCACACTGCCCCCCTATCCCCCGCGCGCTCATCCCCACACCAGCCCCTGGTCATCTAAGTCAGGGTAAAATCTTTGACATCGCTGTCAGATGGACTTCAAACCATCCCATGGCACCAATTGAAAAGAAAAGGGAGTTTCTCCGGGTCCTGACCAACAATTCCCCCAAATAAAATTGGACATTCACTTCATGGCTGTTTGTGGGACATGATATGCTGCAAATTGTCGGTTGTATTTGACTGTGAAATACACAGGCACTACAGTTTAGAGTAAATCTTGTGAAGTGCTTTGTGATGCCCTCCCAATATGATGTGGCACTATATCTATTGTAAGGATTAATTATTTTCTCAATCATTTGAAAAGGGCTTGAAACCTCTGGTTTTCTCTGAACCTCCAACTATGATATTTGCAAGTCCAACTAACTTGGTATCCGTGGGCAGACAAGGGCTGCAGTATCTGCAACAGAACAAGGTGCCTGATTTGCAAAGAATGTTTCAGGTACGCCTCTAAAGATTTGTTTACTTTAGATAAGGCCAAATACAATATAATAGGGTCACAATGGATAATGTTATGCACAATGTATGAATGTTAACTTTTCCTATACTACTACTGCATGTGACTGGCGTTGGCTCATCGTGACATCCACAACAACCAGTGATGCGCATTGTCCCATACTTCCTGAGGCTCAAGGTCCAAATCAGCCCCGAACTGTTGCACTCAGTTATGACTCAGGTGCCCTCAAGACTGCCTCCAGGTAACGCCTGGTCTCCTGTCTGAATAGCAATTCTGAGAGCTGAGTGAGTAGGTCACCGTTCTTCCATTGGACATGTCCGATGATTTAGTGACACTTCTCTGTGTCTCTGCTCAGGTCGGACGAACTGGTGTGAGCCGACACAGCATCATTTGTAATATGGTTAAACTTGCGTATTCCAAAGATCCGGTGCTGGCACCCCATGTGGAATACTTAAAGCGTGTCCAAGTCTCTTTTCAGCAGCGTCCATGTTTCCATGCCACATAGATGCACTGACATCATCCTGTGACTCCACAGCTTCAAAGCCAGGGACAGACCCTGGTTGGTACTTCACCGAGCGCGCCATGCCAATGGACGTCCACAGTCGCAGTACACACTAACCCAAGGAATCGTTGTCGGGTCTTAGATATGAGAGCCTGTGCACCAATTCGGCCGTTTCACCAGAGAATGTTATGGAACGATGTTCAGGCCCTTCGTCTTGGTCCACGATCGCCGGAGCCCCATGGAGACAGCTGCCTCTTCAAAGCGCTTCAGGATTCCTGGCCACTTCGCCGGGTCAGATTTCATATATCAATGTCTCCAAATAAACTGAAGAGTAATTTATGCGCCACTCTACATTTCAGGAACTGTCGAGTAGTTGATGTGTTTTCTCCTAGGGAACGGGCACCATATGCCTGCTACAGCATCCTCATCAGGAGCATTTGATTGCTTTGTCAATTTCTGTACATTTTAGGTTTGCTTCATTTAAAGACTTTATCGTAATTTTTTTGTTGTTGCAGAAATCTGATGGTTTACCTGTGCATCTCAAGCGTGGTGTCCCTGATCGACTGCTCTACAGGACCACAATGGCATTGACTATTGGAGGGACCATCTATTGCCTGGTGGCACTCTTCTTGGCAGCTCAGCCCAAAAACAAATAAAGATTCTGCTGTGACTGATACTGATACCTCTAAAATCCTGAACACCATGACCAAGTAACAGACGTTCACTGATTTCTTCCTACTTTGGGTGCACTTTAATGTCTGTTCATATATGGGATTGATCTTGTATTGGGGTATTGTGAGCATTTTAGAGCCCAGTAGCCTGACTCACAGCACTGAAACTTGGTTAATGATGCATTAATTGTTTAATAAATGTGTTGTGTTCTAGAAAATGGATTAAAAAAAACGAGCCTGTAAAGTAATTGGAGCATTGGTGGCGACCTATTGGATTTTCTTTAATTTGCACAAAAGCTCATTGGGATCTTTCATTTCTGCGACTGAACACCCATTAAATATTGTTTTGAGATTGTTGTATATACTTTTAACTTTAATAGCAATTGAATGTGGATGAATTCAAAGAAAGGCTCCATAATATTAGTCTATTTCCAAGGAACTTACTGTACAGATTAATTTTACTTTGGGTGGAAACTGCAAAAAATGTATTTAAATTATCTTTCGGTATGTAACTTACACCATTATGTTAAATGTCAGTGTGGCAACAAAGCAACAAAGTTGCACTTTTAAGACCATGTTATATCTATAAATGTTCTGACTCCCATTGGTTAAACAGTACACAAGGATCAATGAATGGCACAATACTTTGGATCAGTTTTGAAAAATCAATCCATTAATAAAACTCTTGACTGAAAATTATTATTTTCATCAACAAAAGAAACAGACAGTATACAATTACTTCAGTTTTTCTGTATGGAATTAGAAGACTGATAACCTGTACCTCATCAAGTGTATCTGAGTTCAGCTAAATTTGGTTTAGGTGTATGTAATAGAGTTTAAAATAATTATTCCAGCAAGTAGATCTTTACCAGTGTAATTTTGGAACCAGTACTCCTTCAAGTTATCTTTTGAGAGAAAACATTGCAACAAGCCACTATGCTAAATGCAAGCATGCCATAAGTTCAGATGTCTTGGGTTGAATATATGGCTTACAAGTCCTTCAATTTGCTATAATTATATCTCATAATCTAATGTGGGTAAATTGCAGAGTTTATGAACAGTTGGGCCAGAGATTGGCAGCTTCAATATTTACGACCCCATTAAAACATTGCCTTTTCACCTGTAAATTGTTAAGTGCAGACCATTCGTACTGTTCTTCATTCATCACATTTTCATGGTGTTAAACAAGTGTGTGAAAGAGGTGTTGCATGCGTGAGAGCACTTTATTATATGTCATGCCCATATTGCCCACAGCAATGAGCTCACCTTCCATCAGTTCATGTTCGCTTTGTGGATCGTCACATACGCAAGACTTCCTTTATGTATGTCGACCAATAAAACTTGTTTTTACGGACTAGTCACTATGGAAACTAGCGAGGTCTCCACTATCCCAGTCTACAGATAATGAAATGATTCTGGAGAAAAATGGTAACGAGTAATTTCAATTGAAACAGCACTCTAAATTAGAAAATGTTTTGTCTGAACTCACAAGGTCAATTTGGAAGCGAAAGCCCTAAATATTATCTTGTTTATCCCCCTGCCCCCAACCCCCACCTCCCCCCTTCATTAATGTCAACATATTCAATTACAGAACATTTCATTTTGAGCTATCTGACAGCTACTAAAGCTGAATTACCTCAGTTCTTTCAGTTGCTTTCTGTAAATGCCAGTCACTTTCTGGGAGGCGTAAAAGGAAGAAGTGAATGGGAGAATAGAAAAAATAAATATAAACTTTTTAGTGGCTAAAAGTTCAATACGTGTTCACCAGTTAATATAGTAGGAATCTTTACATTTTATATAGTGCCTTTCATGTTGGGATGGAGGATATATTTACAGTATTCCCTGCTTCACAAAATCTACAGTAAAATGTAATAGCTTTCAATTCTTTTCTACCTTTGTACGGACTGGATTGTGTAAAACGCCTGCCTAAATGACATTCACTCAGATTTGTACAAATTAAATTTTTAGATTGGGAACATTGGCAAAATCATGATTTACACACTTTATCAGATATACCTAGATATACACCCATAAGATCTATTCTATTGTCATTTTTCACAATTTGTCAATTCTTAACAAGGAGTTAGAGGAAGCAGTTTTATTTCATATATTCTAGATTTTCTTTTTTTTGAAGGTATGAATCCTATTCTTATCAGTCTCTATGGCATGCAATCTGCTCCCAGCTCACAGTTAGTGCTGCTTTGCATTGACTATAAAGAGATACACAAAGGATACCTGGTGATTCCTCTGCCCCTAATTTCCCTCTTTGTGGAGGCGTTGACCCACTTTCACTCTAGGTCTGCCTGAAGAAGCATGGTTGAGATCAGAATTTATCTGCATCCTGCATCCAATACCATGTTGCTCTTTCATTTTGTGGAGTCCTCTGGCTCAGTGGTTAGAGCACTCGCTTTGCAAGCGAGAGACCTGAGTTCAATTCCAGGCAGAGGGCGAAACCTTGGGCAAGTTTCCTTACTCCACACGCCTAATAATAATCCCTCCAAAACAAAACAATAATAAATTGGTCATTTTCAATCCACGACTGTTTGTGGGACACTGCTGTGCGCAATTGGCTGCCGCGTTTTGCCCACAAATATACAGTCAATTAACTTTACAGTATATTCTGTGAAGCGCTTTGGGACGTCTAGAAGATGTGAAAACGCTATATCAAATGCAAGGATTATTATTATTATTTCTTTGTATACATTGTAGATACCCTTTTTACAGAATCTTGTCTTCTCAGAAATAAAAATGTTAGAATGGCACAGTAGGTTAATAAGCATCTGAAAGAGAAAGATCGCAAGACAGATTTGTCAGAAGGTTTGCCTTCATCCCACTTGATCTTATCATGTTTCAGCCTGGCTCAACTGGTAGCATTATTGCCTCTGAGTCAGAAAGTTATGGGTTCAAGCTCCACATCAGAATTTTGAACTCATATAATCAAGGCTGATACTCCAGTGCAGTACTGTGGGTGCATTGCATCGTTGGAGTCAGACATCCAAACCGAGACATCTTTGCCAGTTCAAGTAGGCGTTAAAAGATCTTTTGGCACTATTTGAAAAAAGAAAGAAATTTCTTCAGGTGTCCTGGCCAACAATCCCCCAAATAAAATTGGTCATTTACTTCATGACTGTAGGTGGGACATTGCTGTGTGCAAATTGGCTGCTGTATTTGCCTATAAAATGCAGTCATTCCACTTTAGAGTACAATCTCCGAAGCACTTTGAAACATCCTGCTAACTATATCAAATATTAGGATTGTTGTTATTATCTTTCTCGAAGAATCACCCTACTGTCCTTCCAGAAAAGCATCAATCTTTTTTTAAAATTAGTAACCTTTGGGTAAGGAAGTATTTTCTGGTGCTCGTCTTGAAATGGCCCTTTACGACCCGTAACCTGTGCCCTCTTGTTCTGCTGCCTTGGCATATCCAAAAGTACTTTCTCAATGCCATTTAAAAATGAAAGTCCTGGCTAGCACGTTTCATCAGAACTGAAACAATGGAGCCCTTGTTTAGGATAGCAGTGAGCAATCAAAACCACGCCAAGAAAAACAGGTTATTAATGCTGGTTTTATATTACAAGTTTACCTCCCAAGGCAAGGCTACCTCCAGTATATGCATAGGCAGGATGGTCTGAATGGCCTCTTTATGTTCTACAAACATTTCTATGATTATATGGCACTGAGATTCCTTTATTATTGTTCATTCCCAAACATGAATTACAGAATACGTGAAGAATGTCATTCCAACAGGAATTTATTTGCAATGGAATGCACTGCCTCAAGTAAGTGTGGTAAATACAAGAGGGAGGTATCTGACCTGTTTGTCCCCCACAATCCATTAACCCCAGCCTTCGCTCGACTGGCTCCGGCCTCCTGCTTGTCCCTTGTGCCCTATCTTTCAAGCACTAATCACCGAAACTCTGGAACACTCTTCCTCTACCCCTCCATCTTGCCCCTCCTTTCCCATCTCCAGCTCAGCATTGTACTCTGACATTGTCAAGCACTCTAGGATGTTACCTGGTGTAATGCTACATAAATACAAGTTGTTGTTTGTTAGGTGTCAAATTGGTTCACTTGGTAATATTTAACTGAGCAGAAGGTTGTGGATTGAAGCTCCACATTGCAATTTTAACTCGCAGTCTAGGTTGATACTCCAGTATAGTGTAGGGGTGCGCTGCATTGTCAGATGTGATGTTCATCGGATGAAACATTAAACGTAGGTCGCATCTGCCTGTTCAAGTGGATGTTAAAGATCCCATGGCTTTATTGAAAAAAGATGGTTTCTCCCATTGTCCTGGCCAACATTTCCCAGGATATAATTGGTTATTTGCTTCCTGGCTGTTTGTGAAACGCTGCTGTGCAAGTGGGTTGTTGTCTTTGCTTACAAAATACACAGTCATTACACTTTACAGAAATACAGTAAGTGCCTTGAGAGATCCTCTGGATGTAAAAGGCTTTACATCAAATGTAAGGATTATTATAAATAGTTTTCAAATGCCTTTGTCATCTCTCTGAGGAGTGATATCACAATCTCAGGTAGCTTCAAGGAGATTTGGATCATTTCCAACTGGGACACAAACAAGGTTTACCTCCCGACACTAGGCACTATACAAGTGTAATTTGTTGTTATGTAGAACAGATACAAAATAATAACGATCTTTGCACTAGATATAGCACCTTACCATGTCATAGAAATGTCTAAAAGTGCTTCATAGGATTCACTATAAAGGTAGTGACTGTGCTTTGAATGTTACAAGTTCTATTTATACATAAATTCTTCCTTTTAGCATAGTATGGTTTCCTATAATTTCTGTCTCCAAGCAAAAAAAAACTGACAGCGCCGTCTTTAATACCTTGTTTGAACAAATCAAATTTGACTCAAAATCATATTGTTCTGAACAGAATTTAATCGGGGTCTGCAATTACAAATGCTTTTCTCTTATACAGCGCTCGCATCAAATGGTATTGAATTACCCCCTACTGTGTGCTCTCTGCGGTACAGTGGGAAATAGGTGAGCGGAAGTTTACATTAGGATGTTCCCAAATAAAGTCTCTCCATAGCCCTGCAATACTGTCCTCCCCAAATACCCATCTATTTCTCTCTTAAAAGTTGTTTTTTAATCGGCTTTCACTACCCTTTCAGATAATGCATTCCAGATCTGAACAACTCGCTGGGTGAATTTTTTTTCCCCCTAACCTCCTCTCTGTTTCTTTTAACAACTATCTTAAATTGGTGTCCTTAGGTTACTGACCCACATGCCAGTGGAAACAGTTTCTCCCGGTTCAACCTATCAAATCCTCTCTTGATCCTGAAAACTTCTATTAAATCCCCTCTTAATCGTCTCTGCTCTAGGGAGAGTAATCCTAGTTTCGCTAGGATATCTAAGGTCCTTCATTCCTGGTACCATCCTGGTAAACCTCCTTTGCATCTCTCCAATGCCCTAACATCTTTCCTAAACTGCGGAGCCCAGAACTGATCACAGTACTCCAACTGAGGCCCAATCGGCATTTTATAAATATTCAACATAACCTCCTAACTTTTGAATTCTATGCCACTATTTATAAAATCTAGTATCCCATATGCTTTTTTAACAGTTTTATCTACCTGTCCTGCCACCTTCAGACACCCAGGTCTCTCTGTTCATTTGTCCCCTTTAAAATTGTACCATCTAGCTTATACTGCCTCTCCTCATTCTTCCTACCAAAATGCAATACTTTGTATTTCTCCACATTAAACCTCATCTGCCATGTTTCTGCCCATTTTACCAATTTGTCTAAGTCCTCTTGGAGTCTGGTGCTATCCTTCTCACCATTAACTACGTTTTGTAGCTGAGTATTGTCTGCAAATTTGGAAATTGTGCTCCCTATATCCAGATCCAGATCATTAATATAGATCAGAAAGAGCAGTGGTCCCAATACCGACCCCTGAGGGACACCATTACACACCTTCCTCCAGTCAGAAAAGTAACCATTTACTACCACTCTCTGCTTTCTGTCTCCTAGCCAGTTCTGGATCCATGTTGCCACAGTCCTTTTAATACCATGGGCTTCTTTTTTGTTTATAAGTCTTTTATGTGGCACTTTGTCAAATGCCTTTTGAAAATCTAGATGAACTATGTTTACTGCACTACCTTCATCCACCCGCTCAGTCACTTCATCAAAAAATTCTATTAGGTTTGTCAGACACAATCTGCCTTTAATAAATCCGTGTTGACTGTCTTTTATTAAACCATATTTGTCTAAGTGAGAATTTATATTGTCCCAGATTATAGTCTCCAGAAGTTTCCCTATTAATGACGTTAGGCTGATTGGTCTGTAGTTCTCAGGTTTATCCTTCTGTCCCTTTTTGTACAGGGGAGTAACATTTGCAACCTTCCAGTCCTCTGGCATCACTCCAGTGTCCAAAGAGGATTGAAAGATTGTGGCCAGAGCCTCCACTATTTCCACCCTTGCTTCTCTCAGTAACCTAGGATACATCCCATCCAGACCAGATGACTTATCTATGTTGAGCACCGACAGGCTTTTTAGTACCTCCTCTCTGTTGAGTTTTATCATATCCAATTTCTGTTCACAGGCCTGCGATATTGTAGCATTGGTTGCATTGTCTTCTTTTGTGAAGACATTTGCAAAGTACTTATTTAGTACATCTGCCTCAACAAGAATATTTCCACTTGGGTCCCTAATTGGACCCACCCTACCTTTGACTAACCTTTTACTCTTGATATGCTTATAAAATACCTTAGGGTTCCCTTTTATGTTTCCTGCTAATCTTTTCTCGTACAATCTCTTCGCTCTTCTTATTTCCCTTTTCACTTCTCCTCTGTACTTCCTATATTCTATTTGATTATCCTGTGTGGTTTGGACCTGACATTTGTCATAAGCCTCCTTTTTCTGTTTTATTTTAATCCCAATTTCCTTAATCACCCAGGGAGGTTTGACTGTCCTATCTTTCCCCTTTGTGGGAATGTATTTGCTCTGTCCCCGAACTATCTCCTCCTTGAAGGCTTCCCATTGTTCATTTGCTGTCTTACCTGCCAATCTTACTTTCCAATCTATCTTGACCAGGTCCCTCTTTAGCTCACTGAAATTAGTCCACTTCCAGTTGAAGGTCTTTACCTTTGATTGTTGTCCTTTTCCATAACTATTCTAAACTTAATGATATTGTGATCACTGTTATCCAGATGCTTGCCTGCTGAAATCTGCTCCACTTGCCGCACTTCATCTCCCAGAACTAAATCCAGCACTGCTTCCTTCCTCTTTGGGCTGGAAACATGCTGATCCAGAAAGTTCTCCTGCACACATTTCAGGAATTTCTCCCCTTCCTTGCCCTTTACACTGTGGCCATACATCAGTCCACCTATTTGACGAGTATTATTCTATTGACAAGGGATTTGGGGGGAAGGAGGGGAATCAAGGCTGGCCTAAACTTTTCCTCACCATTTGTCAATAACTGCACACTTACCAGCAGGAAAGTGGCAAATAGTAATCAGAGACCTGAAATTCCACAATCCTTAGCCTTAAGACCAATTTAGCATGTCCAATTATTTTTTCTAATTTTCTCTCCAATAACATTCACCTCTTTTTGGTGACTAGTCTCCTCTTGTTGGGATGCTATTCCAAGGGTATTGCTCGCTCTCTGCTATATGTGAGCCTTAGCTGTGAGTCCTGTCAGACCACTCACTATTGAGGGGGTCACAGCTGAGCCTGACCTCTCCCTACCCGACTGCCATACATGTGCACAGACAGACACAAAGAGTGCTTTAGAGAGACTAGAAGCAGGGACTACTCGCCCTGACCCTGGAAAGACTGGGACCAATTTAACTTCCAAGTGCCTCTGAGACCAGCAAGCTCAGCACAGATCGGGATTCAAACCAGTGAGCTATTAATCTGTAAGCTGCAGTTGTACCTGCTACAAAGATGTTCCCTCATAAATTTAATCTTCATTTTCTACAGTTGTTAGAAAGACCAGGATTTGAACCTGGTGTTGTTGTAGTCTGTAGTCTTAGTGCTACACCAGGCAGGAACTGTGCTTTTATCTATTAGGCCATCGGAGAGACAGAGTGTGTTTTGCTTATCAAGGTGCTTCAAAGTCAAACAACAATAAATTATATTTGTATAGCGTCTTTCACGTCAGGAGGATGTCCCAAGGCGCTGGACAGTCAGGGATCTGCATGTTACCATGTTATAAAGATGTACCAACAATAACAAAATTACATTTGTATAGCGCCTTTCACGTTGGGAAGACGTTGCAAGGAGCTGGACAATCAGTGGTTCAGACACGACCTGGGGGTCGGGGAGGTTTGAGAGCAGTGGAGGGAAGGAGGGTGATCAAAGGCTCAGTTGAAAAGGAGGGCCTTGAGATGGGTCTTGAAGGAAGCAAAGGAGGGGGTGAGATGGAGGGACTGCGAGATGGAGTTCCAGAGGACATGGGCAGAGTGGCAGAAGGCCTGCCTGCCAATGGTGGGGCGGGCGAGGTGGGGGACGTGAAGCAGGCCGGAGCCCACTGAGCGGAGGGAATGGGCAGGTTGGTAGGGGTTTAGAAGGTCGCAGAGGTAGGGGGGCGCAAGGCCATGGAGGGCTTTGAAGGTGAGGACCAGGATGTTGAACTGTATCCTCTGTGTGATGGGAAGCAAGTAAAGTTGGGCAAGGATGGGGGTGATAGCATTGTGGAGCCTGGTGTGGGAGAGGACACAGGTGCAGAGTTCTGAATGATCTCCAGCCTATGGAGGGGGAAGTTGGGGAGGCTAACAAGCAGGGAGTTTGTAACAGAAAAATATTTTTGTGATATTTCACCACTTCCCAAATCATCAACTTGTGAAATCAGGAAGGTTGTAATACAGGTATTCCTGGATTTGTGCTTTATGACATTTCAATGGAGAATCACACAGTGAATCGCTTTTGCAATATCCTGTAGTTTACAATTCAGCTATTTTATTCTCTGTTATAAATGTCATGTTTTCCTCCTGCCCTCAAGATAGAGGCCCTTTTACTGCCAACCCAGTGCTCCATCTGCCAGCTCCGCTGATAGCTGTCAAAGCTCACTCGACCGAGGCAAGCGTGCGCCAGAGAGTGAGCCCAGGGAGTCAGACGTTTAATCTTCTAATTGGCCATCAATTGCTTGACCGCCTGACTTACCAGGCCACCCCTCAGCCTGCATTTCAACTTGGAAATAGCATTTCAATTCAAACAAGTCTGGGTTATATCTGTGCGGAGGAGATCAGACTCGCAGTTGAAGTTCCACAGCCTGGTGCTTCTTACGAATCAAAGGCACAGCCGAGAAATTAATATCATGCGACATTTACCATTATTAACCCTTTGAACTCATCAGGATAAAAGTGAACATTTTCGACAGTGGAGGAAACAGTCTTGCAGAAACAGTTGAGTGTTAATTCAGTTGAGTTTTTAGCAAGAGTCTTGAAGATGAAAGGCTTGAATTTTCAAAGGTAAGTTTAATGCCTTTTATAAAGAGCAGGACTAAATGTCACACCGATTGGCACATGACAGCAGAAAGGCTTTAACCCCTTAAGGAATAGGGTATAAATCTTTCATCAAAGAGGTATATCTAAAGGTTATTTTTTTTCCCATTGCATTAGAAGTTTATGCTGGTTGGTACTTTATCTTCCTTGAGCTCTAATATATAGGAAGGGAATTTCATTATTGAAGATGTCATGAGGCAAGGAATATGACCCAGTTGTAATTACAAAGCCATGGTCTATAAAGGGCAAAAGGAATTCAACACCAATGCCATAGGCAGGGACCCAGACTCAATATTTCCCTTTCACAGCCTACAGTTTTACTATAACATTATTATGTCATGAAATTAAAGATTGTACTGAAATGTGGGGAAAGCCTGAAATTCGATTTTATAATATAACATTACATTTGTAAAGCACCTTTCACTTCCCAAGGCACTGAACAGAGGGATTAAGACCTGAGCAGGGTGGGATCAGGGAGGGTGGAGAGCAGAAGGCAGAGAGGGTAGGAGGTTGGCCGAAGGAATCGTCAAAGATGAAGGTATTGAGGCGTGCCTTGAGAAGGCAAGTGAGGGAACGAGGTGAAGGGAATGTGGGATGGAGTTCCAATGGTTGGGGGCAGAGGGGCTGAAAGCCCGACCACCATTGGTGGGGCGGGCCTGGCGGGGGACATAGAAGAGGCCAGAGCCTGTTGAGTGGAGGGGCGAACAGGTTAGCCAGTCAGAGAGGTAGAAGAGGGCAAGGCCATGGAGGGCCTTGAAGGTGCAGACGAGGATTTTGAACTCGATCCTCTGAGAGATGGGGAGCCAGTGGAGCCGGGCAAGGGTGGGTGTGAAGGGGACACAGAGCTTGGTGTGGTAGAGGACACAAGCTGCAGAGTTCTGGATGATCTGCAGCTCTGCAGCTGCTAGAAAGAACTGGCTTCCGAGTTAAGATTGTATTGAAGAACTTTCCACAATTTGTGTAATCATAACTTCTTAAGCTAAAATAGACCTACAGACTAAGATTAGGCCAACAATCCTGACCGACAATCCTCCAGATAAATTGGCCATTCGTTGACTTGTCTATTTAGGAACTTTGCTGTGTCTGAAATACTGTACAATGTCCAGGGCCTTGGGATGTCCTTCCCGACATGAAAGGCGCTATACAAATGTAATCTTGTTGTTGTTGTTGTTGTCATTTATCTCATAATTTTTGTGATGGAGTCCTGTAGCTCAGTGGTTAGAGCACTTGCCTTGCAAGCGAGACACCTGGGTTCAATTCCAGGCAGGGTGAAACCTTGGGCAAGTTTCCTTACTCCACACGCCTGATAATAATCCCTCCAAAACAAATAATAAATTGGTCATTTTCAATCTACGACTGCTTGTGGGACACTGCTGTGCGCAATTGGCTGCCACGTTTCGCTCACAAATATATGGTCAATTCACTTGAACAGCATATTCTGTGAAGCGCTTTGAGACATCTAGAAAAAGTGAAATGCACTATAACAAATGCAAGGATTATTATTCAGCGCCTTGGGACATCCTCACGACTTGAAAGGCGCTATACAAATGTAATCTTGTTGTTGTTGTTGTTGATGATGCTCTAGATCCTCATTGGACCTATCTACTTCAATCTCATTTTCCTGCTCTTTACCCCAAAGCACTCTACATTATCATTCTTCCGTTGTTTTCAATATCATAATTGATTCACCTTCCATAACCATTCATGGTAACACATCCCACATTTTAGTAGTTCTCTCTGCAAACAAATGTTTTCCAACTTTCTCCCTTATCCTTTGATTGCTAATTTTTGATTGACGACTTGTAATTATATAGCCACCTTACTGTGTGAAAAATAAACTTCTCAATGCATTTGAGTAAGCGAAGGAAGATTTTATTTCAGCTTTCCAGTATTTCCACATTTTCTCTTTATTAATCCCTGTTAATCCTGGCCCTCAACCTGGCTCTGTTGACAGCATACACCCCTAAGTCAGAAGGTTGCGGGTTCAAGGGATTTTGAACTCCCAGTTCAGTTTGGCACTTCAAGTTCTGGTTACCCAAGGAGTCCTGCATTGCTGGAGGTGCTGCATCTTATAGTTAAAAAACTTTGAAAGAAGTGAGTTCAAAATGATCTTAGTTTCTCTGATGGCCAGTGATCAAATCTTAAATGGAATAAGATTGCTTCTTCAAGGTCCTTGGATTGTGCCAGTTCCAGAACGGTAAGGGTGCAAAATGGGCAGTGCAAAGCAACATTCTTGAATAATAATAATAGTAATAAGCACTTCACAGAATACAACAACAACAACAACAACAACAAGATTCCATTTATAAAGCGCCTTTCACGTCAGGAGGACGTCCCAAGGCGCTGCACAGTTGGGTCATGACCCGAGCAAGGGGGGAAATGGTCAGGGTGAGGGGAGGGAAGGGAGGGAGCGAGGAGGGGGAAATGGTCAGGGTGAGGGGAGGGAAGGGAGGGAGCGAGGAGGGGAAGAGAGTCGAGAGGGGAGCTGAAGGCTCGGTCAAAGAGAAAAGTTTTGAGACCGGCCTTGAAGGAGGAAAGGGAGGAAGCGGCGAAGGCACTGGGGGATGGAGTTCCAGAGCCTGGGGGCTGAGAGGCTGAAGGCCCGACCACCGATGGTAGGGCGGTTGGGGCGGGGGACGTGGAGCAGACCGGAGCCAGAGGAACGGAGGGTACGGGCAGGTAGGTAGGGGGATAGTAGGTTGGAGAGGTAGGAGGGAGCAAGGCCGTGAATGGCCTTGTAGGTGAGGATGAGGATCTTGAAATCAATCCTCTGGGGGATGGGGAGCCAGTGGAGGCGAGCGAGGGTGGGAGTGATGTGGTCCCGAAGCCTGGTGCGGGACAGTACACGAGCTGCAGAGTTCTGAATGACCTGCAGCTTGTGGAGGGAGGTGGCGGGAAGGCCGGCGAGGAGAGAGTTCCCATAGTCCAGCCTTGAGGTGACAAAGGCGTGAACCAGGGTTTCAGCAGCGTGAGGGGTGAGGTAATGCCGTAGTCTGGCGATGTTCCGGAGGTGATGGAAGGCGGTGCCAGTTGTGGTGCGGATGTGAGGGAGAAAGGACAGCTCAGGGTCGAACAAAACGCCGAGGTTCCTGACTGGCTTTGAGAGGTGGAGAGTGCAGCCTTGGATGCTGATGGTGTCAGCGCCTGAGGTGCGGAGGCGCTGACGTGAGCCAATCAGGAGGGCCTCGGTTTTTCGCACGTTGAGCTGAAGAAAGTTGTCTCTCGTCCAGGACTCGATGTCGGACAGGCAGGCTGTCAGGACATCGGTGGTCGTGGAGTTGAGAGTAGAGGAGGAAAGGTAGAGTTGGGTGTCATCCGCATACATGTGGAAGTTAACTCCATGTCTGCGGATGATGTCACCAAGGGGGAGCATATAGAGGGTGAAGAGGAGGGGACCGAGGACAGAGCCCTGAGGGACACCACATGAGACAGTACGGGGGGTGGAGGAGAAGCCATTCGTTGAGACAAAGTGAAGACGGTGAGAAAGGTACGACCTAAACCATTCAAGGACAGTGCCTTGAAGGTTGAGGTGGGAGGACAAGCGGTGGAGTAGGATAGCGTGGTCGACCGTATCGAATGCTGCCGATAGGTCGAGGAGGACGAGGAGACAGAGGGAGCCCTGGTCACAGATGGTCAGGATATCATTGGTGACCTTGACCAGGGCAGTTTCTGTGCTATGGGCAGCACGGAAACCTGACTGAAGGGGTTCGAAAAGAGAATGGGTGGAAAGGAAAGAGCGCAGTTGGGAGGCGACAACTCTTTCCAAGACCTTGGAGAGAAAGGGGAGGTTGGAGATGGGCCGGTAGCTTGATAGCTGCGACGCATCAAGGGAGGGTTTTTTCAGGGTGGGCGTGATGATGGCAGTTTTTAATGGAATGGGGACAGAGCCAGAGGAGAGGGACAGGTTGATGATGTCAGTGATATGTGGGGCAAGAAAGTGGAGCTGGGAGATAAGGAGTGGAGTGGGGATGGGGTCAAGGGAGCAGGTGGTTGGTTTTAGGGATAGGATGAGTTCAGTGACAGAGGGTGGGGAAACGGGTACGAAGGTGTGTAGGGGAGGATGGGTAGGAGTCGGAGTGTGGGAGGGAAGGGGTGGGTGGTGGGTGGAAGTTGGAGGGGAAGTGACCGCGGAGCGGATTCCCTTGATCTTGGATTCAAGGAAATCCAGCATCTCCTCGCAGTGAAGGTTGGAGGAGATGACCTGCGCGGGGTGGCGGGGGGGACGGAGGAGTCGGGTTGTGGTGGAAAACAGTAGCCTGGGGTTGTTCTTCGCCTCCAGGATTATCCTGGAGTAGAAGGACGACTTGGCCGAGGCTAGAGTGGAGCGGTAAATTTTGAGGAGGTCCAGCCAGATTTGTCGGTGGACCGTTAGGCCAGATTTGACACAGGTGCGTTCAGCAGCCCGCACCTGGCTTTTCAGTGAGCGGAGGTGGGTGGTGTACCAGGGGGAGGAGCGGGAGTAGGAGACAGTGCGGGAAGTGATGGGGGCAAGAGTATCGAGTGTGGAGGAGAGGGTATTGTGGAGGAGGGAGAGAGGAGAAGAGGGGTCGGTGAGGGTTGAAGGCCAGAGGGAGAGGAGTTCAGAGGACTCCAAGGCATCGGTTAGGGATTGTGGGGGTAACTTCTTCCAAGGGCGGTAGAAGATGGTGGTGGGTCTGGTGGAGGTGGGGAGGGGGGTGGAGGTGGTGAAGGAGATGAAGTAGTGGTCAGAGATGGCCTTGTCGGTAATAGTGACATCCGAGACACTGAGGCCCCGGGTGATCACCAAATCGAGTGGGTGGCCGTGACTGTGAGTGGGGGAGTTTATGTGTAAGGAGAGGTTGAGTGAGGAGAGCAGGGAAGAGAAGTCTGTGGAGATGGAGCAGGAGGGGGTGAAGTGTAGGTTAAAGTCGCCCAGGATGATGAGGCGATCGGAGCAGAGGCAAAGAGATGTGAGGAGTGTTGAAATGTCAGAGATGAAGGTGGGAGAGGTTTTAGGGGGCCGGTAGAGGAGGAGGATTTTAAGGGAGAGGAATGAGGGGTGGGAGAGGGTGAGGTGCTCGAAGGAGGGGAAAGAGCCAGTGGAGTAGGGGGATAGGGCAAGTGGTGTCCTTGAGATAAGGGCAACACCACCGCCACGGCGGTTGGGGCGGGGGATGTGGTGGGAGGTGTAGCCGGGTGGCGTGGCCTCCGTGAGGGGGAAGGTGTCGCCTGGGGTGAGCCAGGTTTCTGTTAAGGCCATGATATCAACGTTCTCATCAAGGATGAGATCGTTGATGACCAGGGCCTTGTTGCAGAGGGAGCGGACATTTTGCAGTCCGATGTGGAGGGAGCGGTTGACAGAAGGGTGTGTGGGAGGGGAAGGGGGTCCAGGTTGTGAGGCAGGGGTGGGGGGAATGGGGATGAGGGAGGAGAGGTTGACTCCCCGGGTCTGTGTCCGGGGGTGGGTGGCGAGTGTGGTGGGGAATGGGGCAGTCGGTGTGGCTGCTGCTGGACAGCCAACGCCGAGTGCCGCGGTGAGCCCGGCGGAGGATTCCCAGACTGGAACAGAGGGAGGTTGTGGGAGGGTCAAGTGGGGATAGAAGGCGAGAGGGACGGAGAGAGAGGAGGAGAGAGCGGGAGAGATGCAGAGGGGGGAGGGTTTGGGGGGAGAGAGGAGGGGGAGGGAGGGAGGGGGTGAGGGGGCTCGGGTCAAAGCGGCAGCCATAGTGCGCACGCGGGGACCGGGAGCGAGCGGTCAGGTGGATGGCATTATCCCGTAGATTGGGGCAGCGAACCCAACAGGACCATAGTGGGCTCTGATGTGAGCCCCGGGGGGGGGGGGGGGGGGGTGCGCAGAGGTTTTTTTTTTGTTGTGCGCGCGCACGTACCTGAAAACTAATCTATGACGTTGCAGTTCCCCCGCTCCGCCCCCACACCACCCCTCCCCCCGTGGCTGAACTCGCTCCGGCGTCCAGTTTAAGTACCTGGGTCAGTAGGCCCAGGCTCCTCCCCGCGCTGTCCTGCCGCCGCTCCCCGACTGTAAATAGAATAGACTGTAAAGTGAATTGACCGTATATTTGTGGGCGAAACGCGGCAGCCAATTGCGCACAGCAGTGTCCCACAAAGAGTCGTGGATTGAAAATGACCAATTTATTATTTTGTTGTTTTGGAGGGATTATTATTAGGTGTGCGGAGTAAGGAAACTTGCCCAAGGTTTCGCCCTGCCTGGAATTGAACCCAGGTGTCTCGCTTGCAAGGCGAGTGGATCTGACATTCTAGGATCTCTCTTCATCTCACTTCTCTGAAACACCCTGGGCAAGTTTTAAAAGCTGCTCTTGCTTCCTGGAAGTTCCATTCTGTTTAACATTTATTTGCCCAGGACTCGCCCAGCTATTGGTTTGTCTTATCTACTTACTGAGTTGAGCAACGTCTGACTGTTAGTTTGACTGCTGATTACTCACTACTCAATGTAGGTGTTAAGCATGTCATGATAAACGTGCTGTGAAACATTCAATACATTGAGATGTTCCAGATAGCGTTATGAACTATAAGAGCGATGCTGAAACATTTGAAGATGTGATAAATTCATGCCTTGAAATACATTCCTACTTGTATTTTATGCTGTGATTGTACTGAAGGGACAAAATATAATGAGGCAAAGTGGGCGGCTCAATTCATACTCCTGCTGCCCCCTACTGCTAATCAGGTTCCCTCCCTCCTGGGAACATCTGATTTGAGTATTCCGTGTGTGAGGTAACTATAAAAGATATTAAATGCAAGGATTGTATTATTATAGCATTATATTGTACAATATACATTATAACTCACACAGGTGTGATCTGTAAAATTATCTAATCACCTAAGTCATACATCTGCCCAAGTTCCGATCAAGAGTTTATATTCTATGCAAGTTTGATGCAACTCATACTTTGACACTTCAAAGGTTGAACATGTGGCATTTGCAAATAGGAAGGCAATGAACTGATTGTGTCTGTGCACCCGAAGTTATGCGATTCACTCCTAAATTTGATACCGAATTCCCTGAAAAAATTGAACAAAATCATGATCCATAAGGCAGGCAGAAGCTATTTTGCAACTGGTATTTGTTTTTTTCAAGAAACGCATGCCTTGATCGCAGAACAAAAGTTACAGTAAGTGTAGCACTTTTGGGTTTGCTAATGTTGCATTGTCAAGCCCCACGGGTGTGTTTAATACTTCCCTTTAGCAACTGAAGGGAGCCCAGGGAGGTGTCTACATTTCTAAATGTCTACATTTTAATTTTAAATTCAGATATCAAATACAAAGGTTAGTAGTAGTAATGGCAGTAATTTTCCTAAAAATAAATAATCACTACACTTTTCAGTAAATCCTGTGAAGCGTTTTAAGACATCTCAATGACTTAAATCTCTCTCCTCAGGTTCTGTTCCACTCCCCCTGAAAACCGCTGTCATCACACTCCTCCTCAAAAAACCCACCCTCGATCCCTCTAATCTTGCACACTACTGTCCCATCTCCAACCTACCCTTCTTTGCCAAAGTCCTGCAACACATTGTTGCAGGTCAACTTCGGTCACAACTCTTTCTCCACTTCCTCCTCGAGCCCCTGAAGTCTGGTTTTCGCCCTGTCCACAGCACAGAGTCAGCACTTGTCAAAGTCACAAAGGACATTCTCTCTATCTGTGACCAGTGCTCCCTCTGCCTCCTCGTCCTCCTGGATCTCTCTGCCGGTTCGACACAGTCGACCACACCATCCTCCTCCATCTGTTCTCCTCCCTGATCTACCTTAGTGGGACCCCACTCGCATGGTTCAAGACCTACTTAACCAACCGCCTCCATTTCATCTCAGCAAATGGTTTCTCCTCCCGCCCCCACCCGGTCACCTGCGGGTACCCCAGGGCTCCATCCTTGCCCTCTTCTTTTCCTTATCTATATGCTCCCTATGGGTGATGTCATCCGCAGACACGGGGTAAAATTCCACTTGTATGCAGATGACACACAAATCTACTTTGCCTCCTCCTGTACCAACTCCAGGTCTGCTGATGCTCTATCAGCTTGTCTGGCAGACATCAAAGCCTGCATGAGAATAAACTTCCTGCAGCTGAATATGGACAAGATGGAAGCCATATTCCTTGGCTCCCGTCAACTCCTTCAATCCTGCGGACCTAAACTTAATCTCCCTGGGCTCCCCTCAGATTCACCGAACCAGTGCGCAACCTAGGCGTCCAATTCAACCCCCAACTGTCCTTCCTCCCACACATCCAGACACTGACCGGGACCGCTTTCTTCCACCTCCGCTTCATTGCTCACCTCTGACCGTACGTTACCCCAAATGCAGCCGAAACCCTTGTGCATATGTTTGTCACCTCCTGCTTGGATTACTCCAACGCACTTCTCGCCGGTCTCCCCAGCCCCACCATTCACAAGATCCAGCTCATTCAAAACTCTGCTGCCCGCATACTGACCCGGACCAAACTCCATAGCCACATCTCACCAGTTCTGACCAGGCTCCACTGGCTCCCCATCACTGAATGGATCAACTTCAAGATCCTCACACTTGTGTTCAAATCCATTCACTCCCTGGCACCTCCCAACCTCTCCAACCTCCTCACTCCCCAATCCACCACCCGGCGCCTCCGCTCGACTGGCACCAGCCTCTTGCTTGTCCCTCGTACTCTCCGCTTCACCATTGAAGGTCGCGCTTTCAGCCACTACACCCCAAAACTCTGGAACACTATCCCTCAATCCCTCTGCCTTGCCCCCTCCTGTTCATTAGTGCTTACAGCCACCTCTCCCCAGCTTGGAGTCAGGCTCAGCCACTGTTAAGCGCTCTGAGATGCTACCCTGTGTGGAGGGCACTATATAATTGCAAGTAGTTGTTGTCGTTGTTGACACTATATCAAATGCAAAGAATATTATTGGTAGCTGTATTTCTCCTCCTCAGGATCTCTAGCTTCAGCTACAATGGCAGAAAGATTAGGGTGTCTCTATTCATTTAATTATTATCCCAGATGGTCTAGTGCCAAAGGATGAAGAAGACAACATGTTATAACAGATCCAATAACACAATTAATTATGATCCAATCGATTCTGAAATGTTCTATTTTGCAGCCCCATATTTTTATTGGAAGAAGTGTATGTCACTCCTGACTGTGCTGTTTCTTTTCAAGCTCTGATAATGAATGCCACAGCATTCGATCAGTGCAGTGAAGTGTGAAGACCTCAGATGCCTAAAATTTCACTAAGCCTGAGTCTGTATGATCATTTAGTCTTAAAACCTAAGACTGTGCAGAATTATGGAAAATTCTTGAATTCAGTCTTTTCAGTTTAATCCAATTATACTTTTCTCGGAAACGCTCCGAGATACTGCCCTGCCTGAAAGGCACTATATAGAAAGCAAGTTGTTGCTGTTTCTAATTTCCTCCCCGTTGGGGACTCACAGTCTCTAGCCTCCTCTTACAGTCCCACAGGATGCCCTCCTGTTCAAGTAACCATTGTTCATGTTTGAACCTTGGCAGCAAGTGTCAGCAAGCCAACAACAACAGCAACTTGCATTTATATAACCCCCCTTGTGGGATAGCATCTTGGAGCGCTTCACAGTGGTGGAGTATGACACCGAGCCAGGGGGAGGGGGGGTGGGGGAGTGATGACCATAAGCACGATCAAAAAGTAAGGTCTTTAGGCAGAATTTGAAGGTGGGGAGGGAGGGGACAAGGAGGAGGGATTGAGGGAAAGAGTTCCAGAGTTTCGGGGCGTAGTGGCTGAAGGCACGGCAATCGATGGTGGAACGGAGGACACAAGAGACGAATAGAAGGCGGGAGCCAGCCGAACGGAGGCAACGGGTGGTAGAGTGGGGAATAAGCAGGTAAGCAGCTGTGGAGGGATCACAGCTGAGTCTGACGCTCCCCATCCACATTCCACCAGCAAAGGGTGCTGATAAGGAACAAAGAATGAGGAAATCTGCCTGATTTTACCCTCCCTAACCCTGCGAAGCCAGGGCCAATTTGGACATCCCACATGTCCTGGCTGAGATCAGTAAACTCACCCTGGACAGAGATTTGAAGCAATGAGCTCCCAGTCTGCAAGCGACAGCCCACTACGCCATTGAGGCTGCTCTTAAATTTGTTTTTTTAAGAACTGCAGAAAACCAGCTTCCAGCATAAGATTGAAAATAAAATTATATCACAGTTCTGCACATTGTTATTTTAAAACCAAATGTTCTGACAGGTTAGCTTGAGGTGAAATGTTGGGCCTCTAACAGATTTAGGCTTTGTCAAGCTGAAATCCTATAGGGAAACTTTATCTCTGATGCAAAAACTCAAAATCCTGTCTTTTTTTCCCAAGATCTATTGTTTTAATTCCGAATCCTATCACATCCAGCTAGCATTACAGCCTTTTCTTCCTGCTCCTACAATAATTGGCAGTTTTCCGGTGGGAAATTAGTAACCTTCTCTGAACTCACATTGCCATGACATCCTCTTCCTATTATATGGATAAATGATTGTGAGTGCAGACACCCAGTTCCTGTGTCTGGCCAGTTTCTACTACAACCAGCACATTTTATCAGAACCTCTCCCAATGGGCAAGATTTCTCTGACACTTGGCAATGAAGTAATCACACTAAATTTTCTTTAAAGTTTCACTGTTTTCGTAAGAAAATAGACAAAACAAGGTGTTGTGATATTGCTTCACATATTGATTGATACTGGTCAAATTGAGTTATTATACAAGCAAACCATGCAATATTAAATATAGTCATTTGAATAGCAATCATGTGGCAACACCTTAATGCAAACAGGAATGGGAGGGTTTGGTCATAGAATGGTTTACAGCACTGAAGAAGGTCATTGAGTTTGTGCTGGTGCTCCTCTACTACTGGAACTATTCACTCTAATCTTGTTCTCCTGCTCTCATTCCTTTAAATATAGTAAAACTTGTCCAAGTCCTGTTGAATTTCCTGTAAGGGGTACTGTATATTATTTTTCTTAGTTTTCTAATATTATTGTTCTATTTTTATCCAATTCTCTTTTAAATGGTATTATTGATTTACGCTGCAACAGCTATTTGTGGTACAATAGCACAGAAAAAATAATAGAAATAAAGAAATTTTTAATACAGGAGCTTAGTATAATCCAGATTGAATATATTGTACTGTAAGTACAACTCTGTGTTTTTTGATTAATTTGTTTTACTTTGTGGCTTACAGAGAAATTAGAGCCCTGAAATTTCTCACAGTCTTAACACCGTGAGGACCATAGTCTTAAAATTTAGGATTGCGCAAAGTTTTTTGAAAATTCTTCAGTTTACTGGTCTGTTTTTGTACGGTTCTTGAAAAGACCATGAGGAATTTCAAGCCTCAGGTGCCTGCAGCTGCTGCATTATGATTGACTTGCTCATACCGTTAAATTATCAAGCCAAGAGCAGCATGAGGAGCCAAATTTAATTAAAACTGCGCTGTCTTCCAACAAGCTGCCTACCAATTACAGGTCAGTTTCATAAATTATACAATAACCACATTAGTGCAATCCTTTGAACCAGGATTGATGGTAAGTGGGTCCCTGGAATAAAATATAACCCTTCCAGTGCTGGCTGATGCCTTTGTTCTACTAACCCTATGCTATATGTCCCTGTGTCAGTATCATCAGTTTACAAGTATTCATGCTAAATGACACAGAAACATGGACACTTTCAGTACAAAAGGGGAATTTCAGTCTATTATGCCTGTCTTGGTTCAGCATTGGTCAGGCATTAGTAAATACAATGGTGTAAGACCAAAGGGTTAATGGCCATGGGACAGAGATCAGCATCTATTTGAGACACAAATACAGTCAGTGTGATTTGTTTTAAGAGTGTTTTGTCAGGAAGTGACAGGCGAAGGGATTTTGGAAGAGAATTCCAGAGCTGGGATGTAGTGGTGGAAAATTCGACCACCAATGATGGGATGGAGGGAGGGAGGTAAGAGGACAAACCAGCATCAGGGAAATGGACAATATAGTCAGGAGAATAGGTGTATTTAGATGTAGAGTGGAGCAATATCATCTAGGGAACTGAAGCCGTGGAAGAGGATCTTGAAGCAGAGTAAAAAGGAAATAAAAAGAGCTGAGGCTTTCTGTAAACCATGGAATAGTCTTCAGAAAGTTAGGCAAGTAAAAGGTTCATACATTTCATGGAGTGCGGGTCAGGCTATTTCTATTAAATGCCTGAGAGTGCTTCCATTTGTCTGTGGACATAGCTCCTGTGGACAATCCAATTGTTAACCTTATCAAGTTTAGGCTTACTATTTGGCACTTTTATTACATGCTAACTTTGTGTAACAGAGTCCGTTTCAAAAATAATTCTGGGTAGTGTTCTGAAATAAAAAGGTTTTAATATAATTGCCTGTTTAAAACAAGGGCATCTTTAATCCTTCATGCCTGTTGCCAGAATTGTGTGGGTGTGTGTTTAAACTGTACAAGGGGAGTAAATACTATACAGTAATATAAAGTTGGTACGGCTTAAAGTCTCAGTCTTCTCAGTTGTCTTGACTTGTTGTACAGTCTAGAGACATAGTATTGAGTTTGTGTGCAATTTGGCTGCCGCATTTGCCGAGACTACTTTTGGCAGCAACTTCCTGTAACATTATAGCACTTTTATATATGTAATATATAATATATATTATGTAATACTTCCCATCACAGCTGCACTGCAAAACATTCACGTTGTCTCATCAGCCAATTGGACTCTTTTGCACCTTAACGCTTTGGCATTTGCTTGCTTCTAAATAGAGGCCAATAAAAGCCATTGCAAGTCTCCGAAGGAAGATCATTTAAATTCAAGATCCTCGTCCTCATTTTCAAGGCCATCCATGGCCTTGCTCCCTCCTACCTCTCTGACTTGCTGACTCCCTACCAACCTGCCCGCTCCCTCCGTTCAGCGCGCACCGGCCTGCTCCATGTCCCCACCCGAACCACCCTACCATCAGCGGCCGAGCTTTCAGCCTCTCTGCCCTCACACTCTAGAATTGCATCCCACAATCTCTTCACCTCGCTTCCTCCCTTGCCTCCTTCAAGGCCGGTCTCAAGGCCCTTCTTTTCGATCGTACCTGCGGTCGCCCTGCCACCTCTCTGCCTTCCCTCACCCCTACCCCACCGCCCCCCCTCCCCCATGCTCGGGTCCCGACCCCTGACTGTCCAGTGCTTTGGGACGTCCTCCCGACGTGAAAGGCGCTCTATAAATGTAATTTTGTTGTTGTTCTTTTCTTCCGAAGAACACTTTGAAAACACTCAAACAATTTGAAAAACTCTGTTCATTTGAAATGTTAACGTTTGCTCCATGCTTCTCTTAGCATGAATTTTCTAAGTAATGCAATTGTGTGCAAAGAGGCCCTTGTGGCTGCAAGTTTATTTTAATAGGTAAAGCTTGTAAAATGGCCACTTTAGTTCACTAGCTGCCACTGGGACACATCGCCCTGAAGTAGCCATCACTCACTGATGTATTATTTTAAAGGGCTAATTTTTCTGTGAAATTTGAGTTATTCAATATGGAAAGAATCAGCTAATCATTTGTTCAGCAGACATAGAAAGTATACCTGACATTTCATGGAAATACATCACAGCACGGAAACAGACCATGCGTCCCAACTTATCCTTGCCATTGTTTATATTCTGCATGAATCTCCACCCCGCTATCCCCTTCCCCCTCATGTTTGCATTATGTTTCCTCCTAAACAAATCGATTGGGAGTTACAACGTTAAAAACGTTAATATTAACACTCTGATCCCGCAGTGGTGTAAAGTTTGCAGCATTGCATAACACATTCCTTGTGCTAATTAACATAAGGAACTCATTATGAAATGTTGCGAGCTTCACTGCAGTGACTTTAATCCCATGTCTGGTTAGGATAGACGAATCTGTGACTTCATTGTCTGCAAATACTAATGCTACTTATTGTGAATCCAGTTCATTGGGGAAACTTTCTTTTCCTGTGATCATTCACCATGACCTGGTCAAACTATGTTACAACATGCAATGTGTAATTTTGCTGCAAGGGTTCTCCAGAAGTTTGGAGACAATGTGAAGTCAGCACCAACTTGAAATGTGGCAGTCTCTCCAGTTCAGCACAACCTTTCAGTCTCTGGAACCCCAATTTAAACACAATGTAACGTTTGCTCCCTCATTCGTTTTGAGATGACTCAATCACGTGATCAGGCGTTATTATTATTAAACTTGGTTTCTTGAATTCCTCATCCCATTTGACTTATTGTGCACTTTACCCCCATTTACTCTATTTTCTGGAGTAAGGATTTACATTGAACTCCCTACCCAAATCAAGAAAAAACTCCACAATGTTCTTTCGTTCTTACTTGGACAGGACCGTTGACAAGCAGTGTTCCCCAGCACTGTGGTATCAGCATGAAATGTGAGCAATGGAGGACTTGAACCCTTCAACTTTGTGACTCAGAGATAAAAGTTCTACCAAATGAGCCACTTGTGTGATGTCCCAGAAAGCTGCCAAACCCACAGAATGTAACCAAGCCTGAGTCAGCATCTCTAAGAGAGTAGCAGTCAACAGAAATGGGAAAAGAAAGCAAGTAACTAACAGTAAATGTTGTTTTGTTAGGAGCCAGCAAAAATGTAAGATGAGGGAATGCATTAACCCAAGCGAAAAAACCATTGAGCTAAAATTAGACTGCAAGCTAGGTCACTTAAAGGAGTTTGCAGACCAGATAAATGAATATTGTTGAATGTAGGTCTCCTCATGGCAGATGGGGCCAGAGATGAAAGCACTAATATTCTACAGCAGGGACTAGTGTGCTGCAAATATTCGCTCTACTCTCTCACTTGTAGATCACAAGGTTGTTGGTTCAAGCCCCACCGGAACTTGACATCACAGTTTCGGCTGACACTCCACTGCAGTAATGAGGGAGTGCTGCATGGTTGAAGGTCCTCTCCTTTGGGTAAGACGTGAAACAGAGATCCCATCTGTCTGTTCCTCAGATAGATGTTAAAGAGTCCCATGATGCCATTCATTGACAACTATCCTCCAGATAAATACGTCATCTGCTTCATGGCTGTCATGGGATCTTCATTTGTGTAAAATGGCTGCTGTTTTTGCTTGCAAACATTGCACTCAGACACAAGAGGGGTAGAATTCCACTGGGTCTAGATTTACTCAGTTAACATAGTATTTCAGAGTGAACAAAATTTGCCAAATTCTTAACTATAGCATTGTTAAGTTTCTTCTATCAGTTCCTTTTTAAGAACTGTTTAAAATGGGCTTCACTGTTAAGATTGAATTCAAATAATTGACAAATACTCGGTGCTCTGAAATGTTATATTAATATATTATATTATATATGTTATATTAATAGGCTCAGGTGGAATCTTAAATTATTCCAGCCAGACAGAATTATGAAGTTGTGTCTATCCAATCAGTAGTGGCAGAACCTGTGAACAACAACAACAAAATTACATTTGTATAGCGCCTTTCACATTGGGAGGATCTCCCAAGTGCTTTAAGACATCTCAACAAAGTGATAACGGGCTATATCAAATGCAAGATTTCTTCTTTTTTTATTGTTTGTGTTTCTATACTCTTGCTCACTTACTTTAGTTTTCAGCCAGGATCTCCAGTGATGAGTTGTTAAACAGGTAGACGGAACCTCAGTTTAAGTGGATGCTAAAGGTCCCTTGACACTATTCGTAAAGATAAGAGAGTTTCTCCCAGTGTCCTGGGCAATAATCTTCCAGATAAATTGTTCATTCACTTCATGAAGTTTGTGAGACACTGCTGTTTACAAATTGGTTGTCACATTCGCCTATAAATATACAGTCACTGCACTTGACAGCAATTCCCTGTGAAGTGTTTTGAGATGTTTCATATTATAGGTGCTGTATCAAATTAGAGGGTTATTATGATCAGTTATAAAATCAAACACATTTTCAATAAAATAAAACTCTAGCTGCCAGGAACACTTCAATTTCCAAATTAAAATGACCCTGTTGAGAAGCTGTCAAAACAAGTGATAAATGCTAACAGACTAAAACTCAGACCCGTTGACACCATGTGCTTCAGGCAGCAACCGCAGATTCAGGTAACAGACATTCTGTATAAGTATCGAGTCTCAAGCCTTCAGGTGCTAATGCCTACACTATTTATAGGTCTGAAATAGGTTTCCCCCCCTCAAAAATCACGACTTGTGGGTAATGCATAAACCATTGAGCAGAGTGGACTCAATTAGCAGATGTTAATACTGATCAGACTCATTAATCACAATCCTCAATGTAGTTCCTGTAGAAGATTGTATGAATCCCACAGAGGATGAAAATTCTAAACAACCTCTGTCTGTATTCTCTATTTCTCCTGACCTTTTTCCAGCTTCGGAACTGCCAGAGCTCCCAGCTCCTACTCAGCTGGTCTTCTGCATCGTTCAAAACACCTTGTGTGCTGTGAAAAAAACCAGGGAGTAATTAGCACCGGTGATAATTGCAGAAGTATTCCGCCTAAGTATTAAATACTGCACGTTTTGTTGCCCATTCTTTATTAATAATAATGTTTGTATTTGATATGGGGCCTCATCACGTCGAATTGTCTCCAATGTTAGCCCTTTGCAACATTATAGCTCCACTTGAATGTGGTATTGTTACCAATTTGGATCAGGCTATTTGGAGAATGCACCTTATGATATAAACTGCAAAATATACAATCATTACACTTTCACAGTAAATCCTGTGAAGTGCTTTGAGGTGTCCTCCCAATGTGAAGGGTGCTGTATCAAATGCAAAGATTATTACTGTAAGCTGCATTTTCAGCAGGGGAGCCCATGTACATCATGATGACTCATGAGATTTCCTGAGATTAGATTTATACCTTATCATAAGGATGGGTGGATGAATGCAGTGATATTCTGTTAACAACATCACAATTCCCCTCCCAGCCCCCCAGAATGTCCCGATTGCTCAGGAAGTAAATGCAATTGGCGTGTGGTAAATACACTTAGTGGTAGTACATTCCACGTTTGAGCACTTTATTAGTTGATACATTGATCCTATTGCCTGGGTGGCAGTACAGTCAATGTAACTGGCTCCAGCTCCCCTGTGCTAGGAGAAAGGGAAATCAGGCAGGGGTTTCACTCCCCATCACTATCTAGTGACCCACTAATGGACAATGCACATACACACGCTCTGTTGCTGCCCACAGTCAAATAACCTGCATACACTCACTGTTGAAGTTCACATATAAAGAATGGCCACTTGAGCATGGGCCGTGTTATTCAGTTCATTGTACTTGAATAAGCTCAGTCAACCCACTGGGAATTGACTCTGGCATCAGAAGTGCTTAAGCAACTGAATTAATTGTTGGTAACATATAAGGACGGGGCTAAGCGGTTGAATGACTTGGCACATTATTATGTGTGTCCTTTTACAAACAGGACAGGTAACATTGAAACAAAACCGGAGGGAATATCCCCATGCTGATTCACCTTGCATTGTGCGGCACATTGTGAGACAATCCATTGTGAAGTTAGAATGTTGTTTTATAAAGTGTGATTTTTGCTTAGGGAATGCTCACAGGGCATTTATCCACTAAGAGAAGCCCGACTCTTAAATCAATGGTTCCTGTCATTTTTCTTGAGACGAAAATGTGATCCGTGCATCTCATGTGGCACGGAGAACAAAGTTAATGAAATTTAGCCCACAACTTCATCTCTGGACAACCCGAGTTTTAAACAAAAACCTTTCTGATCCCACAGATGAAGTAAGTAAATCAAGTAATTGACAGTTTCATATTGTAGACACTACTAATAATTCTTACATTTGTTATATCACTATAATGTCACAAAACACTTCATAGAGCATTGCCGTGAAGTGTAGCGGCTGTTTATTTGTAGTCAAACACAACAGCCAATTTGGACACAGCAAAGTCCCACAAACAACTGCAAAGTGAATAAACAATTTATCTGGAGGATCCTTGGCCAGAACACCAGGAAAAATTTGGCTTCTCTTTTCAAATAGTTCCATGGGAATTATAAGACTCATCTGAACAGGCCAATGGGTCTCAGTTTAATATCTTATCTGTGGACAGACCCTCTAACAATGAAACACCTCCTCAGCATGTGGAGGAACCAATAATGACTGAGGCAGGCTGACACATTTGCATTTGATACAACAACAACAACTTGCATTTATATAGCACCCTTCACACAGGGTAGTGCTTTTCAAGTGTTTAACAGAGCCAGACAGCAAGCCGGGTGGGGTGGTGGGTGGGGGGGACTGTTGGTGGTGACTGTAAGCACGGTCGAAGAGGAAGGTCTTCAGGTGTGATCTGAAAATGGGGAAGGAGGGGGCTAGATGGAGGGATTGAGGGAAAGAGTTCCAAAGTTTTGGGGCATAGGGGTTGAAAGCACAGCCACTGATAGTGGAGTGGAGGGGACAAGGGACAAGCAGGAGGCTGGAGCCAGCCGAGCGGAGGCAGCGAGTGGTGGAGTGAGGCGTAAACAGGTCGGAGAGGTAGGGAGGTGCCAGGACTTGAAGGGATTTGTAGACGAGGGTGAAGATTTTGACGTCGAAGATACAGCACCTCGAAACATCTCAATGCACTTCACACTAAGTGAGATATTTTTAAATGTAGTGAATATGACATAGATAAACAAAAGCAGATAATCTCCAGCAAAGTCACAAAACAGCAATGAGATGGCCAATTAATCTGATTTTGGTGAAGTTTTCATGGGGGAAGATAAGACCTATGTACTCTGGACCTCACCTGTTGCTTGTGTTTGGCTCCAACACTAACAACAGGCCAGAGCTCTTGCGCTATCCCCAGGAAGACAAATGCCAATGGCAGGGAGAGAAACTTAGGAGACCGGACAAAAATAATTCTTATTATATTTTATAGATGTGATGAGACTATCAAATACTAGTGATTTTTAATCTAATCTTTTAACTCACCAACATTTTAAAAATAGACAGGGTCAGGGCCTCGAATATTACAAGGAAGTCCAATAAGCAAATTTTCATTCTTGGCTTCCTAGGCATTCAAATTACTGTATTTTAAATCTCTTTTTGGTAAGGATGCATCTTTCACTTTGAAAAAGGTAAATCACTTCTTCTGGGCTGATTTTAATTCCTTCCCTTCTCATTGAGGAGATGGGGCTTATTGCAAATATTGAGGAAAGCTGGCAATTTCCTGCAAAAGAGGTCCATTGAAATGTTAATCAATTCACTTCCTCATATAAATTCAAGGACTGCTATTTTGTCTGTGTGTGTATGTGTGTGAGAAAGAGAAAGAAGAAGACAAACACAGACAGACAGAGCTTTTATCTATTTATAAATATACATATATACATGTATTGTGTATGAATTAATCTGTTTTCCCAGCCATGTAAATTAATCTTATTCTTTCTGAGTATAAGAAGTAAATATTTAACCGGGTACAATATTAAAAGCGGTGACTGAACCCATGGATATCAAAATATGATTCTGTGAAATCCAGCACCATAAATGGTTCAACTACATACAACAGGCTACATAATTACCACCGCCCTAGCAGTATTTTCAATAATTAACTCCCTTGAGATCTGGTATCCAGCTGTGTATTTGAATCACCAGACAGGCGAGAAGCTGATTTTGCAACTCCTCTACTCAATGCGGATTACCACGCCATACAGAAGTCACCATTGCAGTTGCTTTCTACCCTGTTCAGTGAGTTCATTTTCTCCTTATATTAATACTGACCTAAGCCATTTGAATCAGTGGGTATATCAAAAATATTTGCATATAAATATAAAAAGTCTGCTTCCAAATGTTGGAAACAAATAAAGAATAGAAAATCTGATTTTCTTAGCAACATGACCCTTGATTTCACATCTCCCCTGAAATAAGATACTTGTCAGTAATTTCTGAATCCATTAGCAGCAGCTTGAACTTATAGGTCAGCTCGGATGCCTATCCAGCACCTCTCAACGTGAAAGAAGCTATGTGATTGTTAAAGCATTGTTATTGTATGATGTTGTAAGTCTATAAAATTCTTTCTATATCTCCTAGATGTCAATGTAAATTGTATAGAGCCTCTTTCAGTGCCTTGGGACGTCTTCCTGACATGAAAGCCACTTTACAAATGTAATTTGTTATTGTTGTTTCACATGGGATAACTCATCAACACACTTTACAGAGATGGTGTGGAAACCTGGGCAAGGTTGGACCTGGAGTGGGAGTTAGGTTACAAGGAAGATACATAAATGACTGAAAGCACAGTGGCAGAGGTAGTATTTTAGAAGGATTTTGGAAACAGGGTAAGGCGCAGGAATTTTGGGAGGAAGTTTCACAGAGCGGGTGTACAGTGGCTGGTAAGGGAAGAATTTCAGAATTGTACAATACAAGTTACATTTACCTAGCATCTTTCATTTTGAGAGGAAGTCTCAATGTGCTTTACAAGGCTGGCTGGACACCCAAACTGAGTGGAGGGAGTTGGTGGGGAAGAGGAAAAGATGACCAAAAGTCAGAGAGGTAAGTCTTAAGACACGCTTTGAAAGTAGCAAGGGAGGGAATGTTTACAGAACAGAAAAGGGCCATCCTGTCTTTGTTGTTATTACCTACCAACTTCCCCATCTTTTCCCCCCACCACACCCTCTCCACACAGGAAACTTATAATGGACCATTCTGAAAGTACTCCTTCCTGATCAGCCTCTGGCTGTAGATCAGTCTGCCCTATAACATAAAATCAGTCAATGCATTTTCCATTCAGGATTTACATTTTTCTTCTTTGAAGCCAATATTAACAAAGTAGTATCATTATTTTCCCTTCTGGTACAAAGTCAGCCTTTACTTCCAGAGTTAATTATTTTGGGGAGGGGTCATCACTCCCATATCTTATGCTTTTACAGAAAGGATCATTTTAAGCTTTTGAATATTGGATACAAAACTCAATTAATTTTAACTAGTGCTTTGGGATGCCTTCCCCGCATGAAACATGCTCTATAAATGTAAATTTGTATTGTTGTATTGTATCCAGCAACCAAATCATACTTCATTCTGCCCTTTAACACAAGATAAACCATTGATGTGGACTGCATGCAATACAGGTATCTATAAAACAATTTGAAAGGTTCTGTGTTCATGGCCTCCGCACAGCATTTTCTCAAGAACTTTTACAAGAGGCTGATGATGTGATCTGTGAGGAAAGAAAATTTTCACATTCTGTTGTGATAATTATACTTGCTTTTATACTCTTGTCCTTGGACAACCTTTAACATCCCTACCCTTAAATGGTCATTTATTTGCATTGCTTTTTCGAACTTCTCCAACAGAATAGGACAGATTTTACCATATTATTATTGTGTGAATCGATTAAACTACATTTCAACTCAGAGTGGAATGCCCAATTTCCATTACAACAGAGAACCTTTGCATTTTCACATTATACAGTATTGAGAACTAAAATTACTGAAGAGTCTTAACAACCTCTTGTACTCATTATCCTTCAAGCTTCCATTGCATAAAATTGCATTGCATAAAATCAATATAAAGCCAGTGCTTTATATATGGCCATGGTAGCAACAAAATCCATAAAGAACAATTAAACACTTCAGTTAACAAAGTGTACATAATGGCTAATATACATAAGCCAGTGAGAGTTGGGATACGTGAAAACAGAACTCAATTTTAATCCCCAACCTCAGAGATGTTCTCTCAAGTGACACTAGGCTGCCATTTTCTACATTACTCTCTGAGTGAGATTACCATTTTACAGTCAGTGTTTTAAACCCACGTGTTTGTCAGATCAATGGTAACTGATTTCTACATTCCCGTCAGAAGCTGTTTGATTTATGCATTAGCTAAATATCTTAGTTTTACTTTATGAAAGTGTTCATCCCATAGGACATGTTCATGCTCAGAATAACGGGTGTTATATCACCAAGGATTGCAGTCGAGCCAATAGATACTCACTGACAGCGTGACTTGGACACACTGTAAAGTTGACACATTGGTTGGGCCCCAAACCAGCCTGAATTCTCAATTAGTGAGTAACTGCTCATGATATTAGATTTACTCTGACTTTTGTGTTTTTGTTTTTACATAAAACATTCATTTACAGATTTTTAAAGGACTAAATTGATGTTGAGCATTCATTAAATTATTCAGTAAGTAGTAAGTGCAACTCATTCACTTTTTACCTCTTATAGAACGTGGAGTTCTAATAACAGAGCACAATTAGTCATGTTCACAATTGAGTTGTGGATCCATCATAAGGGACTAGGGAGTTTCTTGTGTCCTGGCCAACAATCCCCCAAATAAAATTGGTCATTCACGCCATGGCTGTTTGTGGGACATTGCTGTGTGCAAATTGGCTGCCTTGAAATTCTGAACGCTGATCCTGAGACCTTCTGAAGGAACTCGTTTCAGGAACTGGTTTTAATGAGATTTGAACTTGCTGCAGTATAAACGACTGTATCGAAAGATCACGCAAAATTGTGTTAGGTTTTAAACTCCTTTGGACTACCAGTAATAACCGAGCATGCAGACACTTTGAGTCTAAATAGAACTTCCCCTTAATACCACTAATTGGATGGAAACATGACCATCCATCATACTGCTATGCATTAATCTTACCACTGTAATTCCATTGTCGGGATACTGCACACTGAGCTTGAGGCTGTATCACCTTCTCCCTCTGGTTGAATACGCACAGTTGTAATTGTAAAGCTCACATTTGGGTATCCATTTGGTTAATAATAATAATAATAATAATAATAATCCTTGCATTTGACATAGCGCCTTATCATATCTTTGGGACATCTAAAAGCATTTCACAGAATATTCTGGAAGCTTTTATCACTAACCAGAGGAACAACAACAACAACAACAACAAAATTACATTTATAGAGCACCTTTCACGTCGGGAGGACGTCCCAAGGTGCTGAACATTCAGATGTCAGGGCCCGAGCAGGGGGGAGAGAGGCCAAAGGCACTGTTGAAGAGAAGGATCTTGAGACCGGCCTTGAAGGAGGCAAGGGAGGAAGCGAGGTGAAGGGACATGGGATGGAGTTCCAGAGTGTGGGGGCAGAGAGGGTGAAAGCCCATCCACCGATGGTAGGGCGGGTCGGGCAGGAGACATGGAGCAGGCCGGAGCCCGCTGAACGGAGGGAGCGGGCAGCTTGGTAGGGAATCAGCGGATCAGAGTGGTAGGAGGGTGTAAGGCCATGAATGGCCCTAAAGGTGAGGACGAGGATCTTGAACTCGATCCTCTGGGGGATGCACTGCACGCTCGCAATGCTTTAAATCAAGTTAATGGCCAATTGATCACCCAGCACTGAATTTCTGAAATGCAGTACATATAATGTAGTGAACTGTGGCCAATTTGCAGTATTAGTCACCTTGTCACAAAGGGAATTTGTAACCTGCCTTGCTGACTTGACCCGTTTCGCAATGCACACAGGTATTTCTACAAATCAATGCAAAAGTCACTTTGAAAATATTTGGTAAATCCTTATCTTTCAGCAATTTGACAATATCAATATCATTTTTATAGGGTAAAATATTACTCCAAAGGTCCCTGGGGTTGCACTGGCTATGCTGTGTGCTATTGTAGCAGGCATTAGTGATCCTGTCTATTGTGGTGCTAACACAATTAAAGAAAACAAATGGAACCCAAAGGATAATTGTGGAGAAATTCACCTTTTTACAGCGTGCCTATACAATGTTTTTCTGTTCGATTACTTTTATTGGGTTAGCGTTAGATAGAGAAAACATTGCTTACGTGTAGGTTAGATGCCTCAGAGTTGCATTGTTGGGGGAATATTTATGGTAACAAAATCAAAAACAGTAACTGTTTGGTAAGTAAGATGGAGGTAACCTAGTCAGCTTTGGTTTCAGAATTCAGTGGACACAAATTGAATTGACGCAAGGTTGGCATCCTCAGTCCTAATTGTATAAACATAATATTCTCTCCTGTTGCAGAGCCTGGAAGACACATAGTCACTTTACTTCACAGTAAATCTTGCAAAACACTTTGAGATGTCTTCCTGATGTGAAAGATGATACATGTAAGGATTATTATTATTTTATTATTAACTTCAAAAAGAGTAATATTCCATTATTTGCTTTTATCACTACAGTTACAATCAATAAGTTAAAGTGTAATAAAACTGCCTAAAAATATAATAATTCTTGAATTTGACATAGTGTCATCCTGTTGTTGTCCACAAAATATAGTCAATTCCAGTTATTATGTGAAGCACTTTGAGACATCTCACAACATGGTAAGGCACTATATCAAATGTCAGGATTATTGTCATTATTAGTTAGAAGCTGGGTTTAATAATGGGGAAAGAGAGAGAGAGCAGTGAAATATTAGTATCTGTGCCTTCTGCTCTCCTGATTCTGGTCCACTGCTCGTTCCTCACTCACTCCATCCCACCATCAGGGGCCAAGATGTTCACTTCAATGTCCATTTCTGGAACTCTCTTGAAATCTCTATGCCTTGCTCCTTCTCTATCTGCCTTCAAAAACCTCTTGAAACATTTTTTTTCGACCATACCTTTTGTCAACATGACACTATGGTTGTTGAGAAGTTACGCTTACTTAAATCCAAACATTCTCTCTCAAGCTGGGAAGCAATCGTCAAAGGTTCCTGTAAATTTGTTGCTCGGTTGTTCTGTGCTGATTGAAGGAGCGCTAGCTGCAGTATTGTTGGCTTCCTATACAAAGTGAATCTTCTGCTGCTGTGTTTTCTAGTCACTTTGTTGTCTACCCAGTGGGAGACATAGTAACAGTCATCAATCTTCACTAGGTCGATGCATTGTGCTGAGAATTAAATGGGACAGAAAGAAAAAAATGTACACAGCAGCAAAAACGAACATAACAAAGAAAGACGAGGAACAGGAAAAAATAATGAGGAAGGAACAATGAGAAAATTGAAGGGGAAATGATGCAAGTAGAAAATAAGTGAGAAAGAAAGGTAATATCTGATTGAAAGGGGAAGTTGAACACTGATAAAGAAATATGTAGAAATAAAAAAAGTACATGAAATAAGATGGTTTTAATATTGTTTTAATATGGTAGGATAAATGTTAAATTTCTATGGAAGAAAATATTGAAAATAATTTTAATATGCTTTCAGAGTGGAATTTTACCCTCATTATTGACTATGTTATCTCATCTCCTGACTTCCCAGAATCTCATTAGGTTAACAAGATGAAAGCTGACATTAGGTGGAGTATGTAAACCTTTCCAAGCTTTCCAACAGGAGTGTTGTAATTGCTAATGATAAGATCACAAGAAAGGTTCAGATTAAGAAGGTCCTTCGACCCATTTGATCTTTATCAGATCGCCCACACTTCCCATCAAGCTGTTTTTTTAAATAAATCCAGTATCCTGACATTAATTACCCTTCCCGGGAACCTTTTCCAGTTGTTAATTACTCTCTGGTTAAAAAACACTCTATTTCTTGATGTCGGTCCTGAAATTGCCCTTTGCAATCCTAAACTTGTGTTCTCTTGTTCTATTGTATTGATGCATTTAAAGTATTGTTCTGAGTTTGCTTTCTCAATCCCATTAAAAATCTTATATTCTTCGATAAGACATAATTCTTTAAAAGCCTACAGAGCCCTAGTTTGTCGAACCATAGCTCCTTCCTGACATTGCTCTCCTTTGTACTGCCTCTAGGGTCTGGGTAGTTTGGGGAACTCAACTGATTTGACAATATAGCTCACGACCTTGTTTATTGCTGCCTCACACTGTTTTAACATGAGTCAACTAAACCCCCTAGATCTTTTCCAGCTTCCCCCTTTGCAAGTTCAATATGTGTTTGCTAGTTTTACTTCTATATGCAGTATCTTACTTTTATTTGTATTGAATTTACAATTTGCTCGTCATCAGCCCATATACATAGCCTATCAAGCTCTCTTCGTAATACCTTTATTACCTTTATTTGCTGTCTCTTCTGATTCCACACTTCTCAATTTGGTGTCACCTTCAAATTTAATTACCCTACAGTGGGTTTGCTAATCCAAGTCATTAATATGTATAAGTGATGATAATAATAATTCTTGCATTTTATATAACGCCTTTTCATGTCTTCGAGACGTCTCAAAGTACTTCACAGAATATACTGTAAAGTGAATTGACCATATGTTTTTGTGGATAAAAAGAGTCCAGGGATAGACTGCCCAAAGGACCCTGATGCTGGCTGATCCAATCCACTTTTTCTTCATGATTTGATCTTGCACCCATCATATTATGTTTTTAATAGGTTGTGGAAGGATTTTGAAAACTACTTTTGAAAAACTAGGCACCTCACCTATCATTCAAGAGCAATGAAGTTTGAACTCTGGCCCAGAATTAGTGCTGATAGATGTCATGAAGCACAATTGGGCCACAGCATCATTCAGAAATGTATTAATCACTTAGACTGGCTGCTTTTATGTCTGGGACTTTAGTTCAATTGCAGCCTGGGCTGATAGGCTGAATGGTCTCTCTCTCTGCCTCTCTTTTTCCGTCTGTCCCCTGACTCTAAAAATGTGTTTGTTTAGCTTTCGCTCAGTTCATAGTGGGCCCAAAATTGTGTACAATGTGACACAAATTATAACTGGAAAAAAGTGGCACCAGCCTGAGAGTTTCATTTAATTCTCCTACAAAACCATCCCACTGCCCATTGGTTTCACTCCAAGGAGGTCACAGGATACTGGTATCAGAAGTACATTAAAACCTTACACTGGTGTGGTAGGGGGTTACTTTCATATTGAGGGGAAAAGATACATTGTTGGGACAATGTATCTTTTAAAGAGGACACACTGTGAGGTACCTAACCCATGCTGTAGCCGACCTGGGAGTGCATGACCCATTAACATTTGACATTAAAAAAAGAGAAAATGTTTGATTGCCACACAAACCCGTCCCTCCTTGGTAAGTACAGAGCAAAGGCATCAATAAATAAAAGTTAAAAAAAGGGGGTCAATTCATCAGCATAAACTTGATGGACCTATTCTGTGCTTTAACATTCGTGGTGTATTATATGTGCTACGTAATATTGTCATACATTGACCTTCGTAGGAGGAGGGGAGATGGGGTACGTAATAACTATTGATGGCATTTCACTGCATCTTTCGTCATTTGATATTATTACCTGCCTCAATTTTAACTCCTATGAAACTATAATGGACTCGGTATTTTGGGGTCCTTCGCTGTAAACCTTCTGAAACATCCCTATGCTGGCGCATAGAGAGGGCAATCTACATTTCACACCAGGTCTGTCTTGGAATGTAGGTTATACTGCCTGGAATCACAAGGATCTGAAGGTGTCTAGTGAAAAATTATTTTAAAAAAAGAAAATTTGTAAGGATGACACCAGTCAAATTATTGGTATTTTCTCAGATTAGGCTGAAAAGGGCATTCCTTTCAATCATGGCTAAATATGCAAAAACAGACTATATGCAATTTAGTCTTTGAATGGAACATACTTTTAAAAAATGTTTTGCTTAATTAATACTATTCCCTTTCAAAATACCTTTGTATAGCATTTGCAACCTTTAATTGGTTCATTATTTCCCTACAATATCTTGTCTGTGGAGATAACTGCCTGTAATTTAAGTAGTAATCTGCATTAAAAAACATGAGGATCGACTTATCAGGTAAAATTTAACATTTTGAGAGACATAAAAATGTTAAATTTTCCAATCCCAGGATTCTGTATTTACGTGGAGAATAAGCAGTGAATAGTCTTATCACCATTTTTTCATTCAGTGCAGTATTTTTAGATACTTATTTTGCTCTTATATTTACAATCACTGTTTACCCAAGCATCGAGTTGATCCTCTGTGGAGGTCTCAGTAATAATAATAATAATCCTTGCATTTGATATAGTGCCTTATCTTGTCTTCAAGACGTCTCAAAGCGCTTCAAAGAATATACTGTAAAGTGAACTGACTGTATACTTCAGTCAAGTTCCTGAGCCAAGCGAGTCCAAAGGCTTCAAAGGCATTGCTAATGACAGTCTTCCAGGCAGTGTGACTTGTTAGCTGGACTTTGGGGGTAGAACAGTTGCATAGGTCTGGAATTCTTCCCACTTACCTTCTGTTAACCCTGTAATGGACAGGGTGGTCCTAGCTGGACAAGCAGGGAAGCATGTCAGTGTATGCAAAGAATGAACAATGTTAACTGTTTGAACTCCAGCAGCACCCCAGTGTGCTTCTGGGGTGCCTTGGCTTTTGCCAATCTGCAAGTTTAGGTATGTATTGGATCGTGCTTCATGTGAGAGAGTGTAAACGCCATACCAGTCAAACAGAAAACATGTATACGTGGACCTCTCAGTAGTTTGGTTTGGAGACCCTGAATCATGGTGATGGGTTACCCCAAGTATGTCAGACACGTGTTAAACAAAAGTATACTAAACCTCTAGAGCTTACCAAAGAGAAAACTTGTATTGTATTGCACCAGGATGTCTCAAAGTGCTTTACAGTAGTTATTGTTAAGTGTAACAACAGTACTTCTTAAGCAAATGTGGCAGCCATTCTTCCCATGGCAAGAACGCACGAACAGCCTTGAGACGATGAGTTGAGTGATTAATTAATCAGAAGGATTGTTGGCTAGGAATGTTGGGAAAAACTCCCAATGTACAAGTGTAGAGCAGTGAACCAGTGAACCAGTCTATATGTAATGTTAAAATAAATCTCTGTATGTAAAACTCCTATCACTCCTATCCTTAAAAGACCCTCCCGAGACCCTTCGCTATTACCAAACTAGCACTCCATCGCCAATTTCCCTTTTGTCTCCAAGGTCCTGGAACGAGTTGCTGCTTCTCAGCTTCGCTCCTTCCTCTCCCGCCACTCCATTCTCAAATCCCTCCAATCTGGCTTTCGTGATGCCCATAGCACAGAAACAACACTGGTCATAGTGACAAATGACATCCTATCCATCTGCGACCAGGGCTCTTTCTGCCTCCTCATTTTCCTTGACCTCTCTGCTGCTTTTGACACCATCGACCACTCTATCCTCATCCATCGCCTCTCTTCTCACCTCAATCTTCACAGCTCTGTCCTTGACTGGTTCAGATCGTACCTCGCACACCGCCTCCACTTCATCTCCACAAACGGCTTCTCCGCTAGCCCCCACCACAGTCTTGTGCAGCGTTCCTCAGGGCTTTGTTCTTGGTCACCTCCACTTCAATATCTATATTTCCCTCTCGGTGACATCATCCGCAGACATGGGGTCAACTTCGGATTTGTTGTTGTTGCTGTATGCGGATGACACCCAACTCTATCTCTCTGTTTCCACCCTTGACTCCAGGACCACTGCTGTCCTGACAGATGTGTGTCAGACGTCAAGTCCTGGATGAGAGCTAACTTTCTTCAGTTGAACATCAACAAGACCGAGGCTCTCCTGATTTGCTCCCGTCAGCGCCTCCTCACCACAGGCGCTGACAGCATCACCATCCATGGTTGCTCACTCCACCTCACTGAGCCAGTTTGGAACCTTGGGGTCTTGTTTGACACTCAACTATCCTTTCTACCCCACATCTGCACCATGACCCGCTCTGCGTTCCCCCATGTCCACAACGTTGCCCGGCTCTGACACTGTCTCACATCTCAGGCCGACGAAACCCTCATACATGCTTTCATTACATCGAGGCTCAACTATGCAAACTCACTGCTTGTCGGCCTCCCCAACTCTGTCTGTCCAGTGCCTTAGGACATCCTCCCGATGTGAAAGACACTTTAGAAATGTAATTTTGTTGTTGTTGATGCTATAAAGTTCATTCTAAAATGAATTGACCCAAATGTCCTACCAAACCCAGAGAGGGAGATAGAAAGTAGATATCCGGTTGCAGGAAAAGTACTATGTAGAAAATTGCACAGATTCCATCCAAAACAACAAGAAACATTGCTAACAGCTGACTGACCTGGCTATGTGACCCAAATCGTACTTCAACTGAACTGAAAATGCCTCAAATGAATGCAAATAAAGAGAATGATGCTCTACGATTTCAACAAAATACATTTGCAGGAGGATAATTCACTGTCGACTTGGATTGTTACTGACCCCACACTGGAAAATAATTTAAGAAAAAGATCAGCCTCCAATATATCATGACTGATTTGTATTCTTATCATCTGATATATTTATATTTTGTAGTCTCCAGTGCAGAAAACAGTGGGTTGTATAGAGGATGGTGTAAACTTTGAAATGACACGTTGTGTAATTTCAACTTGTGGGGTAATAGTTCAGTCAGCCGCTGGGGTCTGGAACTGAAGGTATCTGATCAGTGAGGCTGTGCTTTCCCTGGTTGTTATGTAGTTGAAATATCTTTTATGGGATGAGGATTTAGGCTGTGTGGACCCCAAAACCACATTGCTTTGAAATTGAAAATCCCAGAGAACTGCGAAAACATCTTACTTAAATTCAGATTTAATTTGGAAGCCAGTTTTCGGCAGTTCTTATATAACATATAAGTATTATGATTGTGATAAGAACTGGCTTCCAAATTAAGACTATTTTAAGGGTTTTTCACAATTCCATTCAGTCTGAAATTTAGGCCTAAACGATCATGCAGAAGAACATTAAATGGAACTTTGGGCCTCGAGAATGCTTTCACTTTTTTGGGGATATACAATGTGACCAAAAAGTCATGATATCTACTCTGTCATCTAAAAAAAATTTATCATCATATCTTTAAGACTTCTGAGACGTTGTAATGGTATCCCAATTTTTTGGTCACCCTCTACAATGAAATTCTGTTAATTGAATACTCATATGGCAGCAAAAATGGTTCAATAAATCAAATTATTAATATAACTGGACTAAACATAAGAGTCACACGAGATCCTGAAACTCTCCTCCACCATTCAGATGCGTCCTCACTCTCACATGGTAACCTTTCTGAGGATCGAAGGGAGAGGAAAGAGGAGAGGACACCAATGATTCTCGTGCTGTAGAAGGTAGTGATTTGGGACTATATACTTATCCATATGCAGATTCATTGCTTTTTATACAAATGGTCAGAGGGAACATAATTCAATGAACTAAATGATTTGTATATCTGGTATTCCATTAACTGATCTATATTCTTAGATTAGGTGTGCAAATGGCTTGGCATATCTAAATTCTATTCAATAAACCAAACTATTCAATTACCCCATATTCAATAAACCAAATTTCACTGTACTAAGATGAGGGGATATCATTTGTTGTTGGAAACAAAGGAAAATGCAAAACTGGTGCATAACCATCAGAAAACGAATCCTCTGTACGATAACCTTTGAGATCTTGATTCTCAGTCAATTTCAATATTGGATCCATGATCTGACTGGCTACATGGTGTCCTCTGCTGTTGACAACGTAGTTAAGCTGTTTGAACATTTTTTGGCAATGGAGCACTTTTCCACATCCTCACCTCTATCATGCCTCTTGGAATATTTATTCAACTAATTTTTCCACGCTCTCTCAAGGTAATGTTTTGCATTTCTTGTCAGTTGAAATTGCAAAGCATTTCCTCTATCTCCCAAGAGATTCTGGTGCCAATTTGATGGAAGCTAAATGCAGATTTTATTCTCTAGATCTAGCCTTTTGAAGACTTTGAATCTGAATATTCTATGCAATGGGAATAAATTATATTTATATAGCACTTTTCATGTTGAAAGGATGTCTCAAAGCTGTCACCCACCCTCCCACCGCTTCCACTCACGTAGATGATATAATAACAATTCTTCCATTTGGTATAGTATTTATAACAATGAACCATCTCAAAACATAGGTAAGTGTAGTGACTGTAACTATTTTGCACACAGCTAGGCCCTATAAAGAGCCAAGAAGTAAATTAAATATTATTATTATATTATTATGATCAATTTAACGGGCGATAAGTTGGCAGAATACCAGGAGAAACTCCCTTTAATAATGCGATCTTTATCATCGATATGAATGGGCAGATTGGACCTCTGCTTAATGCTTCATTCGAAGGACAACACCCTTGACAATGCAGTTCTCTCTCAGCACTGCACTGGAGTGTCAATTTGAGGTATGAGTTTAAGTCCCATCACCCAAAAGCAAGAATGCTACCATTTGAACCTATAGAATAGTGGTCACCTACAGCTGTCCTAAATTATGTCAGCAATTTTTAAAATGTTTCTGTTTTGGGTACACACAGCTAGGTACAAATTCCAGATACCTGGAGCCCACTGAGCCAGGGGTTTATTGTGCTGAGAAGTAATGAAACTAGAGAGCAAACTCTATTAAAATGGTCTATTGGAACTACAATTACTGTTCAGGTTTTTTTTTAATTAATCAATGAAGGCAATTTGTAATTAATGTATCTGCTTTTGAGCACCTTACAATTTGTTTTACTCACTTGTTCAAGATCCCGGTCCTCACATACAAAGCCCTCCATGGCCTCGCCCCATCCTACTTCTGCGACCTCCTAACCCCCAACCAACCTGCCTGTTCCCTCCGCTCAGCTGGCTCCGGGCTGCTCCACATCCCCCGACCCACCTGCCCCACCATTGGCGGAAGAGCCTTCAGCCATTCTGCCCCCAACCTCTGGAACTCCATCCCCCAGTCACTCCGCCTCGCCCCCTCCTTAGCCTCCTTCAAGTCCCGCCTCACGACCCTCCTCTTCGACCATGCCATCGGCCACCTCCCTTCCCCTCCCCTCCCTTCTCCCCCACTGACCCCAGCTCGGGTCTGCAATGCTGTACTCTGTCCAGCGCCTTGGGACGTCCTCCTGACGTGAAAGGCGCTATACAAATATAATCTTGTTTTTGTTGTTTACTTTGTTTACTGTGAGAAACAAAACAGGATAGACCATTCGTAAAACTGTTTTTTTTTTGCTTGGTTTATTATTTCCGCTGTATCTCTTAGAAAATAATGGTAATACAGACGCATTGGGTTATACAGGTAATACTGGGGGGCATTATAATGCCCCCCAGTTTAGAATGCGTGTACAGTTGACCTTACTGTACTGCTCCTCACGTTAAATGATGCTGCTTTTCGTGTCATCAGATCACCATTGATGTCCCTTCCTGCACATTGTGCTATGTGTACTATTCTCAGGAAGCGCCACTGACATCACATCTTTTGCACTGTGCATGTGCACTAAGCGCAGGAAGATTGTTGATATAATTTCCTCTGTTTAGTGTGCATGCTGCAATTTGTAGGAAGTGACATCAGTGGCGATCTGACAATCCCAACGACGGTCATATTTCCGCTCTTTGTTTTAATGCTAGGTCTGTATTCAAAAAGTTCATGACTCTATTTGAAAAGAATAGGGAGTTTCTCCTGGTGCTCTGGTAACTATTGTTGTGTGGACCAAAAACAATCGGGAGCAACAGCCCCAGCTAATGATTTGCAGAGGAACTATTGTGTATCTTTCTTAATTATATCAGTATGTCAGTGGGCTACTCTTTTAATAAGACCCATTATATGTATTGCGAGTCGTAGACATGTGACTTATTTGTTTGTGGAAGGGCAGACACTATATCGTTACAATTTAACTTTTGTCAATTTCCATGGATCTCACAAAAAAATTAAAATATTTTCTATTCGAAATCACAATTAGACAATTCATTTAAAATCCACCATGTAGGGCACAGTTTTAAAATCTGCTCATTTTAAAACCACAAATATATATTTGCGATATTTTTGAAACAAGTTGAATATTTCATCAGATTTTTCATTTAGGTCAAAGCACTCACATAGCCTTTGGCAAAGAAAATGAAATGAAATAAAATATGGGGATAAACAATCTACATTTGAAAAGCTGAATTTCAGCCTAACCCAATCTCTTTTCCAGCACATCAAATTACCTCAGCTTTTAGATGAGGAACACTCATCCCCACTTAATTGTTGAAGGACAACGTAGAAGGGAAATCAATAAATCTCACAAACCTTATTTCCCTCTATTATTTCAGGTCAAAGTGAGATTATCTGATTAAAAGGCAGGTGGAGGAGCCACAGAGACGAGCATTGACTGCACAGAGGAATATAGATTGATCACAACTGTGACAGTCAATGGATGTGAGGTTTGAGACCACCCACAAGAATGGTTACTGTGGATACTTCCTGAGGGTATTTCATGACCTTGGAAAGATACCGAAAGATCAGTGCAGCTTTTATTTAAAAATAAATGAACAATTGCAATGAATTTGAGACAATATTGCAGCTTTAGTCAACGATAACAAATTCAATTAAACTAAGTTTACCAGCAAATCATCTGAATTCTTCAATTATGTAGGCCAGTGAGTTCAGATTAGCTACATTTGGGAGAGTAACCTATTCATGACCAGTACTATTCTAACTGTATCAAGGTCGAGAACAATATCAAGGACACCACTCGCAGTTGATCTGTTGTTCAAAACTAGATAATGCAGATCCTTTGAATTCTCCGAAGGAGGTATCATTCATTGCTGGACTTAGTTTGTGTTCTGAAGCGTCAACCTATTACAGCTTTTTTTTAGTTAGTGGGTGTCTGACACACGTCTGAAAGCTATCACCATGTTTAAGAGTATTCAAATCAGACTGAAAGTTCCATACATGCCATCTGTGCATGAAATTCTTGCATCTGACATGGAATACTGTACACATTGTCTCCGTGGATGGGCATTGCCTAGGTCAGGCGGTGGTACTCTTTCCTCTAGAACTGAAGCTTGTGGATTTAAGCCCTTGTTAGGATTGAAGTTCATAGTTTAGGTGAACGCTCCAGTTCAGTACTGGAAGTACAATGAAGTACTGGATTGTTGGTGATGCAGTCTTTGGACAAAGTATTAAAATGAGGGTCTGCCTGTTCAGGGGCACATTAGAGATCTCTTGATACTATTCAAAGAAAGATGGGAGTTTCTATCTGTGTCCTGGCAAACAGATTAATTGGTCAATCACTTCATGGCTATTTGTGGGATATTGCTGGTGACACATATGAGGTTTCCAACTAAGCTCTGTGGGACACGTAGAAAATAATAATCTGGTGCACTGGGTTTCGATAAGGTAGCATATTGATCTTTCATGAAATACTCTAGCAATGAAACACATTCTTTAAGAGAGATCAAGCACAAGACAAGGAGGACAAGGAAAGCCGGCTGTATGGATCTCAAGTACCTAATATTCACCAAAAAATCCATCTAGTGGTCTGTTAAGGAGCAGTCTCATTTACACTAATAATGATACAGAGCCTTTTCATGTTGGGCGGAATTCTTAAAAGTGCTTCACAGGATTTACTGTAAAGACTGTCGGCTGTTTGTGGGACATTGCTGTGTGCAAAATTGACTGCCATGTTTGCCTACTGCCACGTTTTCCTACTTTGCCTACTTTGGCAGTCATCCAGTTCTTTATGTAGATGGATGTTGATTTAGTTATCCATTCACTTGCTGCCCTGAAGATTCTGGCAATATTTATTAGGCTACGTGAAGCTATGATTTACTTGATATTAACTCAATAATACTCATTTTATTTCTGTGCTTCCAGCAATGCCAGGTTCAATTTACGAGACATACCTGTATGTTTTTCCTGCAATATGTCTCTGGTTGCCTTTTCATCATAGAAAGTTTACACCATATTCGGTTCATCGTCTCCCTCTGGATCCATCGACTCTCTTCCCAATTCTATGGCTCTTTATCCATACACTTCAGTAGTATTTTCCCTCAAGTATTTATCCAATTTCCTTTTAAATTATGTAATAGGAACTCGGCTTCAACAGCCACTTGACTTAAATATCTTGCACACTGTCTGTAAAGAGCAGCCAATTACAGTAAATGATAAACTCTGTCACAATCATTCATTGATTCACTGTTATCCACATGAATAAGCAATCATTTTGGTCAACATATGTGCGTTTCCCCTGAGCCTCATGACATTCCGTGATCTCATATAAAGTCACAACCTTATGCAAAAAACAGATTAAATCAATCTGTAAAAATGCATTGATTTTCACTAAGCCAGTCGTACAGAATATGCATTCTGTTGATGATAAATTTATCACTTAAAATGAAGTTGGAAATGATACAAATTTCAGTGGACTGATTCTGGAAATATGACCAATACAAATGCAGTCAAGATGAACACAAATCTGGTTCAGAAAACAGATTTAGGTACAAATGTGTTTGCTCAGGCTTTGCCACATAAGAGCATTTACAAAATACACAGTCACTATACTTGACTGTAAATCCCGTGAAGCACATTGAGGTACCTTTCCAATGTGAAAGGCGCTGCATCAAATGTAAATATTATGATTATTATTATTATTTTCTCACAGAAGCTCAATATTGGTTCTTTACAAATCCATATATTTTTAAAAATTGGCAAAGGCTAACAGTGAAAGTCTCTGGCTCATTTTACTTATGAGCAAGAGCTAATTCATGTGTAGTCACAGATGATCTATGAAGGACCTCCTTGTGAGCTAAATGAATTGATTTTTCATGGCTACACATTCACTTATTTAAATAACCAATCTGCATAATAACACCCTGCATCATAATTCATCATAAAATGGCGCTACTTCAAAAGGTTGAAAATCATCACAAACAAATCAAAGACTAAACATTTAATCTGAAATCAAACAACCACATAATCCTTATCCTTATAAATCAATATCCGACAAAGGTACCACACAAAACGTTTGATGTTAGAATTTGCATCAGAATGACTACTTAATCTTATACCATTGCATTTGGACAACACTTCTTGCAGAATATTTAGTTTAGAGTGAAATCGATATTGATGCTTTGGAGAGAATAAAGTGAAGAGTGGACTGGGATGGCACTGAGATTAAAAAAAGAAAGAATTTGCACTTTATAGCACTTTATCACATCTCAAAGCACTTCCTGACATTTATTGCTAAGTGTTGTCATTGTGTTTCTGTGGTTAAACATAGCAGTTATTTTTAATGCCACAAGATCTCAGAGTGTAGATTGGCAAAAAGGTGACCAAAGAGATAAGTCTTGAAGCGAACTTTGAAACTTTGGCAAGGGGTAATCTGAGGGATTCATGGATGGAGTTCCAGATACTGGAGATAAAATGGCTGACAGCTTGCACACCAGGAAAAACTCCCTACTATTTTAGAATTGCTACTATGCGATCTTTAGTATCTACTTGAACAGGCAACAGAACATTGTCTAATGTCTCATTTGAACAATGGCAACTCCGACAAAACAGTGCTCCCCCAGCACTGGAAAGCAAGCCTACATTATTAGCTCATGTTCCATTGTGCAGCTTGCACTACAAGGCTTTTAAGAGAGTCTCACAGAAATGTATTGGAGAAAAGGAGACAATTTACATTTACACAGCATCCGTTGTGCAGGATACAGTCTTGGAGCACTGACAGAGACAGAGAAGGGACAAACTTCATGTGTTTATAATGTTGATAGTGGTGATAATTTAGATGTAAACACGTTAGTTAACTGGGACAATTATAGAACTGGAGGTTTATGAGCACAAATTAGCACATCCTAAACTAGACCAGAGATCAGAAAGCTTTTCCCTGAATAGTGTTTGTTTATTGAATGGTTTATAAGATAATTAAAAATCCATAGATGCTTGACAAGGGCACAAACTAGAATATAATAATAATAATCCTTGCATTTGATATAGCGCTTTTTCACGTATTCTCAACGTCTCAAAGCGCTTCACAGAATAGACTGTAAAGTGAATTGACTGTATATTTGTGGGCGAAATGCGGCAGCCAATTGCGTACAGCAGTTTCCCACAGACAGTCATGCATTGAAAATTACCTATTTATTATTGTTTTGTTTTGGAGGGATTATTATTAGGCGTGTGGAGTAAGGAAACTTGCCCAAGGTTTCACCCTGCCTGGAATTGAACCCAGGTGTCTCGCTTGCAAAGCGAGTGCTCTAACTACTGAGCTACAGGACTGTATGTTGCTGAACTCATCACTTGAAGAATCTTTCAAGTCCATAGAGCAGGCTATCAGTATGGTACCACTGCTATAAAGCATTAGACTGTGACAGATTTATGCGAATAGTTGATGGGAGAGGAGGAAGGGAGGCAATAATAGTTTGGGCAGCAGCAATGATGCAATGTGGGATTACTCCACTATCCTTATATGTGATAACATCTCATTTTTAAAATTTACATCGCAGCCGATACATTTCTCATTAGATTATAATTGCATCGCTTACCATTACAGTTAGTGATCTACAAAATATTCTGTAATGAACCATCAAATGTGGTTCATATTGAATAGCCTGAATATCAGGTTCAATTGAAGGTACTTCTTAATAGATTTCTAAATAGGAAATGTATTGTTATCGAATTTTAAACCATAAAGTGCACTGAATATAACTAGTTTGCAGTATTTAAAGATTTCTTAATATGAATGTCAGTCCGTGCGACCTTCCCTTGTGCAAAATGGTGCCATGTTTGCCTATAAAAATAGTCACTACACTTGACTGAAATTACTGTGATGCATTTCAACTTGATAAGGTGCTATAAAAGTGCATGTTCTTTCCTTCTAAATAGGAATGTGTGCTCACAAAGTGGCCTACTGTCATCTCTATCATTCTGATAATTTTGTATCTCACACACTTGCTGACACCAACAGGTGACTTTCAAGCCTGCAGTTAAAGGCAAGTAATATAAATACTGAGAATTAGGTCACTCTGGAAAACATTAGCTCCTGAAGATGGCTTAACTTCTTTTATAAAGATATAAGGCAGACCTTACAGATCTTTATAACTTTTGTAAAACAATTATTTTTCACCACAAAGTCGGTCAAAGTGCTACTTATTTAACGGTGTCGTAGACAGAGTGAAAGTATGAAAGAAATATATGGCAAGACTGGTTTAAAAACATTTATCAGTTAAATTTGCTTACTTATATATTGTTTCTATCCTACAATATGTATGAAGATAAAGTTAGCAATGTGGGATTGAGTTCCAAAGCTTCCATTGTGTGAGAATAAGTTAACCACTTCTTCATAAGGCGACCATAGGGAATACCTCAGTACAATGGGGTGGGTGGGGGGAAGAGAGGTCAGAAGGAAAATTGGACAATTATAGAATAATGTCAATGGTCGCTGTTGCTTATATAATAATAGCTCCTCAGTGGATCTACAGTAAAACTCACATAAATCTTATCTTTATAAATCATACAATAGCCTAAGTCGTACATTCACTCAAGTCCCATTCAGTTTCCTATCAAAACCATTTAGATTTCTTTGCATAACTCGTATTAATCACCTCCTAACTCATAGCTCTGCTTTCCTACCCTTCTATTACTTCCGCACTTACCAGCTGCCCTGAACCATGCGAAATGATGTCCTGACCTGTCGATACATTTACACATATTGGCCAGCTGCATTGAATCGCAGGAAATGTAGTTTTAATCTGTCGACACGTAGGCAGAAGAACTTCATTTCCTGCGATTCCGATTTAATTTAATTTAAATTAAATTTAATTTAATTTAATTCCGATTTCCGATTCAAGACGCATTGAAACGCGAGAAATGTAGTCTTGACCCGTCACCGCGTGCACACCTACCAGCTGCACTAAATTACACATGAGCAGTATAGATTATTGATTTCATCAGATTTTCTATGATTTACACAGTTTACCTGCAGCTCGGATTTCGTGTAATTCATATTAAATGTTATGGTCCTCACTGATACAACTTATGTGAGTTTTACGATATTTATTTTAAGCCCTTTTCCCAAAAGGTTTGTGGTTGTCAGCCCTCCAGAATGATGGAAAGCTATACATTGGTAAGTAGATCCTATGGGAAATAAAAGGGGTGAGAATGGGAACGTAAGAATAATATTAGGATGTCTCATCCACGTCAACCTATGTCATACTATAATTATGGAGACACCAGCAGCAGTTAAAAGAATTGAGACTTAAGAAACATGACAGTTTTATTCCTTTAAACACTTCTGGCAGATTTGACAACGCTGGCATCAAAGCTATCAACTTTAACACATTTTGGAAAGCCAACTCTTTAAGTTATGAACGGGGATCAAAAATCAACAGTTCCATTGAGTACTTTTTGAAGACATAGAACTGAAAGGAGATAGCACGTGAAAGAAAAGCTTACCTGATTAAAACATCCACCTAGTCTTAGCCTGTAAGAATATCAGGTTGAGGTTTATCTGCAAGATTGTTGGCCAGGACATTGAGATGAAACTCACTTCGCTTTTCAAATAGAGCTACTGGATCTTTAATGTACACCTGAACCAGAAGTCAGGTCCTCGGTTTAATGGTTCACCCCTCTGCACCCTATTGGAATGTCAGCTTAGATTGCGAATTCAAAGCCCCAATGTGGAGCTTGAACCACTTATGACCTTCTGACTCAGAGACAAAAGTACTACAATCTAAGGTCAGGCTGACATCTAAATTTATGGTATTTATTAACAGATTTCTTAATTAAAAGATAAATATCCTAATAATAATAATCCTTGCATTTGATATGGCGCATTATCATGTCTTTGAGACGTCCCAAAGCACTTCACAGAATATACTATGAAGTGAATTGACTGTATGATGTTTTGTGGGCAAAACACGGCAGCCAATCGCTCTCAGCAGGGATTGAACTGACCAATTTATTATTTTTTTATTATTTATTATTTATTATTATTTTTGAATTTATTATTTTTTTGAAGGAATCATTACGCCCGGAAAAGTAATCTGCCAATCAACTAACAACCGGGTTCCTACTTACTGCTAGGTAAACAGAGGCATGTGGAGTAAGGAAACTTGCCCAACGCAATAAATAAGTCACAAATTTCTGGATTTTTAAATGAAGAAATAGACACTGTCTGCTGATAGATCTATCATCATCATCAAATTCTGACCTTCTGGTTTGCACTAAATGATTTTAAATCTATGCATTCCTTGGTGGGCTGGAGCTTTTAAAAATAATCTTCTTTTATCTTGTACGGAATAACATATTCTCATTCCATTTTTGTCCATGAAAGCTAAAAGATCAATACACTTACCTTTTAATCTTCTCACTCCCCTATTTTTACTGCTAACTGTGCTGCCCACCAATACGGTATTGGACTGTCAGCCTAGTTTGTGCTAAACACAAGTTAAATACATAAATCTTTAAGTTGGAGGGTGACAAATTGCTGGTTATGTGTGGAATGCAAAGGCTTTGGGACTAGTGTGGGTGGAATGAGACTTTCAGGCTTGGGTGGGATGGAGATGGTATAATTTCGCTGCAAAGAGGCCCTCTATGAAGGTTTCTATGAGAGAGTGGGGGACGGGCTGAAAGGTTTTTCTCTTATGTAAAAGACAGATTTTATGATGATGGATTGACTTCAGTGTCAGGAGTTTTATATTGTTGAGTATCAGTTTGACTCAGCTGGTCACCCTCTTGCCTCTGAGTCAGAAGGTTCTGGGTTTTAAGACTCACATTGCGACAAGATCTTATATTCTAGGTAAATACTTCAGGGAAGCATCGTATTGTCAGAGATGTTTTCCTTCAGGAGCTAAATTGAAATTCCACTCCTTGTCATTTAGTGGATGTCAAAAACCACATGACACAATTTCAAAGAGGGAAGAGAGTTTATCCGGGCCAACAATCCTCCAGATTAATCTGTAATTCACCTCATGGCTGTTTGGTGGGACCTTGTTGTGCGCAAATGTCGACTGGGTTTGCCTTCAAAGCCACTACAGTTGACAGCACTGTAATTACTGCAAAATGTTTTGACATTTAAGTAAGAAGAAAACGCAAGTTCTTTCTTCCTTGTTAATTTCTTCTTGGTGTTCTGGACAAAGATTAGACTGTTGCACAGCTCCACACTGCAGATATAAAGACTTTGCATTTTAGCATCACATGTAACTTTAACATGACCATTCATCCTGCAATCTGCTTCGGTTGTTAGCCAAAGCATAAATTTGCTCTCAGTGCTAAATGGCACTTGACACTCGTGTTTGCTTTTCAATTAATTTCCTCACATTTCCTGCGAGTAGAGTTTTTTTAATCAGTCAGTCACCACCGCTGCTTCTGGGGGCCGTCTTGCAACCACCTGCTGCACTTCCACAAACTCCTGCTGCTATCTGGCAGCCTGGAATACTAATCACTTGGTTATCGGAGGATTTTTGTATTGCTCCGTAATATGAATGATACATTTCTACAAGTGTCTCTTCTATTTACAATGCCCTGGTGATTGCAAAGTGAACCCACTGCAATTTCGATAGTTGGTGGGACAGTGACAACCAGTACCTATAATAATAATAATAATAATCCCTGCAATTTATATAGCATGTTGTTAAAATGTCTGAAAGTGCTCCACTGGTAATTGTTGTCAATTGTAATGACTGTCAGTTTGTAGACAACCAAAACAATTAATCTGCGCACAGCAGTCAGGAAGTGAATGACTGTTTTTACCTGTTGGTAAGAACATCAAGAGAAACTCCCTTCTCTTTCAAATAATGCCATGGGATCTTTAACATCCACTGAGGAGGCAGACAATTTAATGTCTCATCTGAAGAATCGAACCATCCATGACATTAGCTGCTGTTAGTGCTGCTCAACATGTGGTAATTGTCATCTCTTTGTTGGTAGAGTGCAGGGTTGTGTGTGGTGATTAGGTGTGGGTGTGTGGCTAATGGTGTGGATAGGAGAAGGTTCAGCTGTGACAATCTTACATTCAAATAGCAAAAAATCAGAAGGTGTAACCTTGGCTGCTTTTTTTCTTCTCTTTTTGTCCGAGCACAGAGACAATTTGTCACATCCCTAATGCCACCCCATCTGAGACCAACATTAAATACACCCATCTACACAATTATCAGAGGGCTACATTTATTTGAATGAGCCAGACTTCTAGTTCTCTAACCTTTATTTGGGAAGTCAGGTATAATGCATTACGATATCTTACACGGGAACACATTCACATTTTTTCCCTTTGTGTGTTTTTTTTGTTTCTTGCGCTCAACTATCAGCTTCATTATCCCTCATCATGTTGCAATGACAGGTACTTCCATTAATGGGTGATCTCTGTGAAATCCAAGGTTGCGTCTTACTACAATATGTGCAATGCTGGGTAGAAAGGTACAATTGTAGTACAGACTACATTAACAATCTCTAACAGACCTACTTCTCCCTGGCCAGGCAGCTTGCAGGGTCAGAGGCTTCCTTTGTCCAGCTCTGGGTTAAAAGGCTGGTTGGCAGGTCAGGTTACAGCTTTTATACCATACAGAGGCCCTCTCTCAGGTACAGTGCAAGGCTCCTTTGGAATGACCTCATTGCATTAGCAGACCTCCGCATTATTGCCACAGTTCCAAAGGTCGCTACACTATTGTTCGGGATTATTTTCCAGGCAATCACAAAACATAACACCACAACATGTAAATACACTGGCTCAATTCCTTAATCTGCAATCAAAAGTAGACTTCTATAATCCTTGCATTGTTTTTTTGATATAGTGCCTTATCATGCCTTTGAGACGTTTCAAAGTGCTTCACAGAATATACTGTAAAGTGAATTGATTATATATTTTGTGGGTGAAATGAAAATAAGGTGCCACATGAATCTTACTGTACCCCTAAGATTGCGAAGGCATTTCTTCAGTAAATTTTTCTTATTGTCTTTATCTTTACCTTGTGGAGAAAAAAATCCTCATCTTTATCTGATTGAAAATGCATGAACTGATCCTTAATGTACCTGGTATCTAAAAACAGTGCTGAAGTTGACATAACTAGAGATTGTGAAACAAAGAGAAATTAAAGGAAAAGGAGAACCTGAATTTGAGAGTTACTAATAGCAGCTACTGCACTACCCTCTTGGAACCTGAGCTGCTTTTACCTTGTCCTAGACCAAGGCTGATATTTTAATGCAGTTCTTGGGCAATCCTGGATTGTCAGAAGTGCCATCCTTCAAGTGAGACATTAAACCAAAATTCTGCCTGCCTGTTCAGTTAGGTGTTTAAGTGTTTAAGATCCCATGGCACCATTCAGAAAGAGAAAGGAGATCCTGGCCAACAATCCTCCAGATAAAATGCACAATCACTTCACAATGTTTGTGGGGCATTGCTGTGTAAACATTGGATGCCCTATTCATCTACAAATACACAATGACACACTCTACAGTAGAATACCACAAACACTCTGTATTCTGATTATTTTTTAATGTGTAACACCAGAGACCGAAGAGTCAACCTAGTCTTAGTCTTTAAAACCATTTCATTTCAAGTTTAAGATTGTCCAGATTTGTGGAAAACTAATTTGGAATCTGGTTTCCTCCAGAGTCATAGGGACTCTGGGGATGTGACAAATTTTCTCACAAAGCCAAGTGTGGAGGGCAGAAACCTGGGAGTTGACTACTTGTCGCTGTTACAATCCTTTCAACGCAGGATTAGAATGGGCAGGACACCAGAGCCCAGAGTCTCCCTCTCTGATTCCAGTTCATGGAGTCAGCATTAAAACTTCACTGTTTTCTTCAACTCTCAACCTTACATCCAAGTCCACTTTCCTTCACTTCCACAACATTGTCTGCCTCCTTCACTACCTCACCCTCAATATAGCTAAAAACTCTCATCCATGCCTTTGTTGCTTCCAGATGTGATTTCTCCAACAGCCTGCTTACTGGCTTCCCCAAATGCACCACAAGCTCCATACCATTCAGAACTCCACAGCCCTCCTTTTCTCTCCCACACCAGGCTCCAAGAGCCCATCATTCCCATCCTCTTTGGCTCCATATCCTCCAGCAGATTGATTTTCAGATTCTCATCCTCACCTTCAAAAGCCTTCTCAACCTAGCCTTATGTTACCTCTGTGATTTCTTACCTAAAATATTTGATCACTCAACCCACTGTGGGACACTGCTGTGCACAATTGGCTGTTGCATTTTGCCCACAAAATATGGTCAATCCACTTTACAGTATAATCTGTGAAGCGTTTTGATGCATCTCAATGACATGATAAGGTGATATATCAAATGAAAGAATTATATTATATTATTCTTATAACCCTATTCTTTGCCCCACTAACTCTGGCCGCCTTTATGCACCCAACCCATTCCGCTCCATCATCAGCGAACAAACTTTCAGACAATTCGCCCCCAACCACTGGAACTCACTTCCAAAATCTTTCGATCTCATTCCCTTTCCATCTCCTTCCGGAATCATCCACAGACTTTCAATTGCAGTTTCAGCCACGTTTCTCCTATTTCCCTCCAGCTCGGCTCCCACTGAGTCTCTGAGACAAGAATCCTTGCTTGATGTGTAAGGTGCTAAATAAGTGAAAATTGTTATTGGTCAAAATAACTATCTTCATCCACCTTATCAACACTCCCAACATAAGATTGTAGTATCCTATTGGAGATGAACAGTATGATTTTGTAATGTAACCATGGCTGCTCTTTGCACAGCATAACCAGCAGTCATCCACAACCCTTTTGGATTTCATTAATTAATTTACAATGTCGTAGAAATAGTTTCTTTGGTGACTTTTTTGTTGTTGCTTCAAAGACCAAGTGTGTAAATCTTCTGAATTTGGTAGTAAGCTTTTGTGTAAATTAATAGTTTATTTTTCGCTTTGTGTGGGTTTCATTTTCCAGACTTAAATATTCAGCAATCCTCTGATGTCAAGTAGTCCTTGCCATATTGCTGTCAAATGAAAATTAGTAAAATAATTGGAAATTGCTGTGACCCGATAGAAGCTATTAGCCACTTTAACAACAGAAAAAAAACGATTTGGATAAACCAAATGAATTGTGAAATCTGATCTTGCTTCAAAGGATTCTCATCATGCAGTACATCAGTTCAGTTTGCACCCTGTCTCATTCTATGGCTGGTAATATACAGCACGCAATTGTCAACAATTGAGCAAGGAAAATATGTTTCTAAAAAATGAATTAAAAACCTCCAGAAGTAACTAATAAATTATAAAACTCTACAGTAAGTCCAGACTTATAATGGGAAAGCAAAAAGTTCCAAGAACCGTAGGGCTGAAATTCCACCTAGTCTTAACTTAATAATCCTTATATTTGGTATATTTCACGTCAGGATAATGTCCCAAAGCACTTCACAAGATATATTATGAAGTGGAGTAACTGTATTTGTTTGTGTGTGAATGTGGCAGCCAATTTGCACACATCAATGTCCCACAAACAGCTATGAAGTGAATGACCAATTTTGGCCAGGACACTGGGAGAAACTACTGGCTCTTTTTGAATGGTGCCCTGGGATATTTAACGTCCATCTGGCAAGCAAACCGGGCAGCCGGTCTTACTGTCTCAGCCGAAAGATGGCACCTCCAACAATTCAGTACACACTTAGCACTATATTGTAGTGTCATGTTATGAGTTCAAAGTCTCAACATGGGGCTTGAACCCACAACCTTCTGGCACAAAGGTGAGAGTGCTACCAACTGAGCCAGGCTGACACACAGCTTGTAAAAACATTTGATTTTAAAATTTTCAAGTCCGCTAAGAATTGTGAAAAATTCTTAAATTTAGTCTTAGTTTGGAAGCTTGTTTTCCAGTTCATCAAAAACAACCCCTTCCAAATTAGACTGAATTGACGAATTTTCCACAGTCTTATTCAATTTCGCATTTTAAGACAAAATGGTCTCAGAAACTAAGTCGAGGGTGACATTTATTTTGGGCTTTGTATTTAGATTGTGCTACTTTTAACTTTTTCTTTTGCTAATTTTCTCCCTTCCTCTTCTCCTAACTCTTACTGGAATTTGGTTCTGCAGGAACAAGAAGCATTTTGGTACCAGCAGCCTAAGTAAGTGTTCAATACAATTTGCAATACGTTTCATATCAGGAGGATGTCTCAAAGTGCTTTATACAATTGGGCTGGGTTCCCAAGCCAAAATGGTGCAGGGGAAACAGTGAATGAAAGAGATGTCATGGAGTGGGCTTTGAAAGTGTGTAGGCAGAGAGTCAGACAGATAGCGATACCAGGGGCATAATGTCTGAAAGCTCACACACTGATGGCAGGGAGGGGAGGGGAAGCCGGGGACATGAAGCAGGTTGGTGTTTATCATCCAGTCAGTTGGGTTGCAGGAAGTCACGGAGATAGGGTGGGGCGAGACTGTTGAGGGATATGAATGTGAGCATGAGGATCTAGAAATTAGCTTCTCGCCATAAGTCTTGGGAAAGTGTTATCCTATTTAACAACTCTGCAGTAAAACCCAGAGCCATTTGGAAATAATAACAGGGATGGAAATGTAGGTGAAAAGATTAATTTGTATTTCAAGGTAGTAGAGACTTTTTATTAGCTGTCAGTGCAGTTAAAGGACCAGGAATTATTTAAAAGCTACTGTACAGCAGTATTACAGCACTAACATCTTTATCAGAATAAAGGCTTTTGTCCACATTCCTTCTGTGCTTTTGTATAATATATTGAAGCCTTCAGGACGTTAAACTATAGCAGGATAAAAATTGCGGAGGCAGAGAAACCCCAAATAATGTTCAAAATTGAAGGAGTGAGATGTGAAGATGAGTGTGGGTGGATTATACAATTTATTCCTACCAAGAAATCATCACTTACTTTTTATTCAGAAGCGTGGGTTATTATTTATTTTCTATTGAGAATCTCGGTGGAAGGCTGATGGCCCTAGTGCAAGGTGGGTCGAGAGGAAGTGACCAGTTGTAATAAGCTTGGGTTTAGAAGCCTATAGATTGTAGTAGGAACAGAGATAGTGCAAACAATTTGGGGTAGAGTTTGTGATTTTTTAGAGCCTGTTATGTGGTAGTTAACAAGTGCTCTAAAAAAAAGTTCATAAATCATCTCTCTTTTGCCCTCATTTCAGTGATTTCAGTCATTTCGAAGATGACAGTGATTGAGCCTGAAAGAGGGATAGGCTACTCACCACAGGGGATAAAGGGTATGAAATTACTGTATATACATGTGCCCAACTCGCCTGACGACACTCATCACAGGACAGCCGGCACTGCCATCTGCTGGTCCTATTAATCAGCATTAATTAAGGCAATTCAAGGTTTTTAAAATATCACAAATTACGTGCATAAATTATAATTTTTGCATGTGATATGTGCCTTTTCATGCTAAGAGGACATCTCAAAAGCACTTCACATTTTACTGCAAAGTGTAGTGACCGTGTATTTTCTGGGCAAACAATGACACTTCAGGACACATCAAGGAATAATCATTGGGATGAAGGGGGTTGGGAGAGATTTTTTTTCAACTACAGATGTTGTTTATGTTGCAGTGTATGCAAAGACTATTCCTACACCAGCTCTGTTGTGACACTAATGGATAATGGTACAATAACTTAGCATCTGTCTGGACAACAATGTCTCTCACTCAACAACAACAATAACATTACACTTGTATAGCGCCTTTCACGTCAGGAGGATGTCCCAAGGCGCTGGACAGAGTACAGCATTTCAGACCTGAGCTGGGATTGGCGGGGGGAAGGGAGGGGAGGGGAAGGGGGTGGCCGATGGCATGGTCGAAGAGGAGGGTCTTGAGGTGGGACTTGAAGGAGGCTAAGGAGGGGACGAAGTGGAGTGACTGGAGGATGGAATTCCAGAGGTTGGGGGCAGAGTGGCTGAAGGCTCTCCCGCCAATGGTGGGGCGGGTGGGTTGGGGGACGTGGAGCAGGCCAGAGCCGGCTGAGCGGAGGGAACAAGCGGGTTGGTGGGGGGATAGTAGGTCGCAAAGGTAAGGTGGGGCGAGGCCATGGAGGGCTTTGTATGTGAGGACCAGGATCTTGAACTGGATCCTCTGAAGGATAGGGAGCCAGTGGAGTCGGGCGAGAGTGGGGGAGATGGGGTCACGGAGTTTGGTGCAGGAGAGGACACGGGCTGCAGAGTTCTGGATTATCTGCAGCCTGTGGAGGGAGCAGTTGGGAAGGCCAACAAGCAGCGCATTTGCATAGTTGAGCCTGGAGGTGATGAAGGCATGAACAAGAGTTTCAGTGGCCTGAGGGGTGAGGTAGTGGCGGAGTCGGGCGATGTTATGGAGGTGAGGGAAAGCAGAGAAGGTCATGGCTTGAATGTGGGGGAGAAAGTACAGTTGAGGGTCGAACAAAACAACTGTGTTCCTGCCTTGCTTGGTGAGTTGAAGTGTGCAACCATGGAGGTTGATGCTGCCAGAGCCTGCGGTGCAGAGGCACTGTCGCGAGCCAATCAGGAGGGCTGCAGTCTTGTTCACATTCAACTGTAGGAAATTTGCCCTCATCCAGGACTTGATGTCCAACAGGCAGTCTGTCAGGACAGCAGTGGTCCTGGAGTTGAGGGTGGAGGCAGAAAGATAGAGTTGGGTGTCTGCTGATGATGTCACCAAGGGGGAGCATGTAGATATTAAAGAGGAGAGGGCCAAGGACGGAGCCTGGGGGATGCCAGACGTGACAGTGCAGGGGCTGAAGGAGAAACCGTTGAAGGCAACAAAGTGGAGATGGTGAGGGAGATAGGAATCGAACCAGGCAAGGCAGGTCCGCGAAGATTGAGTAAAGCGGAGAGGCGGTGTATGAGGATGGAGTGGTCGACAGTGTCGCAGGTGATAGCGAGGTTGAAGAGGACAAGGAGGCAGAGGGAGCCCTGATCACAGATATTCAGAATGTCAATAGTGACTTTGACCAGGGCTGTTTCCATGCTATGGGCTCAAAGTCCTGAGATTGCTTTGGTTCTATCAATCTAAGTGATCGACCACTCACTGTTACAGTAGGACAAGTTAAGCATTGTATATATTTCAGTATCTTTTGTTTCTGAGTGTTGTTTTATTAGGTTGATTTATCCCATCCAAGATTTAGTGGATACAAAATTTGAAATAGAAATCTGGTTCTTGTGCTTCCCACTCATTCTCATTTGACTCGCTATCCTGAATATCATTTCCTTCTGACAAAATCAGGATATGTCTATGAAGGGAAGGGCCCCAACTTTATTTGTTTATCCACTGCTTCTCTGTAGCAGGGAATATAGAAATAACAGGCAATTCAGCCTGAAAGTGTGCGTTCTGACATTTTATTAGATCAAAGCAGGACTTAATAAAAAAAATCCTTGCATTTGATTTAGTGCCTTATCACTTCTTCGAGACGTCTCAAAGTGCTTCACAGAATATACTGTGAATTGATTGCATATTTTGTAGGAGAAACATGGCAGCCAATTACGCATTGCAGTGTCCCACAAACAGTCGTGAATTGAATGATCCAATTTTTTTTGTATTTTTTTTTGAAGGGATTATTTTTCTAACTCTTTATTCAATCTGTGCACTGCCTGAAATGGAAGTGATCATTCCTGGTATTGGAAGCAAAATGAGCCATTCCTAGCAATGTCATTCCCTCGCTTTCATCCCACCCAAAAAATATTTTTTAAAGAATTTAAATTCCATTTCCCCGCTTTTTCTCCTTTTCCCTTATTTTCAAGTATCTATACAACTCCCTTTTGAACATTCCACAGCCATTACGCATTTACATCCTTCTAGGGAGCCAAGCTGTTGTAGCTATGTCTCTCCGGTGACCTTTTCAACATGTCATGTATTGTTTCTATTTTCCTGAATACAGTCATCTCTTGGGTAACAAAATACATGGAGGCCAGATGATCCTTTTCAACACAGGAAATTCCCTGCACAAGGCCATCCTTCGATTTCCATTTCAAAGAGATAATTTTGTCCTTTGCCACAAGGAAATATCCGAGAAAGAAGGCACTTGCTTTTTCATAGTAATTTATCACATTGAAAACACTTAGATGCAACAACTGTTTATTTTTGTAGGCAATCATTTACGTCAGCAAGATCCCATGCATAGCCATGTGGTGCTAGACAGATTGATCTAGATGATTGCTGGCCAGGATACAAGAAGAAACTCCCTACTCTTTTCAAATGGTGCCTCCATGACAGGCAGACTGGACAGGTCCTTGGCTTAGTGTCTCAGCCGAAGGGTATCTTGCCTGACAATGTTTTGGCAGCTCATCCTTGGTAATATATTGAAATGTCAACCAAGAGGGTGGGCTCAAAACTCAAAGTTGGGCTTGAATCCACACCCATCTGGCCCAGAGGTTGAGAGAGCTACAAACGGATCCAAGCTGACCTGGCTCTTCAGTCAACAGTTGGTTGAAAGATTTAATACTTTTTGTAGAATTCTCGCCAAAGCACTGTGTTTTCCCAGGGCTCAAATGACTGAGGTAATTAAAAGCGAGGAAAGCTTTCTGCTATGGCTGACCCTATGATTTATTGATGGAGCAATTCAGCACATTTTCATCTCTTTGCATTGCTAATTGGTCAAGCTCCATTCTGGTGTATAAAGTCAGGGGGAAGTGGACCAAAATGCCAGATGATATGCCAGACTCCTGGCTGGAACAGAGGAGCTAAGTCAATGTTTCCCAGCTAACATGATCCAGTCTGACTTCCCGTTTCAAATTTTAATCCTACTTAATTGCAATGAACAGTTTGATAACTGTATAATTCATATGCTGTGTGTTAAATTTAAAATCCCTAAACTGCAAATTAGTCATTTTTCAGGGATTTTTTAATATTAAAAAAAGGGAATTTTTTTTGAAAAGTTAGTTGATGACTGATTCAGCTTTTCGTTGAAGAGCTTTATTTGTAGAACTGTAATTGCTTTCATTTTATATAGTGGAAAATGAAACAGAAAAAAAAATATGTAAACAACACACTTGGGCCAGAGACAAGCCCCCACTGCTTATTTCGTTCTCCACCAAGCTGTTCCCTGAAATGTTCTGATTCATGTTCACATCTCAGTTCAATCATTATCACAGCTGGTAGTAATGCCTCGTGATACGTTTTTCCATTTAAAATGGAGGTGAGGGGGTGCTTAAAGTGCGCACTTTTAATAGAATACTATCAAGCAATGTAACGTTCACTGTTGGAATACTCTCATGTAGAATGGAAGATGAAAATAACCGTTGTATGACCTGACATTTCAATAGGAATATTATGTCCACCAACACCAAAGTTACATTTGTATAGCGCCTTTCATGTCTGGAGGACATCCCAAGGTGCTGGACAATCAGTGTTTCGGACACAAGCTGGGGGTCAGGATTGGGGAGGTTGGAGAGCAGGGGGGGGAAGGAGGGTGATTGAAGGCACGGTCGATGAGAAGGGTCTTGAGACGGGAAAGGAGGGGGTGAGGCGGAGGGAATGTGGGATGGCATTCCAGAGGGTGGGGGTAGAGTGGCTGAAGGCCCACCCACCAATGGTGAGGCGGGGGACATGTATCAGGCGAGCCCACTGAGCGGAGGGAGCGGGCAGGTTGGGAGGGAGTTAGGAGGTCGCAAAGGTAGGGGGGAGCAAGGCCATGGAGGGCTTCGAAAGGGAGGACCAGGATCTTGACCCGTATCCTCTGTGTGATGGGAAGCCACTGTTAGTCAATAGTGTTGAATATTATGGCATAAAATGTTTATATATCTATATATATGATGGTGAATATCTATTCTATGGGTTAACGTGTAACTGACTTGTACTGCTAGCTGTCCATTATTCACCATCTAATGCACACCATTCCTCCCATTGCAAGAATTTTCCCACCCCCTTCGTTCTCACATTCAAATCCCTTTATCGTCTCAACCTCCTTCAACCACACCATCCTGGATACTTTCTTTACTCAGCGAACAGCAGTCTGCTTCATATCTAGTCGTTTTTCCCCTTCACCCTCCCCACCCCAAACTCCCACCACCATCTCAAATGTCCAATCTTCACTGTGAAGCATTTTGAGATGTGGAAGGTGCTGTCTTATCTGGAAATTATATGGATCCAAAACACTACCAATAATACGCGCCGGTATTGTTCTGCGTGCAGAAAAGATATTTCACATACACAGCAAACCACAATATTTTAACATTACTTATAGTTTGATACTATACTTGCAATTATCTTTGCTTCACATTTTTCACACGAATCAAGTTTTAATAGAAAATTAGGCAGATGAAGGCAATTATTGCAGGGTGATTTAACTAAAATAAGACAGCACTGTATTTTTGCATATTAAATAATTAGAGACTCGGTGTGTGTGCCATTTAGATATTATTGAGGTGCTAAAATTCAGTACCTTTCTCAGATTTGAAGGTTCAGCAAATACTTCATGTGAGCAGAATGTCAACTTGGGTCCCTTTTTCTTTGCAACAGTAGAAGTCGATAGAGGTGACAGAAGGGGACCTTTTCCCACAGGATTTACAGATCACATACCATTTGCTTAGCTTTGATGGAACAGATGTAGTTGTGATTTGGTATGGAGCAGCAGAGAAATGCTCGCCAACTTCACCCAGTGCATTAACTATCGCATTGTGCGGTTTACCTGTATTTCAACCTACCCCAATGTTTTGCGGTCTTAAACTTGCTTGCTAGATTATTCAAAACATATACAATGAGTGAAGAGGCTTTCCTTATATGTATTCCAAATCTACTTCTGCACAAATTTATTTTGTGTCCCCTGCACCCACTTTCTCCATTTACTTTATAGAAAGGAGAGGCTTGATCTATCCAGATACCTCAATACTATTTTAAGAAGGATTTTGTGTTTAAAACACTGAGGATATCATATTGAGCAACATCCATCAACAGAAACACCTAATGACATTTATGCCTTTAAGGTAGCAAAATCCTACAATTGAAAGGGACATGTGAATGTGGGTGTAAATTTTGCAGCTCGCAAGCTTTGTGCTGTTCTGGAGCAAATAGTTCACTGCGTGGTACAAAATCCTTGACAACCTTCTTTATGTTAAGTGTAAATTCAAAATCTCATGTGGATTAATTAAAATCTGAAACGCTGCCAGACCTTTGGCTAGTAGATTCTAATTGCTGTTTCTTTTCTGTTACCCTTTCTCTGTTTATCAAAAAGGAGATTTGAGGATGAGGAGAAAAAGCTTTTCGGGTCATCGTAATGAGATTTCTTTGGAAGAGAGAAGCACCATTCAGCCTCCTCACCTCACTCCAAAGTTATTTCCAATGGAGATACTATTTAAAAACAAATTAGATTCATTTTTGTTTTATCACAATACTGTATTTAATGCTTTCTTTACTTAATGCTGCAGCACCAGTTCTTTTAAATGATGAATTGAACACCATGAAAAAAAATTTGGTCATCAATCCACAACTGTTTGTGGGACACTGTTGTACGCAATTGGCTGCCACATTTCACCCACAAAATATGCAGTCAATTCTGTGAGGTGTCATATCAAATGCAAGGATTATTATTATTATTTGTTTGGTTGCATTCTCAACTTGATATGTTCTATTCTACAAGGGTTTCCCATAAGAAAGCGGATAACCTCATTCACCCATACGCAAAAGAGGAACTTTGTGAAGCATCCAAGTCAGAGATTCTGGACTTGGCAATAAAAACAGGAGAGTTTCCAACATCAAGTTCTGAATTCCAAATCCTGATCTCTACAGATGGTAACCAGCCTTGATTTAAGCTCTAACCTCTAGTGCCCCTCATCATTCAATCCGCTGCCTTGAATTATGATGAGATTGAGATGTTCCCACTGCTATGATCTGGGGAAACATTTGGGGATGATTTTTGGATGTTATGTTTAATATTGAGCTTTGGGTAATTAATAAAGGAGAGAACCTGATACCTGTGTATATGAATCGTGGCTGTTAGTCTACAAAATATACAGTCACTACACTGCATAGGAAAATCTTGTGAAGCGCTTTGGGATGTCTCGATTAAGTGATAAGGGCAAAGCAAGGATTATTATAATGTGAAAGCAGTGGAGATAATGAGTGTTTGTTGTGTGTGTGCCTATGCATGTGCAAGACACATGAAAAAGCCTGGCAAGTGGTAAATGTTCTTTAATGGAATATGGTAAAACTAGTTTTTCAAAACACAAAAGCAGATTTAAGTATTAAAATGTAAGCAGACCACCCACCATTCACTACATATAATCATAGGAATATTGCTTGTTGGACAAGAAAAATGAGCACACTCACTTATTTTCAATTGCATCTGTTACCTCTGTAATTCTCCAAAGGGCTAATAACCAGGTTTGAATTGTTTAAATTGAATCTTCCAAGCATATATGACTGCCCCCTTCACACTTGAATTTAGGATTATACTTATTAGTGCAGCATCAAGACTTTAATTCCTAACTCCCTTTGGCACCTGTTATTTAAGCGTACCAGTGCCAGATTCGCTTCGCTCAACGATCTTTTCCATCTCCTGTGATGTCTGTGGTCCTATCTGTCAGAGAACTGACAGTCTCATTCACCCGCCTCTATAAAATTATAGAATTGGTGTATCAGGCTGAGTACCTCTGTCGCAGTGTAGTTCAAAGAGCTGTACTTATGGTGCAAAAAATGGATGAATCAAAAGAAAACTATTATCTTCTGTTCTCTCTACCTCTCTCCCTTTTAGTCCTTAATTTTCTAATGCAGGATTTCTGCTCCAGTCAGTAGGTACAGCAATTGTATAACTCAGAGGCTTTTTATTACATTGGCTTCAAGTCTGGGCACCAGAGCAGCAGTAATGATACGTTTTGCCTTGAACAAGGTTTGACAGGAGGTGAGAAGCGAATGTAGTTATAAGCTGCACATTAGTTTACTGTATTATTTGACATATCACTCAAGGATTAAAAAGACATTGTCAACACTACCTGAAGCTGCTAAATGACAGAATTGAAAAAAAATGATCATGTGGCTTGTCCTCAAAGCCGGCGAATGGCAATATTGTGCAGATTAAATCAGAACTTTGTCGAACACATTTCTATTTTGTGTTTCAGCATTAACGGTGCAACATCAGCAAAATAATAATTGTTGAGGAGTAACTATTTCATGTCTGTTGTGGCATACATCCAAGAGGTTGCAAAAAATGCATTAAAGATGCAGTCATCATTGTAGGATGGAAAACTGCTGATCGTAAACAAAATGGGCAATTTCCGCATTATGCAGTGCAGCGTGACTACATCATGATTGTCTCAAAAGCACAAAGTCTGACCTTGGAGTGATGGGAGATGTGTAAATAGATGAAACAGTGTATTGCATAAAGAAAATAGAGATCTGTTTTTCACCCACAAAACACAGTCACAACACTTTACAGTGTGTCCTGTGAGTGCTTTGAGGTGTCCTCCTTGGGTGAAAGGTAAGGATTATTATTATCTGGCCTGAAATTCACTTATTTTTAGCCTGGAAGATTATTTTGAATTAAAATTTACGAATGTACACCATTTGTTAAAATTGTTAAAACTCAGGCTTATTTGGAATCAGTTTTCTGAGTTAATACTGAATTTAGGAGTATTCCACAATTCTACACAATCTTAAATTTTGGTCTTGGGGAGCAGGTGGAATTTCAGGGCTATGGGTTTTATGCCTCTCATTTACAAAGAGGGTAACAGCCTTGTTTTATTTTATTTCTTTGTTTACAACACAGCTAGATGTGGAAGGTACAGTATAATTTCTCTGTAGGCTTCACAGATAAATAAGAAAAAACTTACATTCGATATAGGGCCTCCTATATTCCAAGGACTTCTCAACGCGATTCACAGGATATATATACTATAAAGTGCAGTGAAAGATACAACATGACAAGAAATTATCACAGTCCCAACACATCTGAAAGTGATTCCAATCTACAGTTCTTCATAATTCAGCATTAATTTGCCACAAATCTCTTTCCGAAAGGTAGCTAATGTAGTGAATAGAAGATGTGCAGTTAACTGTGCAGTTAGTTGTGAAGATTATCTTTTGACTTTAAGACTAAAGCTTCATTAGGTTTACGATTTTTTTGTGTGTAATAGAAACGCAAAGAAAAAAGGTATCATCGTGCCTACTTACAGCTGCTTGGTGTTGCCTCTTTGGTTGGTAAGTCCTTCAACCTTAGCTTTTATCACAGAAGAATGAATTCCATCTCTTACACAGTTCAGTAGAAGCATTGGCAAATCTAATTGCAGTTTTTCTACAAATCACAAAGAAGTTGTAAATTCATGCAAAATAACGAGGAATTTGTCATGAGGGAATAATACATCGTGGGGATTGAGATCATGCCCTAAAGTAAAAAATCAAGCCTATTAACCCTGAGATGTGAAACAATTTGTATTATACCACCTGCTAACCTCTTATCAACCTATCCGTTCAGCAGGCTCCGGCCTGCTCCACATCCCCGCCTAGCCTGCCCCACCATCAATGGTCGGGCCTTCACCCTCTCTGCCTCCACCTTCTGGAACTCCATCCCACATTCCCGTCACCTCACCCCCTCCCTTGCCTCCTTCAAGGCATGTCTCAAGACCCTCCACTTCGACCGTGCCTTCCATCACCCTCCTGGCCTCCACCCTCCGTGATCCTAACTCCCCCACCCCAGCTTGGGTCCTAATCCCTGCCTGTTCAGCGCCTTGCAATGTCTTCCCGACATGAAAGGCGCTTTACAAATTTAATTTGGTATTGTATTATACCATGGACTAGTTTTCATTGTTTTTTTCACAGTGGTGAATATACTAGGCATCAGACACACAACTAAATCCAGTTGACATGATCTCGTGCAGTGACCCTGTTTTTTTGTTTATTGTAGACATGTGTGTTACAGAATGCTGTACCTTACATTACCAAGAGTAGTTACTGGAACCTTTCTGCGATGCTGTTGTTTTATGGGCAGCAAATCATTGCAACAGTGTGCCTGTAAAGCACTACACGGTGCTATACTTTACAAGCTGCTCTCTCAGGTACATTAACTATACTGTGCTTGAATAATAAATTTAAAACTAATATTTAATAATGAAGTAGCAGAGCAGAGAAGCAATTACACAACATCACAGAGTTCCATGATTCACGTTGACTTCCATTCTACACCTCATCTTTAAAATTGGCAGCACTAGTTCCCTGCATAATCCCTGCATTTGAGATTGTGTTTATAATAATTTTCTGTAAAGTGTAGTGACTGAATTTAAATACAAACAGCAATTTTCCACAAACAGTAAATGACCAAGATTATCTGGAGGGTTAATGTCCAGGACACTGGGAGAAACTTATTTTGCTTTTCGATGAGATCACTGCGCGATGAGACCTTTAACATCTACTTGAACTGGTAGACAGGACCTCAGTTTAAATCTCAGCCAACCAAGCACCCCTCTGACAATATAGCACTTGCCATCTCCCCCCCACTGCCCCGCCCCCCCAAAAAAACCCAACCATGAGCTCAAAGTCACAACATGGGCTTGAACCCACAACCGTCTAAACCAGAGGCAAGAGTCCTACCAACTGATCCATTTTGAACACCTTGATATTCATCAACATGCAATTTCATTTTCTGTTGAAAACCACTGTTAAGTGATCTGGTTATCATTAAAAAATACCTTGGCACTTTTGTTGCTCCCATCAATCAGTGTTTGAGCTTTTTATTAGATTATTAAGGTTTATTTATGTTGTGGATAAATTCACACTTCAGACATAGTACAACAAAAGGGAATATCAATTAATGATGTTGTTCTACTCTGTGATGAATTGTAATTGGAGTTTTCCTGTCTGTCATAAATCTGATCAATAACAACTTGCACTTATATAGCCCCTTTCATACAGGTCAACATCTCATCTACAGTGATATTTAGACATCTTCACTGTATTGAAGACACGAATGCCAGGTCAAACTTAACATCAATAACTTACCCTTCTGGCTTCCTGGCTGACAACACTGTGAGACTTATTCCCCAATGTCCTTTAACAAGATTTTAACACGTTTCTCAGAGGCAGAAATGTTGATAGGAGCGCAATCGCTGAATATTTCTCCCCACATTGTCTCCTAAAATGAATAAACATGGAAATGCTGAGCTCAGTCTGATAAGCAAGGACAAGTTCCAATGATCTGAGAATACAATACAAGTCTCTTTAAAGGCGTGATCCCTTTTTCAGGCACGTGTATGCAGCATAGCAGAGAATAGCAGACCCACATGTAGGGACCCCACTAATACAGAAAACAACCCTGTTATGTATAGAGTGATCTGCAGAAGGGCACAATGACCACCAAACAATGCAGTACATCAACTGCACTTCAAAATGCCTGAACTTAAAATTCTCAATATCTTTTTAGGAGGACTGTTCTGTTCTAATCCAATGAGTCTTAATTATACACTGACTTAATTTCATTGAAGATTTTGTCCATCCAAGGATTGACCAAGAAGCAGACCTTACTGATATATTTTATCAGTATTTGTGCACGAAAATGCAGTCTTTTCCATTTCAAAATCCAAAATGATCACCTTTCGTTGCCTAGGCATCAAATGAGAGATGGGTGATTGTGCTGTGCAGAACAAGAATCAGGGTAAGGACATGTCCATTCAATAACCTTATTATAGCACACTCTCCAACAAACTCTGCACTGAAGAGGTGACAGGGAGCTGGTTGAAGCCTGAAAGTGCTCTGGTCTCCCACACATACAATTTCCTGGAAGCTGCAATCTCACCATTAGCAGTCAGAAATGTGCATGGGTCCAAATTGAAATGCAAACAGTATCCTTATCACATTAGTCTACAGCCAGAAACAGAGGTCCAATGGCTAAAATGTATTATTGTCTGTTGATCTGATAAAATTCGACAGCAATAATAATTACATTGCACGTGTCTTTTGCAAGTTNAAAAAAGCCTTTAAGTGGATTATTGATCTCATTCAGCAGTCGCACCTGCTGTGGGGATTAGCAATGGTTAGATTTGCAGTTGTGAAGATGGGGCACCTGCTGTGATTTTCTCTGTACTGTATGGTATGGCGGTGGAGGAGGTGAGCGGGAGTGAGAGATTCTGGTGCTTGTTTTGCTTATCTCTCATTTAGTATCAGGCAAAAATGTTGAAGAACGTTTTCTCAGAGTAAACAAATAAAGAAGAGCACACAACAGGTTTTCTGTGGTAGATAGGGACCACATGTCCAATTTAAGACTGATTTAAATTTTTTTCGACAATTCTACACAATCTGATATTTTAAGCCAAAATGATCCTGAGCACCAAGACTAACCTGCAGATTTGGGCTTCAGTTTAATCCTATGCCTCAGTTTCCTTGCCGAGGAAATTGGTGTGAATCCAAGTTTCAGCTGCCATCTGAATTCATGCCATGTTTTGCCCACAAAATATAGAGTCAATTCACTTTATAGTAAGAAAGAAAATATAACCTACCCCAAAAAGTTCATTATAACAGGGTTGCTCATTATCTCCTTTTGAATCATATAGAGCAGCATTGACATAGTTTCGCCCACCAAATATACAGTAAATTCACTTTACATTCTACAGTATATTCTGTGAAGCGCTTTGAGACGTCACGAAGATGTGATAGGCACTATATCAAATGCAAAGATTATTATTATTAGTAGTAGTTGTGGAGTAGTCTTTTAATAAATCCTTTTTCATTCTAATGGTGGTATGATCCTGTGGTTGCTGATTACCCTCTGGTACCTCACCAAAGAGTCTCTTCTTCATGTCTTAGCCCTGACCGTGCTTGTTGACAGCCTGTTTGACTGCAAGGGTCATTATAGTCAATTATGATCCTTTCTTCACCAAATGACCACGAACATACATCTAGCTGTGTCTCTGGATCGCAATCAATCAAGGATGGAAATCCTAATTAATTTTCCTCTATTAAACTCTTAGACACTAAGGCTGATTTTAGCCCCTAACTGACTAAAATCAGCTACTACAGTTCGTACAAAAATAGCTTTGGACTTTAAGAATTTTCCACAATTCTGTGTGATCTTAAATAATACTTATTAATCAATAATAATAATAATTTGGTCACTCAATCCACAACTATTCGTGGGACACTGCTGTGCGCAATTGGCTGCCGCATTTGATCTTATAGAAACATATAAGATTCTAATGGGGCTTGACAGAATAGACAGTGTGAGACTGTTTCCCCTGGTAGGAGAATCTATAACAAGGAGTCACAGTCTTAAGATTAAGGGTCAGCCTTTTCGAACAGAGTTGAGGAAACACTTCTTCACTCAGAACATATTCAAGGACTGAGGCTCTCCTGATTGGCTCCCGTCAGCGCCTCCTCACCTCAGGCGCTGAAAGTTTCACTATCCATGGCTGGACATTCAACCTTGCTAAGCCAATCCAGAACCTTGGGGTCTTGTTCGACCCTCAACTATCCTTTCTACCCTACATTCGTACCATGACCCGATCTGCCTTCCCCCACCTCCACAACGTCGCCAGGCTCCAACACTGTCTCACGCCGCAGGCCGCCGAAACCCTCATACATCACTTCATTACATCAAGGTTCAACTATGCAAACTGTCTGCTTGTTGACCTCTCCAACTCATCGCTCCATAGGCTGCAGATCATCCAGAACTCTGCAGCCCGTGACCTCTCCCGGACTAGGCTCCACGACCCCATCACCCCCATCCTTGCCCAACTCCATTAGCTTCCCATCACACAGAGGATACAGTTCAAGATCCTGGTCCTCACCTTCAAAGCCCTCCATGGTCTTGTTCCCCCCAACCTCTTCCATCTCCTAAACCCTACCATCTTTTTCGCTCCCTCCACTCAGCAGGCTCTGGCCTGCTTCACGTGCCCCACCTTGCTTGCCCCACTATCAGTAGGCAGGCCTTTTGCCACTCTGCGCCCACCTTCTGGAATTCCATCCCGCAGTCCCTCCATCTCCTGGGCCTGAGCCGGGGGAGGGGGAAGAAGTTGACCAACGCAAAGTCGAAAAGAAAGGTCTTCAGCCGAGACATGAAAATAGGAAGAGAGGGGGCGAGGCGAAGGGAGTGAGGGAGGGAGTTCCAGAGCCTTGGGGCATAGTAGCTGAAGGCACATTACAGAATGTTCATGTCAAATGTCTATTAGGGTAGTTTCCACTCCCAATGGTCCTGGCCTCTTTTGGCAGCTGTACGATTGAGTCCAAAGAACCATTATTATTTGATTGCTGGCCAGGTTTGGGAATTCATGTCTTCACATGAAACTTTCATTTCATTTACCTCACCTGGACCACAGAGATTTAATCTCAGCAATGGAAGTCCTCAAATGAAAGGTTAAATACAACACATTTACATTAACTTGAAAACCAGGCCTGGCCACATCCAGAAAATAAAGAGTGGATATAAATAAAGGGTTTAACCGTCTCTAGTTTCTGAACAAGGTTACAAACAACATTCCATTCTTTATAACACGCCATTGTATAGGAACAGGTTGATTTATTTTGTGCATTCACATGCTTAGGGGAGAAAAATTAGACTCTAAGGGCAAGTCAGAACATTGTTACTGAAAGACTAACACTTGATCGGAGATACATATCACTTTCAGATGTATAAAACTAGCCAAGTATGGACAAACAAGATTGATCAAATGATATTTTGCGAATATGCTGTCTAATCTTTCTGCTAAACATAAATCTTACCATGCCTTCGCCTTTCCCTTCGCCTCGCTCATTCCCTTGCCTCCTTCAAGGCACATCTCAAGACCCTCCTCTTTTAGCAGGCCTCCAGCCACCCTCCTACCTTCCCTGCCCTCCACCCTCTCTTACTGCAATCCCCCATATCCCTGACCGTCCAGCTCCTTGGGACATCCTCCCAATGTGAAAGGCGCTATACAAATGTAATTTTGTAGTTGTTTATATTCAAAACTGAGATTGATAGATTTCTAAAGGATAGAGGGATTAAGGGATATGAGCATAAAGTGGGCAGATAGAGTTAGGTTAGAAGATCAGCCATGATCTTATTGAATGCTCGAGGGGCCGAATAGCCTACTCCTGCTACTAATTTCTATGTTCCTATGTTCACCCACAAAATATACAGTCAATTCACTTTACAGTATATTCTGTGAAGTGCTTTGAGACATCTTGAAAACTTGAAAACTTGATAAGGCGCTACACTATATATATCAAATACATCAAATGCAAGGATTATTATTCTTATTATTCTGCATACTATTCCCACCCGCCATTCTGACTGATGGAAATGTCTGGAAAGAGTTCAAAAATCTGACCTGTCTTATTGATTGGCTGGATCAGCACTTAACTGTCTGATTTATTAGGCTGTCAAGTGCGTGAGGTGTTTCAAAGCCCCATTGCACTCAGTTTATGGATGAAAGAAGTCTATCAATTGAATTTTCAACCCAATTTTCTCCCTTCCTTTCATGAAGGAGCTCACTCATCCTAAGGTACTGGCAGTCTTCCAGTATCTCTTCATGTTTTATGTGCTAACCTAGCCTCTGATTACCAGCAGCTGATTTATTATAATAATAATGCTTGCATTTGATATAGCGTATTATATCGTCGAGATGTCTCAAAATCTCAGGATTTCACTATGAAATATAGTGGCGGTGTATTTTGCGGGCAAACATCCACAATTCACATCCACAATAGTTTAGATATTGCAGTATAGCAATGTCCCACAAACAGCCATAAAGTGAATGATCAATTTTATATCTGGGGGATTGATGGCCAAGGCACCAGATCTGCTTTAATAATAAGAGACATTATTTAGACTGAAATTACTCACGGTCTTAGTTTTAAGACCATTATCCTAAAACTGATAATCTTGTAGCATTTTTGAAAGCTCTTAAATTCAATTTTCATCTGGAAGATGGTTTCCACGGTTTATAAAAAGATGTGAGGAAAACAAGCTGCCAGAGTAAGGATAAATTTAAGAAGTTTCCAAATTTTGCTGCATGTTCTTAAATGTTCAGAGAATGGTCAAAGAGTGCAAGGAATTTCAGGCCCCACATTAACTTTGAGCTGATTTTTTTGACGACCATTACAGTTGTACTGAATCTTTTATGATATTTAATATAGCTATTTTGAGTTATTGCTCACTGGACTTACATAAGGCAGATCAATTTATCCTTGTTTAGTCCCAGGCAGGGCAGGGTTGCTGAAGATGCTGTAATAACGTAATTACCTAAACCTGGCAACTGGATCACTGGTGAAAATTGCCGCAAATGAACCCATCAGACAAAATATGACCATTTACTTTGTGAGCAGAATAACATTTTGTTATGCTGCTTTATAAAAAGAAAGTATTTTCGGAGCTCGGAGATGTTTCTGTGAAAACCTTTCCCACACTAGATCAATATCTAATTATATCGTAAATCTCAATAGAAATATGCATGATGTCTGAAGCATATTTAGGAAAAACAACCAATTTTATGCTTCACATTCGAAGCTGCTGAAAATAACCCTGTGACAGTCTAAAGAAAACAAAGTGGGTGGTTGCGGGAGTAGAAGATCATAGAAGTGGCAGCAGATTGCAGATTTAGTGTGGGGCAAAGCCATGGAGGTGAGGATAAGGATCTTCAAGTTGATCCAAGTTGGGGTTGTTGCCCAGTGGAGTTGGTGAGGACTGCAGAGTGATGGGCTCGGGAAGCCTAGTGTGGGAGAGAATATTGAGATCTGTACGATTTAGAGATTGTGAAGCATAGAACTGAAGAGATCGGTGAGCAGGACGTTGTAAAAGTTGAGTCTCAAGATGACAGCAATTGGAAGTAAGCATAGTATTCAAGTAAATTGAACCCCAGCCCCCTCTCCTCCCATTCATAATCTGAAAACAAAATGCAACTTTATAATATTCCTTGTATTTGATATAGTGCCTTATCACATCTTCAAGACATCTCAAAGCAAAGACTTTTCTTTCAAAAACTTTGCAAGGAAAGGAAACCTGTAAGTCAGCCAGGGCTGTGATGGCAATCTAACCAAAAGCTTTCACTTGACGGCTTCTTTGGTTAACAAAGCCACTCAACAGGATTTGATCTGTGCCTTGAAAATGAAGAGTTGTCATGGAGAAACTAAGCACTTGAGAGACAGTTCGATCAATCTCAGCTGGAAGCATCTTTATTGAGGAAGGGCAAAAGTTCAAGAGTCCAGATTCACTCGCATGATGGCCGATTACTGCATTAGGAGGAGAAACGCAAAATGTACTGAGAATGCATCTCTATACTGTCAACTAAATGTGGGTTTTCACTGATTTTCTCTTTAAAATGATGTTCATCAGCGCTAAAACTTATGCAAAAAAACAGATTGCATCATTCAACCAAGTTTAACATCAAGCTTGTGTTACATTTAAACTATGTTAGAAACATACGCATTTGGTAAATGGTCGGACACACAGCAAAATCAGATTTGTTTAGTTATCAAAGAAAGGAGCTCAAATGATTTATGTTTCAAACTGCAAGTGACATTGAAGATGTCCTTGAATATGCTGGAGATATATCAGCAAGTAAAGTTCTCTACAAGGATTCTGATGAACCATAATTGTTGCCAGTAGCAAAATGGATAGTGCAATGAATCCCAGTCGACATCTTTTAAGATGAATCTTTTCAGGATGCTGTTGTCTAAACGTTCAAGAGAATAGGAGGAGTTTAATGTAGAGTGTTCATGAATTGCCCACATTGTTGAATCCACAACACAGTAGGGAAATTTCCATGAGTAGGTGGGATGCACATGGGGCACTCTCAGACTTGTTAGGATACTCGATTAGCTTAGTGATCGGTTTCAACAGGTGTTAGATACCCAGCTGACCTCCCCGCACCCATAGAAAAACAGAATATATATGAAAAATCAATATATATGACTTTTTTAAAGTATTCTTTTTGTTATGAAAGTTAATAGCAAACCATCCATTCAACACCTTATCCCCACCCCCCCCACCCTTCATGTGATTCATCATCCACATATTTGGGGTTGATTCTGGTTGTTACAGACTCGCAAGCATACAGATGATTTGTAATATTAAGTATGTCCTAGCAAGCCTCAGAAAATATTTGCTTTTGCATTGATGTTTTTTTCCCCTCTTTTCAATTTTCTTGTTCTTTTACTACATAGAATTTCCATGGCTGCTATTTGCAGGCGTTCGATTAGGGCAGGCTGCTCATTAAGATGACAACATGATGCCTTTGTTTGTGATGCCTGATAAATGCCACAAGAACAAAGGAGACTCCATCTTTCAGACCAATATTTCAAACTTCTTCATGATACAAAACTTGCAAAAGGAGAAGAGACTCAGGGATATTGATTGTCTCGTCATAGTGATATTGATTGTCTCGTCAATGTAAAGCTTTACATTGCTCTGCCGAGTACTGTGCAGAGTTAGATTGGCATGACATAAGGAAGTTGCCAGATCCTAGCGACAGTGCAGAGGAGGCAAAAAGGCTGATTGCCACAGTTGAAGGGATGAGCTATGAGAAATTATTACATAAACTAGGGTTCTTCAGTCTTGAAAAAGACGTCAAAGAGGAAAACTTATAGATAGAAAAGATGCTTAATGGAACAGAGAAATGAAACCCAGAGCAATACTTTCAGATATAGCAATACAGCAAAATAACAAGTAAGATTCAAGGTTGTCAATGACAATTTTAGGACAGACATTTCATGCATATTTTATACACAGATAACAATTAATAGGTAGAACAATAGTTATAAAAATATAAGGATGTTGTACAATTTTGAGTTTAGAGAGAATATTAACTGCTCACATAAATCTCTGGAAAGTTTAGGTCTTGCATTAATACAATTGGTATAAGTGTTAAGTGTTAAACTGTGTGCTTTTTGCATGTTGTTTTAAGCCCATTGGAAATATCACAGCTGCAAATGTCCCAACGTTTGTGAGGCCCTCATTGTATGTATTTGTAAGTAGATTGTAGCTTGAATTACATTATGTAACTCGTATTGTCCCTTAGCTCAAGAAAACATAAGAATGTTTTGTAACACTGTTTTAAAAAAAAATCAGAGTTGCCACAGTTATATGAAAACTTCTGATTTCTACAACAACAGCAACTTGGATTTATATAGCGCGCTCCATGCCGGATGGCATCTCAAACTACTTCATGGTAACGGATCCCGGGGCCGCGCCAGGGGGAGGGGGAAGAAGGTGACCAAAGGCACGGTCGAAAAGAAAGGTCTTCAGCCGAGACCTGAAAATAGGAAGAGAGGGGACAAGGCGAAGGGAATGAGGAAGGGAGTTCCAGGGCCTCAGGGCGTAGTGGCTGAAGGTACATTACAGAATGTTCATGTCAAATGTCTATTAGGGTAGTTTCCACTCCCAATGGTCCTGGCCTCTTTTGGCAGCTGTACGATTGAGTCCAAAGAACCATTATTATTTGACTACTGGCCAGGTTTGGGAATTCATGTCTTCACATGAAACTTTCATTTCATTTACCTCACCTGGACCGCAGAGATTTAATCTCAGCAATGGAAGTCCTCAAATGAAAGGTTAAATACAACACATTTACATTAAATTGAAAACCAGGCCTGGCCACATCCAGAAAATAAAGAGTGGATATAAATAAAGGGTTTAACCGTCTCTAGTTTCTGAACAAGGTTACAAACAACATTCCATTCTTTATAACACGCCATTGTATAGGAACAGGTTGATTTATTTTGTGCATTCACATGCTTAGGGGAGAACAAATTGGACTCTAAGGGCAAGTCAGAACATTGTTACTGAAAGACTAACACTTGGTCAGAGACACATGTCACTTTCAGACATATAAAACTAGCCAAGTATGGACAAACAAGATTGATCAATTGATATTTTGCGAATATGCTGTCTAATCTTTCTGCTTAAATATAAATCTTACCATGCCTTCGCCTTTCCCTTCGCCTCGCTCATTCCCTTGCCTCCTTCAAGGCACATCTCAAGACCCTCCTCTTTGAGCAGGCCTCCAGCCACCCTCTTACCTTCCCTGCCCTCCGCCCTCTCTTACTGCAATCCCCCATATCCCTGACCGTCCAGCTCCTTGGGACATCCTCCCGACGTGAAAGGCGCTATACAAATGTAATTTTATACTGTGTTGTATGCAGCAATCTGTAAGAATGTATAACATGCTTCAAATGGAGGTAGTGCAATGAGCCATTTGGTTTCTGCTACGTTGTGGGAAATATTGAGGAGGAAAATGCTGTGTGTCATTTTCACCAACAATAAATGATAACACATATTGCATTTTACACTCCACTAATTATCATTGTGGTAAAACCTGGAACGAGTTGTCGCCTCCCAGCTGCACTCTTTCCTCTCCACCCATTCACTATTTGAACCCCTGCAGTCGGGTTTCCGTGCTGCCCATAGCACAGAAACTGCCCTGGTCAAGATCATCAATGACATCCTGACCATCTGTGACCAGGGCTCCCTCTGCCTCCTCGTCCTCGACCTATCGGCAGCATTCGATACGGTCGACCACGCTATCCTCCTCCACCGCTTGTCCTCCCACCTCAACCTTCAAGGCACTGTCCTTGAATGGTTTAGGTCGTACCTCTCCCACCGACTTCACTATGTTTCCACGAATGGCTTTTCCTCCACCCCTCGCACTGTCTCGTATGGTGTCCCTCAGGGCTCTGTCCTCGGTCCCCTCCTTTTCACCCTCTATATGCTCCCCCTTGGTGACATCCTCTGCAGATATGGGGTTAACTTCCACATGTATGCGGATGACACCCAACTCTACCTTTCCTCCTCTCCCCTCAACTCCACGACCACCGATGTCCTGACAGCTGCCTGTCCGACATCGAGTCCTGGACGGGAGCCAACTTTCTTCAGCTCAACGTGCGCAAAACTGAGGCCCTCCTGATTGGCTCGCGTCAGCGCCTCCGCACCTCAGGCGCCGACACCATCAGCATCCAAGGCTGCACTCTCCACCTCTCAAAGCAGTCAGGAACCTCGGGGATCTGTTCGACCCTGAGCTGTCCTTTCTCCCTCATATCCGCGCCACAACTGGCACTGCCTTCCATCACCTCCGGAATATCGCCAGACTACGGCACTACCTCACCCCTCACGCTGCTGAAACTCTGGTCCACGCCTTTATCACCTCAAGGCTGGACTATGGGAACTCTCTCCTCGCCGGCCTTACCGGCACCTCCCTCCACAAGCTGCAGGTCATTCAGAACTCTGCAGCTCGTGTACTGTCCCACACCAGGCTTCGCGACCACATCACTCCCACCCTCGCTCACCTCCACTGGCTCCCCATCCCCCATCCTCCCCCCTCTCCTCCTTCATGGCCGGTCTCAAGACCCTTCTCTTTGACCGTGCCTTCAGCTCCCCTCTCGACTCTCTACCCCCTCCTCGCTCCTTCCCTTCCCTCCCTTCACCCTGACCATTTCTGACGTGGACGTCCTCCTGACGTGAAAGGCGCTCTATAAATGGAATCTTGTTGTTGTTGTTATGTTTACGCACTTGCTCTACTCAATTCTAGGCCTAAAGTCTGATAATGTTGGTTACATAATCAAGTACATCTGAAGAGAAATATTTTTGTGATATTCAAGTTTTTACCAAAATCCCAGAAAATCTCATAAAGTACTATGGTTACCCATCAACCAATGGACTAACTAATACAATAGAACTGAGCATTATTAGAACCGTTAGGCTGCAAATACTGCATTTTGCATCTCTGATGTGGCACTTATGAAACAAAGACACACATTTTACTTTAAATATTGCAGCACATATGCGTCTTTTCCTTTGAAAAACCTTTGAATAGAATTCTCGGCCATGCAGTATGTTTTTTATTTGAGAGAGAAAATTGATTGCACATTAACATCATGTTGGTTCTAACTAGTTTTGGAGAGTGCTATGGTGTAATCATGCACAAGTCTGAATATTAACTACTTCACATTTTAATACAAGTCTGGAATAAGGCAATTCATCTGCAAGTGTTTTTATGAGTCTATGCTCCATGGTGGAAGAAGCTATACACTCCTCCACATCCATTATTAAGTTAATTGTGAATAGTAATAATAAATCTTAGTGAGGTACAGAGGAATTTTTTTTGTTTTATAGAGCTTCATGGAACCAGACTCTTAAATATTTAATCCCACCAGTGCTCAATTTAAAGGCAAGATGTTTGATTGGAGATTAAGGCTAAATTGGTATGTGGGTGTGAGTTTTGATTTAAAACATTTTCTATTGTCTAATGTGGAAGAGCAAAGTAAAATCTGGTGATTATTAAGGAAAATAATTTAACTTAAGAAACAAGGTTATAAAAGCAAAGACTTCAAAAGCATTCTCACTTTGTTAGCCTCATCTTTTCAGACCTCCCACCTACTGCCTTCCCATCCCAACATCAAGCTGTTTTTTACCAAATAAATCCAGTGCCCTGGCCTCTACCTCTCTTTACTAGCAACTTGTTCCAGTTGATAATTATACCCTGGATAAAGAACAACAACAACAACAACAAGATTCCATTTATAGAGCGCCTTTCACGTCAGGAGGACGTCCCAAGGCGCTGCACAGTTGGGTCATGACCCGAGCAGGGGGGAAATGGTCAGGGTGAGGGGAGGGAAGGGAGGGAGCGAGGGGGGGAAGAGAGTCGAGAGGGGAGCTGAAGGCTCGGTCAAAGAGAAAGGTTTTGAGACCGGCCTTGAAGGAGGAAAGGGAGGAAGCGGCGAAGGCACTGGGGGATGGAGTTCCAGAGCCTGGGGGCTGAGAGGCTGAAGGCCCGACCACCGATGGTAGGGCGGTTGGGGCGGGGGACGTGGAGCAGACCGGAGCCGGAGGAACGGAGGGTACGGGCAGGTAGGTAGGGGGATAGTAGGTTGGAGAGGTAGGAGGGAGCGAGGCCGTGAATGGCCTTGTAGGTGAGGATGAGGATCTTGAATTCGATCCTCTGGGGGATGGGGAGCCAGTGGAGGCGAGCGAGGGTGGGAGTGATGTGGTCGCGAAGCCTGGTGCGGGACAGTACACGAGCTGCAGAGTTCTGAATGACCTGCAGCTTGTGGAGGGAGGTGGCGGGAAGGCCGGCGAGGAGAGAGTTCCCATAGTCCAGCCTTGAGGTGACAAAGGCGTGAACCAGGGTTTCAGCAGCGTGAGGGGTGAGGTAATGCCGTAGTCTGGCGATGTTCCGGAGGTGATGGAAGGCGGTGCCAGTTGTGTTGCAGATGTGAGGGAGAAAGGACAGCTCAGGGTCGAACAAAACGCCGAGGTTCCTGATGCCACAAGAATGGGTGACATTAAATAAAAATCTATAGAGATTTTTTTCTGCATTTATGCAAACCACAAAAATACTTTTAAGAAGCACTAAATCCCAAGTATTCAGCCTCAAAATAAATCAAGCTCTTGAGATTAAGAAAACAAAGATTAATCTTGGATAATCTAAATTTTACCATTCAATGTTTTACTTATAAGCATTTTCTGAAGTTTAATATTAAGGATAAGAATGCAATAAAAGTTGTTTACCTATGGGAAATGCTGAACGGATGATTTGCAACATTTTCATTACGGGTTTCATTTGCACAAATTGTAATATCTACATAGCGGGTTTTTAATAATAATCCTTCTTGGATATGATCTTGCACCTATAATATAGAATCATCTCAAAGCATTTTACAACTAATTGCAGTGCAGAGACTGAGTCCTACAAACTGCAATAAAATGAATGACTAATTTATCAAGAGGATTGTTGGCCAGGAGACTGGTAGATACTCCCTTATCTTTTTGAATAGCATCATTGGATCTTTATTGCCCATCTGCATTTTAATATCTCAACCTAAGGACAGCAATTCCACCAATGCAGTGCTCACTCTGCCAGCATTTCCCCAAACGTTGTAAACTGGATTATGAAGAATGTGGAATGTCTTACTACCAATAGCCATAGGAATCAAGTCATAACAACAATTAAAAGGCAATTGGATAAACGGTTTAAGAAAAATAATATTAAACAATATGGGAAAAGAGCAGGGAACGGGATTAGAGTATTGAGCTTCAGTGATAGAGCCAGCATCAGTACAGATATGATAGGTTAAAATAGCCTCCTTCTGTGCTATAGACATGCATTGATTTGATGTTCTTTCATTATGAAAACATTATCTAATCTTGCTGGAGTCCCACTGTAGTAGAAGAGCTCAAACTGAGATTTGATGAACACTGAGAAGTACTTTGATGATTGTCATAAACAAGCAGCAGCTTATTTTACATATTTTTCAGAAATGAATCATGCGAACTCTTTTGATTGGCTGTTATAGTTTTCTGTTAATTTTATTTTAGTTCAAAACTACGAATCCCCCACCACCCCCCTTTATGTCCTTTTATTCAATGGAATATTTCACTGCCGATAAGGAGAGTCCACAACTGGAACCAAGGCCTCTGCTTTTGGAGAGCTAGATTCCAGAAGGTGCAGTAGAACAGGTACGAATTGTGCCCCCTCTGCATTCCCTCCCTTTGGCTCCTCTCACTAAGACCTTCAGAACAGTCAGCCAAGATTGCTAGCTAGCTAGCCCGCTGTGTGCATTGTCACAGAGCACGTGATAGATCTTAATATTATTTTGCTTTCAGCTTGAATGCCTCATTTAGAAATTAATAAGTTAATTAACAAATCTTTGAGATGGTTTACAATGCAATCATTTTCATCAAACACATAACTAGAGTTGAGTTCAGGAGATCAGAAATTGTGTTTGCTTTATTGCAAAGCATACAAGCATGCTTGAACAAATAATGAATCCAATTCTTCAAGCAGCTATTTCATTATTCAAGAAATACAACAGATTGGAATATCCCTACAGAAAACTAAACATAATATTGCTCCATATTCAGTCCTGCCAACCACTGTAGGAGGAATCAATCTATGCCTCAGCAGATGTTCCCTTTAAACTGATGGTCTCATGAATGGTTTTCCATTAACAAATGTGGGCAGTCCAATTTTTGGGGGTCAGGAGGTGTCTGACACATGCAGAAAGCCATCACCATGCTTAAGAGTATAGAATTCCATACATCTTGCCTACACACAGATATCCCAGAGATAAATTGTTGGAATGGAATGCGCACTCTCTCCCTGGAGGGACACATCCTGCTTACCTAATTCCGGAAATTATTAGGCGCAGGTTGGCAAGAGCCAAGGCTTGGGGACCCCAGAGTGTGCGTTGGGGTACTGCTGGAGTTGGCAGTCCAATTACGTATTTGCTTATAATACAACTGAGAAAATGCTGACTTTTTTTACATCTTTTGGGAACAATCTGTTTGTTCCCAAATAAAAAAATAGAATAAATATCCTACAATAGTCTATCCCTCAAATTTATGATCATAGTGTGGGAGAGCTTATGTAGGTATATCTGTGCCTACTTTCTCTGGCAGACTTAATCACAGAGGAATTGAATGATCTGCATGCCATCTGGAGCTGTGATTGCATGAATATTCAGTACTGTGTGGTTTCATTGGGCAACTGTCTTTCTTAATGTTATAATGGTTTACCTGATCAACTCAAACAGCAGCCATTGGAATTGTGGTTAGATCATTGAAGTCAGCCAAGCCAATGTCTTGAATGTTTGATAGCCAGAGCTCAATTCCAAGCCAAAATTCAAATAAAGTTGAAATTGTATTCCTAACCCTCAATTTTTACACAATTCACATACTCTCGAATTTTGTATCATTTTCCACCAAAAACAAACCAGAAGAATCCCAACCTCACTAAATATTAAACAAAAACAGAAGTTGCTGGGAACACTCAGTAGGTCAGGCAGCATCTGTGGAGAAAGGACTTTGCTTCAGGTTTCCCCAGCATCTGCAGTATTTTGCGTTTTGCCCACTAAATATTAACTTAGTAGCACATCCGACATAATATTGTAACATCAAAGAGGCGGTCAGCCTTTTGTTATTGTTCAGAGAATGGCTGACCAGAGAACACAAAACGAAGGCTTGGTATTGCTATAAGTTTACATTCACAACGTTCCATTCTGTTTTGGGGGGGGGATCCGAGAGCAGGTTTATGAAGAAACGTTTTTACAAATGAATAAATTATTGAAGGATTTATTAATACTTATTTTGTTACAAAATGTTTGAAAGAAACGTACATACAATTGTTTTCTATTGTACCCACGGAGCAAGTTATCTTTAAGTTTAAGATGGTGCAGAATTGTGAATGATGCTTGAATTTTCTGTTTTTTAAGAATTGCAAAAAACCAGCTCCCAAATTAAGACTGTAGTTAAGATTTATCCATCATTTGCCTCCATTTTAAATATTGAGACAAAATGATCAGACAGGTTAAGATTGGGTAATATATCAGGTTTTCTGTTGGATTCTGAATAGTTTTATCTGACATAAAAACATATATAAACTATGGCTTGGTTCTGCTCACAAAGTATTTCTTCTTCTTTGGCATGGCAACCTAAATAACTGTGAGCTGCAATTTCCTTCAAACATTTCCATTGTTGAGAGTCTTGTATCCATAGACACACGACATTGCAAAACGCTGCCAATTGCAGATCGTATTCATTGCAAGTGAATAGCTCATTGAGGAATAATATCATCCCAAAATGTGGATGAATTAAGTTTTTTTGCAGGATCAAGGACATGTCAAAAACATTGAGATATTTCTTGGAGATAGTTGAAATACATTTGTTTTTTAATCAGCTGAATCTAAATGGTCCATATCATCACCATTTCAGAAAAACTGATTCCGTTTCTGACCTTACAATTAACATTTGATGAGGAGGAATGCAAACACAGCTTTGGAAGATATGTGAAGCTTGAGTTTAAAATAGCTTTCGTCTCCGATTTCAGCGGAGGTGCTATTCTGAAAGAGACAGGTTCCCTTGAACATCAAATTACTCCAAGTTGAGGCATTTTTGAAGGTAATAAAAGGTTTTCAAAATCAGTAACTTTCATTTGTAACATTTATTAAAAGTGAACATGCTACCACCAAGATCCTCCTTTAAGATCATAATGAAAGACAAAATATGCATAAAGTTTTAAAGCCCATGATTTCTGACAGGATTCCATCTGAATAATAGCAATGAGGTCTAAAATGTGAAAATCATAAACCAGATGTATTGGCTTAATTACAGCTTCTAATTTGTGATTCATACTTTTGGAATTTAAAACAAACCCAAACTTTCATACCTGAAACTTTTATTATTTTGAAAGTTAGCAAAGGGTAATAAACGCATTTGCTTTCCTGCCTTAAGGAATCCTGTAGCACAGTGTAGCCCGCTCGTCTCTAAGCGAGAGGACTCAGGTTCTCTGTAGGCAAACTTCCTTACTCCACTCTGTTTACCTAGCTGCAAGTAGGAACCCGGTTGTTAGTTGATAGTGGATCACTTTTCTGGGTGTAATAATCCTTTCACAAAAAAGATTATTATTTAAAAAATAATAATTTGGTCTCTCAATCCACGACTGTTTACATTGCTGTGTACAATTGGCTGCCGTGTTTCGCCCACAAAATATACAGTCAATTCACTTTATTATTATTTTGCTGGACTTCTCAAGTCTTTTTTTGGCCAATAAGTCACAATTGAGGCCAGTCTGTTGCTAACAAACATTTTTTCCAGTCAAGCAAAAAGATCTGAAAAGTACAAAAAAAAGACTCAACAGAAAGCATTGGGCTTTTTCAAGTCTTTGCATGGATTAAAAACTTTATGTTTTGTGAGAGTTTTGTGGAATCTGCAAATTGTGAATCACAAACCTGCAAGTTGCAATTAACAGAATGCATTAAAGCCTCAGGATTGTTGCATCAGCTACTCAGCTTATTTATTCACTGTTCAATATCTGGAACATTGTGCAAATACTCAGATTGGTGCTAATGCAGTAGTGACACAGCCTATATATTTTGAGACCCACTGGGTAAATGTTAATGGTCCCTTTCTGTTCTGTACATTTCTATTTTCCAAAAGGAGACTTTCTAACACCTGAGCAAGTTGTCGTGCCTGTTGACGACTACATCAACTTCAACCCCTGAGAAACACAACACAGAATGGACTTGAAAGAATCATTTAGAAATTGTCAAAATGAAAAACAAAACTTGCTTCATCCATTCATCTGAAACCTGACCTGGCCAGTTGCCAAAACTTGTACCATTTATTCTTCCAGGATATTAGTCTGATAAAAGGTATCACCCCGACTGTATTTCTACTGAGTAACATTGGAATTGTTATCCTATTCTGTCAAAATGACTGATGTTCGGTGATATATTCCGCTCTATTAATTCCTCCTTCTCAACACTACAGACTGACACTAAAATGTTTTAAGTGCAAAGCAGCATGTGGTGAAGCTGGACAACAGGAAATTCTTCATCAGATGTATGGAGCGCATTGACCTGTTTAAAACTGCAAATGCCCCTTTTTTTTACCTATACCATTGTCTGATTACTTTTGTGCAGAGAAGTTCAAGAGCACCTGGGTAGAATGTAACAAACTGAGTCCCTCAGCCAGGCTTCCTCGCCATTGATCATCACCACATTTTTGGAGACGTCATGGTCACCGAGACATTATTATAATTTCCCCTAAGGGCAAATTCACCAATCTAATAATTCTCAAAATGAGAATTAAAGGTTTCACGTCCATAGTTGTTGCTGAAAATTAATAGAGGTTCAGAGGTATATGCTTAGCATGTGTATGAGAAAACAAAGGCAATTTGTTTGAAATTTATAAACTATGTCTGCTGAAATAAGGAATAACCTTATACGAGCCTTGTTTCTCTTTCAAAACACTGTTTCCACACACAACAGCTATGAGGCAGCTTTCACATCGACAGCATTGTACTGAAAGAGGCCAACTCTCTCATGTTTAAGATCAATGCCTCGGAGTAGAGATGTGAAACTGATGGAAAAGCAGCCTGGGGCCTGAAATCCATTGTGTTCTCAAAAGAGCTTCAGGTGAAGAAATCCCTTCGGCCCATATGATCCGATCCTTTCACCCTACCATCCTCCCCAAGCTGTTTCTCAAATGAGTCCAGCCTCAACCATTGTTTCTGATAATTTAGGCTTCAGGCCATTTACTTAACATTTGAGATTTTTGGGGAAATTTGCTCTTAAATTCAACAACAACAACTTGTATTTATATAGCGCCCTTCACACGGGGTAGCATCGTGGAGCACTTAAATTCAATCTTAATTTGAAGGCCCATAATCTGAAAGAAGAAAGGATGAAAAATCGGGCCACAAATTAATATGGCTGAATTTGAGACTATTTCCCAACATGTTGTAGAATCATGATCTTAAACCTAAAGACATGAGTGCCTTCCTTACACGAAAGGCACTATATAAATATGATTAGTATTGTATAATTATATTGTATGAAAAATGTTAAGTTTCTGGAGAGTAATTGTTTGTTTCACTGGTCATTCTTAACTGGAAGTGAAATAGCACTGCATCTGTGTGTTAGATGAGAACCGTGCCGTCATAATATGTAGATCATTTATTTAGTTCTATTGGTTTGAAATAGTGCAGCTGAAGCTACCAATTCTCCTTGATGGAGAGTAGATCAACAATGAAACCATCTTAAGCTGATATGCTTCTTAAAAACAGCCTCTATTTTCACACACTGAAAATGTCCAATAGTTAGTGTGTACACATTGAGTGCTGGTTGTAGATCAGGGCTGCGAAACATGTGCAAAGCCAGACTAATACTAGCTTAACGTTTAGGAATTCTAAAGGAAGATTTTTTTACTAGGTGAGAGGATTGTTTCAAATGAAACCTACCACCTGCTCCCTTGACCCCATCCTCACCCCTCTCCTTACCTCCCATCTCCACCTCCTTGCCCCCCTACTCAAAGACATCATAAACCTCTCCCTGTCCACTGGCACCATTCCCACCGCTTTAAAAACAGCCGTCGTCACTCCTATCCTTAAAAAACCCTCCCTGGACCCATCCCTGCTCTCAAATTACCACCCCATCTCCAACCTTCCTCTCCTTTCCAAGGTTCTGGAATGAGTCATTGCTTCCCAGCTTCGCTCCTTCCTCTCCCATCTCTTCCTTTATGAACCCCTCCAATCGGGTTTCCGTGCCGCCACAGCACAGAAACAGCCCTGGTCAAAGTGACAAATGACATTTTGTCCATCTGGGACCAGGGCTCTCCCTCTGCCTCCTCATCTCCTTGACCTCTCTGCTGCCTTCAATACTGTTGACCACTCTATCCTCCACTGCCTCTCCTTTCACCTCAACCTTCATGTCCTTGAATGGTTCTGATCCTACTTCTCACACCGTCTCCACTTCTTCTCCACAAAAGGCTTCTCCTCTAGCCCCCACACCTTCTTGTGCACTCTTCCTCAGGGCTCTGCCCTTGGTCCCCTCCTCTTCAATATCTATGTGCTCCTTCTTGGTGACATCATCCGCAGACATAGGCTCAACTTACACCTATATGGGGATGACACCCGACTCTACCTCTCTGCCTCCACCCTCGACTCCAGGACCACTGCTGTCCTGACAGAATGTCTGTCAGACATCATGGCCTGGATGAGAGCTGACTTTCTACAGCTGAATGTCAACAAGACTGAGGCTCTCCTGATTGGCTCCCGTCAGCACCTCTTCATGGCACTGAAAGCATCACCATCCATGGTTGCACAATCCACCTTACTAAGCCAGTCCGGAAACTCGGCATCTTGGTTGACCCTCAATTGTTCTTTCTACCCCACATCTGAGCCATGACACGTTCTGCCTTCCCCCACTGTCGCCAGGCTCCACCACTATCTCACACCGCAGGCTGCCGGGACCCTCATAACATCCAGGCTCGACTCCGCAAACTCTCTGCTTGTCGGCCTCCCCAACTGCTCCCCCCATAGGTTGCAGATCATACAGAAGTCTGCAGCCCGTGTCCTCTCCCGCACCAGGTTCCGCGACCCTATCACCCCCATCCTCACCTGACTCCACTGGCTTCCCATCACACAGAGGATACAGTTCAAGATCCTGGTGCTCACTTTCAAAGCTCTCCATGGCCTTGCTCCCTCCTACCTCTGAAACCCCCTACCAACCTGCTCGCTCCCTCCGCTTCATGTCCATCCCCTCGCCTGCCCCTCCATTGGCGGGCAGGACTTCAGCCACTCTGCCTTCACCTTCTGGAAATTCTGCAGTCCCTCCGCCTCGCCCCCTCCCTCCACCTTCTCCAATCCCGACCCCCAGCTCGAGTCGAAAACACTGATTGTCCAGCACTATACAAAATGTTATTGTTGTTTAAAGCACCTTTAAGATTATTTATCAATGTCATATCACTTCTGTCACATCTTACTGGAACAGTGAATCTGATCAGGGTTTGCAGTCGGTGCTCAGCTTTAGGGAAGCCAAACTGATACAGCAGCTGGGGCAAACATTTCTATTGTGTCAGCCTGGCACACTGGTAGCTCTCTCACCTCTGAGTTAGAAGGTTGTGGGTTCAAGCTCCATGTTGAGACTTTTAACTCCCCCAATATAATTGGCCATTCATTTCATGGCTGTTTGTGGGACACTGATGTGCCATTTCCCCTAACAAATACGGAGTCACTGAGCACAATATGGGCACCATTAAAAAAGTACTGATTAATGTTAACAGACTTAATATGGTATAATATATGCTACATTCATTTGGCTTGAAAGATTGAAGGGAATGTACCTTTTGGGAGTTATATTAATTCAGGCTAGAGTGAATGATTTAGTGTGTTAAGTGCTTGACAGGAGACCTGGAGCTATATAATGCATGGGGTGAGTTTTAATTACTTCAAGGTACTCAAATGCTATAAGATATTCAACATAACTAATAGTACAGGAAGTAGGCTGAAAAATGTAAGCAATTATTTGATTTTCTTTACTGCGATGACTTGTTAAGATTCTTATTTTAGGTTCTTTCTGCTGACCATTTGAGTATTTATAGAATTTTCTTTCAACTTAAATTCTGTTTGCTTTCTAAATCAATTCAAATAACAGATTTGTCTCAGCTGAATCGTGAAGATTTTTGAGGAGGGAGAGAATTTAAGTTGCTTTCCGCTCTGACTTGCTGCAACCAATTGTTACAACTTATAAAGCCTTTCTGTAACTCTTTGTATTAAGAGGTGTTCACAGCTCACTAAAACACAGTATGGAGCTTCAAATTCCACCCAATTTTAACCTATGAACCTACTTTGTTTTAAAATGTAAACTTGGGTAAAATTGTGGATAGCTCTTAAATTTAGAAACCATCTGTCCACAGTTCTTAAAATAAACTGGCTTTGAAATAAAAAACAATAAGAATTTTCCACACTTCTGTGTGATCTTTCAAGATGAATCGAATGCCAGTCACATTTAGTCTAAAATCTTTCACGCACATTTCAACAAAACCTCATTTTGGAAGTGACTTTTTGTCGCTCTCACTGGTTTAGAAAAACATGGCAAATAATAATAATAAAAATAATCCTTGCAATAATAATTCTGCAGGTATTGTGACAGATGTCTGCGGAGTACCTTTAATGCCAGATCTGAAATGTATTCCACCCCCCCCAGAGAAAAGTAGCATAAAAGTGAAGTCAGTCCTTCCATCACAATGTCTATTTACTGTCCAATCTGTTCTGCGGGGCTTTTCTTTGTTGTTTGTGATTGAAAGCACTGCAGAGTTAAATATATCGCAGACAGGATGGTGATTAATGGGCATTAAGAATCTGGGAGATGGGGGGAAGGGGTTGGGGGATCGACTGCAGAGTAACTGTGGAGTGCCTCAAGCTGCAGTGTATTGCAAAATCAAGCTTGATGCATCTAATGGCTTTCTGTTGATCTACAGATCCTCATATTCACTCTGCAGTTATTTTAGGTCAAGTGGAATTCCAATTCCAGGGTCAATTTTATTGTAAAAGTTCAATAGATTGCAATGACCATGAGGGCTCACAGATATCCTTAACAACAGAGGAGTTATTTGGGGAGAGGGAGACAACAAGTCATCTCCTCGAGTAATTCAGGACCATGTCATAAAACCGCAAGAGTAGCTTATAAATGTCATCAGAACCCTGAGACGGGATTGCTCTAGGTTACCCATTTCCTTTTATAATGCATTCTGCAGAACCCAGGGGAGTTGTTTTAATCAGTTTTTGGTGTGCCCTTTTATTTCGAGCTGTCAAGCGTTACGTTAGATTGTGACAGCCGACATATCACTGGTGCATCATAACATTTACAGCGAAAGATTAATGATTGCTGCCGAGTTATCAAATGATAAACAGTTGATTATAGGGAGTACCTTGGTCAGCACTGATGTAAAATCATTGAGCGAAACTGATCATAGGAAATGGAAAGCAGGGGAAAAAGCATTGCAACTAAATCAGGGGAAGAGCTGACTGACCAATGACACTAATTAGGTTTGAGGGAAACCCATTCAAACTGCTCCCAGTGGACTTGCTCTTCAAAGACTCCCTTTTGGTCTTGTCAGATTTACGTTCATTAAAACAACGTCATAGTTTGGTCAATTATTTCTTATTTCACGAGGCTTCAAATCCTTTGAAGCCCCTCTGGTTTGCATTGATTAATGCTATTCCTGTAACCATTGTTGCTCTCTTTCAATTGAACACTAAACGTGGAGTCCTGTAGCTCAGTGGTTAGAGCACTCACCTTGCAAGCGAGACACCTGGGTTCATTTCCAGGCAGGGAAAATCTTGGGCAAGTTTCCTTACTCCACATGCCTAATAATAATCCCTCCAAAACAAAACAATAATAAATTGGTCATTTGCAATCCACGACTGTTTGTGGGACACTGCTGTGCGCAATTGGCTGCCGCGTTTCATCCACAAATATACGGTCAATTCAGTTTACAGTCTATTCTGTGAAGAGCTTTGAGACGTCGAGAAGACGTGAAAAGCGCTATATCAAATGCAAGGATTATTACTATTATTATAATTTAAGAACTTGTCACAATTCTGCAGCATTGCATGTTTTCTGACAATGTGGTTTTACGGCTAAGGCTAGGTGGAATTTCAAGTATCCTGATGAACAATAATAACAATAATAACCTTGCATTTGATATAGCGTCTTATCATGTCTTTGAGACGTCTCAAAGCATTTCACAGAGTATACTGTAAAGTGAATTGACTGTATATTTTGTGGGTGAAATGCGGCAGCCAATTGCGCACAAGAGTGTCCCACAAACAGTTGTGGATTGAGTAGCCAATTTATTATATTTTTTGAAGGAATTAAAAAACAATAGTATCTATAGGATAGTGGTGTCTGTCATTTATTCCTAATTAATACTGTCATTTTAATTTGTTTTGTAATGCTAGGGGGTCACAAATATGTGAGGTTAAAAATGTTAACATCTATGTGGGGTATGTGGTGGGGAGTGGAGGGGTGGTAAGGAGGAGAAAGAGTGGAAGGGTTAAAACCTTGCAGGCGTTGGTAATTCCTGTAGTCATTACATTTCCATCTTGCAAAGTAATTTTCTTTCAGCTTTTGTTGCCAGCTTCGAGCTTCAAGGAACAACTTACCGAGTGGCTTTAATGACAGGATTACTACTGATACTATTTTTTATTGGAAAAGAATTGCAATGCAGTTGAACCCATGACCTTACTTGGCAATTTTAATCCTGACCCCTATTTCACTCTGCAATTCTGCTTCCTTAATGCTCATGAAATTGCTTTGCCCACCTCTGTTACGTAGACAAGTAAACCCTTGATGCATCATTTCAAAGTTGTAGGTTACAGTAGATGGTACATTTCATAAATCCTTTCATGGCAGCTGGGGCTATTGCCAGAGGACACACGTACCAATATTTTGATGTGGAGCGAATATTTCAACATTAAGTGAAATATTCCGGTTAAGTAAGATTGTTGTGGCAAAGAGGTTACTCACTATGACAAGGACTGGCAGCACATGTGAAGTTATTGCATTCTGGGACCCAATCTTTTCTCAGCAGGGATTGCCTGGAGCACCAATGATTAAAAAAACAATTCTGTTTTATTTACCCAATGCAGTTCAATTTGAATTATATATCGATCGCACGTACGTTAAAAGCAAAGTAAAAAAAATTGCTATTTTTCTTTGCTCTAGGCAACAGTGGAATCCCCCAACCAAGCAGATATATCCACAGAACCATAATCCTTCAGTGTGACACACATTGCACTGACAGAATTATATTCATGCATGAAATGGAAAATCCCTTTCACAAGTGTTTAAGGAAAAGTACAGTGTATTGCATAAAGTCTGGCAAAGCAAATCTACTTGGCAATGGAGCATGTTCTGCAAAGAACCTCTGCAAGGTCTCCATCCTCAATGCCTAAAAGAATGTAACTGACCTTTTTTGAATAGTGTCATGAAAAAGGATCTCAGTTTAAATCTCATCTGGAAGGTCACCATCTTTAAGAATGCAGCTCTCACCCAACACTGCACTGGAATGTCAGCCTAGACATCTACAACCTCTAATCTCAATGCGACACTTTAGACCATGCTGCAAAGTGAGCTAAACTGGCACACATTAAATCTCATTATCCAACCATCTGTCTTCTGTTTCTCTTTCCCAAACTAAACTGCATCTAAATTCCTTTCAAGCTTATCATTGGACCTTGTTAAAATTAAATAAACATATATTTACATATTACATTTCCAAGCTTTGATGCTCCTCTTGTATGTATTCTAAAAATCTATACCATACTTCATGTTTTATACAAATTGATTTGACTGCGGTACATTTAATCCATATGAAGATCAATTATGTCAACTCATTTACTAAACACAAACTTATTGACAATACAATAGGTCTTCACAAAGTTTGAACAGAATATTGAACACTCATAACTTTTTTTCAATTTTCATCAGATCTTAGATAAACCAGGATATAAAGGAAATGTCACCAGCAAATCTATGGAAAACTAATCTACTGTACAACAATTATTTTGTTTCTTTTTAATGGAATATTTAGAAAAATATATCAAGAGGTTGAGCTTTGCGCACATAGATTTGTATACTTTATATTTCAAATAGTTTCTAACATTGCCCACATTGGGTCCCCAAAGTATCTTCAGTTACAATATACAAGGTTACAATATACAAGCAACATTAAAGATCGAATTGCACTATTCGAAAAGAGAAGGGAGTTTCTCTTGCCAAAAGTCATGCTGATAAAATTGGTCATTAATTTCATGGCTGTTACAGGACATGGCTGTGACCACTTTTAACACAGTATTTAGAAGTGTATTTTTAGTTAATAAGATTAGATGAAATTTTGGACCATTAATCTGATAACATTTTAGATTGAACATTTGTCAGGCCAAGATTAATTTATTATGCATTAGAGTGGAATGGGTAATGTATCACACAATTACACTTTTCATACATTATGAATACATTGGATTATTGCTAATTCTGTAACATATTACCACCCTATTCTGAAGAAATTTAATTTATTTTAATTGTGGTGCTTATAAAGTTAGGGAAGTTGAGAGTGTGGACACTTTTTTTTACTTTGGGATTCAATGTTGGCAGCAAATAATGTAAAGTCAAGTTCAGTACAGGTTAAAAATGAACAATAACGTTTCCACTTTTCGACTCTATAAATCTACACCAATTTCAGAAGCATGACTTTTCATTCTAATAATAAGCAAATAATCCTCCAAGATAACAATAATAAGCAAATAAGTCCTCTGAGATGCTACCCCTTTCATATAAATACAATCTGTTGTTGTTGAATTTGATATAGTACCTTATGTCGTTGAGATGTCCCAAAGCACTTCACAGGATTTTACTGTGAAGTGTAGTCACTGTGTACTTTTAGGCAAACACAACAGTCAATTTGAACACAGCAATTTTCCAACAGCCATGAAGTGAGTGATCAATTTGATTTGGGGGATTGTTGGCCAGGTCACTGGGGAGAAAGTATATTGCTTGTGTTTGATATACACTTAAACCCTAGCTAGCTGAACTAATGGGGGTGGGATCTCCAGCTAAGTGTACTTACAATGCTAGTTCCGGCATTTACTACCATTTTTCAAAAATACTTCCACCACCCAACCATTCCACTATACCAACTACACCACTTACACCAAACACTGCCTAGGCCACCCCATGACAAGGGGACCAGCTGTCCCCATTCCTGTTCAACCTCATCATAGATGAGACTCTTAACAGCCATCTGGCACTGGGGCTTGCTGGGCGTTGACCATAAAGTGCCGGTAATTTACACCCGCATATTGTCCTGTAGGTTTGCAGAGCTGAGTTAATTATACTTCTAACTCATTTTCTGCTGCTGATGTACAATTAATTCATCCAAATCCCCTACCTTAACCATAACCATTGAAAGGAGGAACAAAACGTACATTGTTGATGCACTCAAACATACAGTATGTACAACTGGCCACTTAATACTCTTGCAGTATTTAATTGGCTTGAACTTGATCAGCTTGCAGAGAGGTAAGCAGCTGTTGCTTAGAAACCTCCAACTGGTGGAACCATCGCTCAATGGGAAGGGACGTGTACCTGAGCTGTGGAAAGGAAGATGGCAGCAATGCTCTTATGATTTTATGATTGCAAGTAGTTCTTGGTACCTACCATCTACCTAATGAGGGTACAAACTCACACTTGTTGGATGCCAAATGACTAACTAGGGACTATCCTCCTTGGTGGAGAGGTAAGTGCAGTCTCCTTGGAGCTGAACTGGCTTCAAGATGACGTGTTTGGCAACAGAATGTCAGAATCGAGCAGCCCTCTGTGGTGGTCTCGGTAGTCTGGTTCCTGAACCAGGTGGGTCCGCAGTGTTCCAGGACATTGATGATGACAGCACAGCCAGCCTGACTCATTGGCAGGACTTGAAAGGGCAGACCAGTCACTGAAGTCAGGGAATCCTCCCACTCAGCTCCTGTTAACCCTGCAAGTCAAAGCCCAAATAGGTAGGGTGGTCCTAGCTGGACAAGCAGTGGGAAAGCTTGCCAGATAGCAATATCAATGGCAAGCTATGCGGTTTTAGCTGGTTAAACTCCAGCATTACCCCAGTGCACACTCTGGGGTCTCCAAGTCATGGCTGTTGCCAACCTGCGCCTAATACCTTCCAGAAATAGATAAGCAGAATGCTCCCTCCAGAAAGAGTGTGCATTCCATTCCAACAATCTATCTCTGAAATTTCCATATAGGTGTGATGCATGCAATTCTCAGTTTGGTTTGGATACTGTTAAGATTGGTGAAAGGTTTCCACATGTGCCAGATACTCAGTTGAGCCCCCAAAAATGAAGCAATTAATCAATTCAGATATCTTGGAATACAATTTGGCCATCAGGGGAGAGGTGAGTGATGGATTCCAAAATCTAATGCAAAGTTCCCTCAAACTACCGCAAAGGATTCATAGCCTCATATTTCACCTAAACCCAAAACTGCAACAGTTTTGGTCTGGTCTTGGGGTGGGCAGCGCCTTGGGACGTCCTCCTGACGTGAAAGGCGCTTTATAAATGGAATCTTGTTGTTGTTGTTGTTATTGGTGGAACATAAGCCACTTCAAGACCCTTGACATGCAGACCTGTGTAGTTGGCTTCAATCACCTCATGCCCTCACACTTCCCGACCTATCCAATGTGCTTACTCCCCACACCACCACCTGCTGCCTCTGCTCGACTGGCTCCGGCCTCCTGTTTGTACCTTGTGCCCTCCGTTCCAGCCCCATCTTTCCCACCTTCAAATCCCGCCTAAAGACCTTCCATTGTGATCATGTTTATGGTCACCTCCCCACTCCCTCTCCCCTTGGCTCATTGCCAGACTCCACCACTGTGAAGCGCTCCAGGATGCTACCCTGAGTGAAGGGCGCTATATAAATGCAAGTTGTTGTTGTAGGTGGCTTAGGCTTCCTGCGGACATGCCTACAAGTTATTTCCATGCCACCACCAAGGATGGGGGTCTGGATGTTCCTTCTTTCAGGACCTCCTCCCCATCTTAATCAACATCAGTTTATCTAAATTAACCCATTCAGATTCATCTATCATATGTGCAGCACTCAAAACTGTCCCCTTCCGGAAGCATGGTCTGGAAGGTTCCCATATCCAGCATTTCACAGGCCAGACCCTCCATGACATTCAGACAGCGATAAACATCTGGGTCCAACTCCTGCAGGAGATGACCAGCGACGCAGGGGGGTGCTCCATCGTGACAGCTTAGTCACCGAATACCAGGATTGGTATCGACTGGGAGTCACATGTCATGGGGCAGGATAAACCCTGATCCGATGTGTGATGGAAAACACACTACAGTGTAGAATCCAACAATGCCAGTCAGTCCATCAATTTGGTCACTTTAATAAATGTATAATTATTATGAACCTTACTAAATTACTTACTTATTAAATATCCTGAAGGATGTGAAAATCTAAGGGTAAAATCCTCAAAAACATAAAACTGCAAAATTCATCTTTGCTCCCTGAGGTTAATGGAGCGAAATTCCAACGTATTAAATGAACATTTTGATGTACATTATTCAGCTCCAAGCAGTAAGCAATAAATTTATTTTAACATTATTTCATATTGGGTAATAAAGGAATTGCAGTGGAAATCGTATATGACCCTACTAAATCAACAAGGGGCACAAAAGCTGCTTAAACACTGTATGAGCCTAGGAAAAGAAAGCTGAAACTCCATTATTGTTGGCAAAACCATGAGAAGAAATGGATGGGACAATGATGATCAGGTTGAGATGGAAATGGATTGCATTTTTTAAAAAATCAAATCACAGTCTAAACTTTCAACAATTTCATATTAATGAATATGAATGAATGCACTATCAATGTGCTTTGTAAGTTTTTTTTGGTCAGCCTTGTGCCTGACACATGCAGAAACCCATCACCATGTTTAAGAGTATCCAAACCAAGCTGAGATTTCCATGCATCCCATCTGTACGCTGAAATCCCAGAGATATATTATTGGAATGAAATGTGCACTCTCTTCCTGGAGGGACGTATCCTGCTTACCTAAATCTGGAAAGTATTAGGTGCAGGTTGGCAAGAGTGTGTGTAGGGGTACGGCTGGAGTTTAACCAGCTAAAACCAAATAGCTTGCTTGTCCAGCTAGGACCACCCTACCCATTAAGGCTTTGGCTTGTAGGATTCATAGCCAGTTCAACTCCAAGGAGACCCTGCTTATGGTTCTTTGCTGAGAACTGTACAAAAACGCTTCTAAATTAAGACTAGGTTTCCACAATTCTGCATCTTCTTAAATTTAAGACAATGTAGTCTTACTGGCTAAGACAAGATGGAATTTTGGGCTTATGTAAAGCATCATTTTAAGAATGATAATTTTGTTGCATTTCTACTACAATTTCTACAATTTCTACAATTTCTACTGGTACAGCTGACATTTACTCTGTCATACATTGTTTCAGCTCGTATGATCTGTTGAATGTTAAAACATTTCAAGTTTGCCGCAACACAAGCGCTGTATAATAATAATCATTAATAATCCTTGCATTAGTTATAGCGCCTTATCAAGTCGTTCAGATACTTCAAAGTGCTTCACAGAATATATTGCAAAGTCAATTGACTGTGTATTTTGTGGGCGAAACACAGCAACCAATTGCGCACAGCAGTGTCCCACAAACAGTCGTGGATTGAGTGACCATATATATATAGGGTTGCATGTCGCAGGTTTCTGACCGTGCTTCTCTTCCACATAGTCTCAGCCATGCCAGTCATTAAAAACTAACCCATCCCCCTCATCAAAGGCATCAACTGAGAGGCACATAATCAACACACAGTATCCAAACCGAATTATTGGGAGTTTCACATATATGTGGTAATTTCTACTTTCTGGTATGTAGAGTGTGCATTCTCTCCGTAGAAGGATGCACCCGATTTACCTAATCTCAGAGAGTTTTGGTTGCAGGTTAGCAAGAGCCAATGTTTGGGAATCTCACTGCATTGAGATGCAGTTAAAACCCGCAGCTTGCCAACACCTTGACTAACTTACCTTAAAATCCTCCCTTAACCAGAGGGAGATCTGCTTTCATAATAAAATATGAATGATCAGAGTAATTAAAACTATGGTATTTTGAAAACATTGATGAAATACATAAGCAATATATAAACTAGGATCAAATCAGGTACTAAGATGTTGGTAAGAAATCTAATAAACTATTATTATGCATTATTAAAAAAGGAAATATGTTACAGTATACAATTCCCTGAAGACTTTCTGATCCTCCGATGTTTTGTAAAGGTTGACGACAGGAGAAAGCATATTTTTGTAATGAACCACATTTGTGCATGAAAGTTAGGTTATTAACATAATTTAACTAAATCTTTGAGCCCTAGAATTCCTGATGAAAAAAACACCCTGATCAGAATTATCCTGGCTGCATCTCTAGAAGCTATTTGAGACCAGTAAATGCAGCATAATAGCATTCCTGCATTTACTGCATAATGCCATTTTTATGCATTTACTCACACCAGCTTGCCACTGATCTTTTTTTCAATGCTCCAACTTGAACTTGTATATTGTGTTTCCTGTATATTAATGTCTCCAAGCCTTTTACAAAGACCATGTGGATCACCAAGAAAGGAGGGGGTTTTGAGACAGTTGACTGAAGCCACTGTCAAAGCGATAGCTTTTTGGAGGGCTTTGGGAGAATAATCTGTTCAAGTGATTTACCTCATCAGAAACTAGGCCATTGTAAGGTCTAACATTAACAGTAGGGTGATACTATTCGCACAGTAGTGCAGACATATTCAAAAATGAACTGGGATAGGATGATTGGGAGATGGATTGGGAGATCACACTGATCAAAATGCTGGTCCTGAACTCCAGAGTGGGAATATCTGGAATGCTCTGTTATCCATGATACCTGGAATTCTCTATTGTTACCTCTCAGGTGATATGTGCTAACTCAACAGAGATTAGGATAAAATATAAAGTCATACTGAACAGGATGGCTCAATATAACATTACATTCCATCACTGAGCTACAAGGTGAGTAGAATATTTTAAGCAAGGGATTTATTCTACTAAAGTCATTACGTATCAGTTTGTTTCTTCCTCTTCTCTCTGAGGCAGTAGGTTGTGCGAGCACTGGCAGTACTGGGATGCTGTTTTTTGGATGGATTATATCAAGATTTTGCCTGTCTGCCCTCAGGTGGACTTGAAAGATCCCATTACACATTTCAAAATGGGGGGGGGAAGAGTTTCTCCTGGTTTTCTGACCAACAAATCCCCAAATAATGAGTCGTTTGGCTCATAACTGTTTATGGGACCTTCCTGTATGTAAAATGCTTACCACAGGCATTTGACAATAATTATTGTGAAGAGTTTTGAACTGTTTTGATGTATTAAATGTTATAAAAATGCAAATTCTTTCTACATTACATGCCTAATGAGTTTGCATAAAACTATCAAAACAAGTATATAATAAATATTCCTGTAAGTAGATTTCACTGTGTTTGAAAATTTACTGACAAGGATCCCAGTTGCACAACCTATTAATAAATACTTTCCACTCAAGAGACAAAACAAAACTGGATTTGTAATTCTGATCATGTTCAGGGTCTCAGTTAAGAAACGTTTAGGACTATTGGGTACAAACTTATAATAGTTATTCAGGAAGATTTGCCTCACTCCCCCATTTGGGACAAAAAAAACATAGCAACAAAAGCAAGCACAGATTCATGAAACAGATGCAACTTTGGTCCATCCATTGGAGCAAGGCAATAGAGAACAGGGAAAGAGAAGAGCTGAATGCAAATAACATTAAAAACCTATTCAACACTTTATGTGACCTCAGAATTATTTAACTCAACCACAGATTTCACTGAAAAAAACAATGTTTTGTGACTTAGTCATCTAAGGTATATAATTAGCTTCAAGCAAACTTAGTATCCATTTATTTAATGCATTATAACCTGGATTATATCCACTTTTTATCTGATGTATTTGTTTAACCTGAAGTTAAATATGTTTATTTCAATATAATTCTCCAGATCAAGGTTCTTCCAGTGAGCTATGCAGACTAGGAAGGATTACAGCTTTAATCCAGCAGCTGGTACTAGATATTGTCTTAGTTTCACATGGCTCAGGAGGTCATGGATCTCATGAATGAGCTGTATCCAGTGACCCTTGCCCGAAAATAAACATGTATAATAGTAATAATCTTGCATTTAGCATAGCACCTTTCACACCGGTAGGATGTTTTGGAGCTCTTCACAGAATTCATTGTGAAGTAGAATGACTGTATGTGTAAGCAAACACAGTAGCCCAATTGTGCAAAACAATGTCTCCCAAACTACTCACACCAATTAATGCAAGGGACATTAGGGTGAAGACAGGAGTAGGTTTAGTTAGATTGCTTCTCATGACCAGTGCCACTCACTGTTCAGTAAGTTCATAAATGAAAGTGGCCACTGGGCAAAGTACCAGAAGGTTATTGTATCTGTGTAATAATACACAGCATGAGTCCATTTCTGCACAACTTGTAATATTCATATTTGATCATCAGCAGGCAAACCATTATCTTGTCCAGCACATGTAAGATTCCCTCTATGCCAGACTAACAATGCACTTGAAACCCAACTTCAGAAGAGAACCTTTAACTGCCCCATTACAATATTTAAGAATTCCTAATCAGGTAACCCTATTGTCCCTTTAACTGAGGTGACCAAATTAGATCCAACTAGTCCTGAATATCAAGCAATTTAATACTAGTTTCTTTGCCCCAAATTAACCTAGTTGAGACTCCTCAAAGCTACTTAAATTCTTACACTAGTTATAAACCTGTTGGTAAAAGGGCAATGCTCTAACTTACTGTACCATCCATGTCCCTTCTCACAATTTAACAGCTTCTTCCTTTGTGATTGTTCAGTGTGATTTCGTACATTGATATCTTAATGTTGAGTGACCCATATTACAAAGTCTTTCTCCCATAATTATGAAATATGTGAAATTTTGTTCTGTGGAACATTGAATCCAGGAAAGAAAGAAAAGAGATGATTTGCATACAATATTTTCACTGTCTTGTGTACAATTGGCTTGTGAAACAGATGGAAAATATATTCAGCAATTGATGGGATCTAAATACCAATAGTTGTTCAGTGTGGTGTGAACAGATGCCAATGCAGGAGATCTGAATTAGTAGATCTTAGAGGCAACTGTTTAGAGATATACTGTATAACATTTTAAATTGAAATCCAGAACAACGACCTGCATTTATAAAGTGCCCCTCAAATAGTCATATCTCAGAACTTTACAAACTACGGGGTTATCGGGAGAAGAGGGAGGAAGAGGTGGTCAAAGGTATTTTAGAAGAGGTAGGTTTTGAGGAGGGACTCAATGACACCAAGGTGCCTGGGAGTGAGACACTGAGGGTAGAGGGAGGGAGTTCCAGAGATTAGGGCATAGTAGCTCAACCACCAATTATGACACACAGCAAGCATGAGTTAACCAAATGGAAGAGTAGAGGGTAGGAACCATATTTTCAGGTGCACCAAAAAGTAGAAGAGAACATAGGTTTAGAGTTGCAAAGGGTAATTTCAGGACAGAAACCAGAAAATATTTCTTTACCCACATCCGCGCCATGATCGGTACTGCCTACCACCACCTCCGCAACATTGTCAGACTCCGCCACTGTCTCACCCCTCAGGCTGCCAAAACCCTTAGCCACGCATTCGGCACATCAAGGCTCCATTATGGAAATTCCCTCCTCATCAGCCTTCCCACTATTCCATTCACAAGCTGCAGATCATCCAAAACTCTGCAGCTCGTGTACTCTCGCGCACCAGACTCCGTGACCCCATCACTCCTACCCTCGCCCGACTCCACTGGCTCCCCATCCCCCAGAGAATCGAATTCAAGATCCTCATCCTCACTTTCAAGGCAATCCATGGCCTTGCTCCCTCCTACCTCTCGGACCTGCTGACTCCCTACCAACTTGCCCATTCCCTCCGTTCAGCAGGCTCCAGCGTGCTCCATGTCTCCCGCCCACCCCACCCTACCATCGGCGGCCGAGCTTTCAGCCTTTCTGGCCCCACACTCTGGAACTCCATCCCACAGTCCCTTCACCTCGCTTCCTCCCTTGCCTCCTTCAAAGCCGGTCCCAAGAACCTCCTCTTGTACCTTCGGTCGCCCTCCCACCTCTCTGCCTTCTCTCACCCCTACACTACCCCTCCCTGCTGACTGTTCTGACCCCTGACTGTCCAGCTCCTTGGGACATCCTCCCAATGTGAAAGGCACTCTATAAATGTAATTTTGTTGTTGCTGTTGTTGTTGTAGAGGATAATGATATAATACAACAACAACAACTTGCATTTATATAGTGCTCTCCACGCAGTGTAGCATCTCGGAGCGCTTAATAATCCTTGCATTTGAAATAACACCTTATCACATCTTCGAGAAGTCTCAAAGCACTTCACAGAATATACTGTAAAGTGATTTGACTGTACAGTATATTTTGTGGGCGAAAAGCGGCAGCCAATAGCACACATCAGTGTCCCGCAAACAGTCATGGATTGAGTAACCAAATTATTATTTTTTGAAAGATTAATTAATAACAGGAATAAAAATATATTTTTTAAGGGTAATTAATAGCAAATTCAAATAACATTGTTATTTGTTATGTTGTTAGACACCAAGCTCCATTAAATTAAGTCATAATGCAATTCATTGAATGTCGATACAATGTGCTGACACATCAAGGTCACTGGAATAATTCCTTGTACTGGAACTTCTTACACTACCCTTCAGGTATTCTCTCATAAGTGATGTGGGTTATTTAATTAGAATAATTTAGAAGATACCTTATCATTTTGTATTTCTGAAATGCTATATTCTTTTTACTCAGTATGATGTCATTCAACAGAAGCAAGCCAATGAATAAATGTTATATATTAAAGATCATACATCTTGCTCTGGCACTAATAACATACCACAGTTCCCTCTCAATTTGCTTCAATCGCTTCCTTGCGAAGCATACAAATCTAAGCTTTCTGTTCACATTCCCTTTTCTGAGCTTGAGTCCGTATCCCCTTATTGTAGATTTGTAACCATATAGAACATATTATTGGGGTTCAGGTTATCTACAACCTTTCAAATCTTGAATGCTTCAATAAGAAGGCTGCCCTTGACAGCGTAAACCTTTTCAACTTCCACAGCCTCACATTGTAACTCATTTCAAGTGTTTCTGTAATAGATCCACATCTTTAACAAATATTCCTGCAAGGCTTTAGTGAAGATGACTGACCAAGAAAAAAAACACACTTAGACACGATCTTTTCCAGAACTGGATATTTGGCGATCAACATCCAGACAGATGTAGGTCGCCAAATATTAATAAGGCTTAAGTCATGCACAGTTTGGTTTCAACTGTAACTGGATTTATTGTGTCCTCTTTTGAAAGAAGCTCTTGATGATCTTGTTCATTCAAATAACATTCATTTATTTAATTACAATCTTGACTCTATTTCTCCCGATGTTTGGGGATTTTTTTATTCTTTATGTTTTACTTTTATTTTAAGTATTTCAAAAATATATATATATATTGTATTCCTGATGTGAAAACCACTATATAAATGCAATTTTTTGTTGTTGTATTTGAAAGTACTATTTGTTTTCTTGCTATGACTGAGGCTAAAGATCATAACCAGGGTTCGTAAACATAAGATATATAGCATTATATCAAAAAGAAATTTGAGGAAGAACTTCATTATAAAGATGATAGTGAGAATTTGGAACTCACTGCCAAAAGCTGTGAGTGAAGCAGAAAACGTCAATGCATTTAACAGGAAACATACTTGAGAGAGATGGGATAGAGCAGTATTGTGGCAGGCTGGAGAGTGGAGAATAGTAGGTGTGGAGAGTTACGTGAAGAATAAACACTAATATGGACTGAATGGACTTTTTCTATGCTGTAGATTCCATGCAATGTAATTATAACATGCAACTTTGGAAACAAATGCATGTGGTCATTCCTAAACAACAATTTCTGTATTCCGATGCCAGTGTTATCGATTCTGATATCGTTCTCCCGATGTGAAAGGCACTTTACAAATGTAATTTTGTTGTTCTTGATATAAAGGTTGCAAAGCTTAACCAGCACATTCAGATTCAGGTTTTAAAACTCTTGTGACTCTATCCGGACATCTGCAATTTATGGACTTTTGCACAATCATCCCTTGTGGTGTTTTTACATCTGTGATTTATTTTCAGTCAAAGATTCTTAAAATAATAGAACAGTTGGCCCAAAATAATGCCTGCAATTTGGGAGACATTTCTGCCCACAGTTGTTGAAATCTCCATTCCATGTGATAGTTATAGAAACTAATTGTTCTGCAAATCACCCAATTTGGTGAAAATGCCTTGCATCTGTTTTTATTTCTGATCTTCCACTTGGGGTATCTGAAGGATGACAATTAACTGAACGGCATGTTTCTATAATGCAGAAATGATTATATCTATGCTTGAGAGAAGAAAGGCAGATTACCCAGAGGGTGACGTGTGACCCCCCAAAGTCATATTCTATGATTAACAAAGAAGCACAAAACTTGTAGGAAGCTGCAAATAGATAATGCAGTTGGATTAGGCAGGATTTCTAATAGGATTACTTAATAAGATATCCATGATGAAGCATTTTGCATTAACTGGAAGTACATTGTACACATCCCACTGCCCCATGGGAAATATGCTTCAACATTACATCCTTGAGTTAGAGGGAGTCATTAAATAATCCTGTTAGAAGTTGCCATCTATTCAATCCATTGAAACGTTAGCACCAACTTATAATAATGATAAATATCCTTACATTTGGTATAGCGCCTTTCACATTGGGAGGATGTTCCATAGTGTTTTACAGGATAATACAGTAAAGTTAAGTGATTGTGCATTTAGTGGGTGAACTCGGCACCCAATTTTCGTAGCAATGTCCCATAAACAGCCAAGAAGTAAATGACCAATTTTCTTTGGGGGATTGTTGGTCAGGACACCAGGGAAACTCCCTTCTCTTTTCAGATAGTGCCATGGGATTTTTCATGTCCATCTGAATAGCTGTATTGGAGTGTCCTTGAACCTACAATCTACCGAATCAGAACCGAGAATGCTACCAATTCAGCCAGGCTGACTCATTATTATATTAATACTAGGAAGAAATAATCCTTGGATCTGATATAGCAACTCCAATGCTCAAATGCCTCAGAGCGCTTCACAGGGAATTATCAAGTGCAGTCACTGTGCAGTTGTAGGCAAATTTGCAGCCAAATTGAGCACCGCAAACAGTGATTGAAATGAGTGACCATTTTATCTGGAGATTAGCTGGTATGAACGCTTTGAGAAATTCTGTTGGAATAATGCTATGGGAACTTTAACATCCAGTTTACAAAGCAAATGGGAGCTCAGTTTAACATTCAATTCTGGAAGCAACACCATTGACAATGGACTGGGTTTAAAGTTTCAACATGGGGCTTGAATCCACAACATTCTGATGCAGAGGTGAGAATGCTATCAATTGAGACAGGCACATCGAGCTAATGGGCTGAATGGTCTTCTCCTTTGCTGTAATTTCTCTTTTTCTATCACAGATGGGTCGTTGCGAGGGGAGGATTATTTGCTGTCTCTTTGCTACTGCTCCAGCAGCTACAGCCTGAAACCTAAGAGTGAAAGCAATTTCTTGTCACGTAAACACTCTTATACAGAAGTGTCATCACCTTGCTGAGCTCTTCAACAACTAGAACTAATGAATAGAAAATATCCAGCATTGTCATAGCCTCCTATTATATAGTCAGTGGCCTATTATTTCCAGAAAGCAAGCACAATCCTACTACTGTAGACCCATCCACATGATCTTTCACAAAAAGACCTGCATTAATATTCCCCCGAATTCTCAAAAGGCAACGGAATGAAACATTCTTCAACCCCAAATCAAATATTGCTTGCTGGATCCTGGTTGGGAGATTTAACTGCAGACAAATTGAGATTTCAACAAGATGTCTTAAAGTTATGAACACATTAGTTTCAATTTGACTAAAATTATCACCAGCCATATAAGCCTAAATACTCATACCCTCTCCAGCACATCTTATACACTGTCTTACACTATATGCATTAGTTTATAATGTCAAAAAAGATACCAGCAGGTTCTTATCCTATATGCAGTGCCTGTGCTAAAGTTCATCATGCATTATTATTGCTTTCACATTTTAAATTCGGCTAAAACATTTTATTAGGATGCCCATAAAGCTTAATTAATTTGAACCAATTTGTCGTTGAACTCATTGTGTTTTTTTCATTAAACCTAACGCTTTTCATAGCAGCTGTTGAGAAGGTAATGAAAAAGCATGTGCATCGCAAACAAATCATTTGTGTACAGGACATGTACTTTGTGAATTTTTTAAGCACATGCAGATCGTGTGAAAACATGCTGTCAGTCTATGCAGTCTGGTATTAGTGTAAATGAGTTAGGGGATTTGGCTTTCGCAGAGGGAAACCCTGCTCAGTAGTTTTCTCTATGATCTCTTAATCCTGGCTTTATGCTGTCAGTATAATTATTTCTCAGATTAATCTTGCCTTCTTCCCACTGTTCCTTAAAATGTAATGTCTCCTGGGATCTCCATTTATAAACAATGTCACTCTCCTTATTGTCAAAGGTCGATTGCCCACTTTGCTCCGCTTGTCTTGAACTCAGTTAAATTTACTTTTAATTGACAGCAATTGGAGTGATTAAATGCTATGCGTTTGATCTATGTGAAACCTATTTTTTCCAATGTAACATGTTTGACATAGCATTAACCTTTATAATGGTTAGATTTTGTGGTCTGAATCGGGAGTTGATTTACGTGCCAGGTAGTCTGGTGCCATTGTTGTAGTCAGCTCCAAGAACGTCATAACGTTTGTAATCTGTCTCGGACTTAAAATATAACTGTGGAACAAAGATTGATTCAGATCCAACCTGGGAGATAACGAACCCCAAATTTCATCTAGTCTTAGACTGTTCAGACTAAATTAGACTGTTAAGACTATTTTGTCTTAACATTTAAGATCATGTAGAACATAGAAATTTTTTCAAATCTGTCTTAATTTGGACTGAATTAAAGAATTTTCCACAATTCTGTGCCATCTTCAATTTTAAGGCAAATGACCTTTGCAGGATAAGACTAGGCATCTAAGAGTAAGTGGAGAATAGCTGATCTTTGTCATAACACATTAACAGCATCTTTGAATGCAATTGTTGCTAAAACTAGTAATGGTTGAAAGTGCTGAAAATATGATATTTCTTAATAGATTCAATGCACTAATTATTAACGATTTTCATCCCTTTCCATTAGTTTAGTTTCCATTTAAAATTAAAATGTACTTTTAGCTTTTACCATTCTAATCACTTAGCCAACATTTTGACACAAACAGATTGAGTGATATGGACGAGTTGATACAAGCTAAACTTGCAATTTTGAGATGCATCAGGTGCCAAACAGTACCAGGGTCCCAAACCTCAATACATCAAGGTTGTTTGTGGGACTTTGAAGGATCTCTTTACAAAGATTTACAAAGAATGTAAACCAGTGACGAAGCAGGGCACTTGGCCCAACTATTCCATCCCGGGGTTGATAATCGACATGAATCTTTATCCATTCCTTAATCCCTTCCATACCCTTCTTTTGTTTTCTTGAAACATGTGTGGTTATCTCTATACTTTCTATCTCTCTATTGTTTATCTCTCTATATTGTCTCTCTAACTGTCTCAGTAATTAAAGGACAAAATTGGAGCAAAGAGAATTGGAGGCTTGAGACATGGAGCAAAGTCAACAATTTTTGTGGCAGAACAAAACACCAATCCTATTAAGCAAAATGGCCTCAACTTGCCAGACACTAATGGAATGTCATGAGTGTAGTAATTACATGGAAATAGTTGATGGAGACCTTTAGGCTGGGATTGCTGTTTCAGTGCATATTTGGCTGATGGTGTGTAGAAGCAGGTGGGTAGCACAGCAGCAATTTGAACCTAATGTGAGAACTATAACAAATGTCCATTCACATATGAGCCCACGCTTTAGTGTAGGTGAGAGGAGAGATGGGGAAATGTGGTTCCCAAGTCTTGGCTCTTGCCAACCTGTGCCGAACACCTCTGAAGCCAAACTCCAATTTACTTGAATGCTCAGTCATGCACGCCGTCCTTTGGTGGCAGCCACTCAAAACAAGAAGAATACGTTAATTGTTGTCTTGCTAATTCTTGAAGACGTTGAAGACTTAAAAGCTGATTTGGGAATGATTTTCGCTGATTAGAAAATTACCGATGTGGCCTGGTGAGAGCCTGCGTTTAGATTTGTGTGTTTGTCTTTCAAGGTCAGGAAGTTTGCTGACAATCGAATAATGCTCTCCCCTCCCCATTTTTTTGTGGACTGGCTATAAGATAGTTTTGTGCACTTGTTCTGAGAATGGTTGAGTTCAACAAATTCAACAAAATTCAACAGAATTCAACAAATTACTTTGTTTTTATCTTCCAAGAAAACTAATTAAGCAGATGATCAAAAGCTAGGTTAATTGCATATTGCCTGGTTGGTGATGTTATAGTTTACAACTATATGATTTATTGTAACTTTGTTGTTAAAGGCAGTTAAAGGGATAATATTTGTTAAGTTGTATGTCCTAACAGATTTAATACACTTTTGAGTTTTAAAGGTCATACTTCATTAATATTGGTTGTTCATGTGCAGAACAAGCTGTTGGTATCTTAGAACTGCATGAAGCTCAAATGAGTTGATGAATACCCTGTGAGTCCCCCTTTGAGGCATCTCGTTTCAAGGCTGAAGAGCCCACCTCAGCTGTTTTCGGAGTACCTCCAGGTTTCTATTTTTGGATTAAATCAGTTTCATTCTGTGGTATCAATGAGTCTGTTTCTCATTCATAGGATTAATAATAATAATCCTGGCATTTGATATAGCGTTTTTCACGTCTTCTAGACTTCTCAAAGTGCTTCACAGAATAGACTGTAAAATGAATTGACTGTATATTTGTGGGCGAAATGCGGCAGCCAATTGTGCACACCAGTGTCCCACAAACAGTGGTGGATTGAAATGACCAATTTATTATGTTTTTTTTGACGGATTATTATCAGGTGTGTGGAGTAAGTATACTTGCCCAAGGTTTCACCCTGCCGGGAACCCAGGTCTCTTACTTGCAAAGCGAATGCTCTAACCACTGAGCTACAGGATTCCACAATTGGTGTTGAATCTGATTTACTGTGAGACCAATTTGGAGATGGATATCAATAAAATATTATTAAAATAATTATTGTTCTGTAGCTCTCAAACTATCACTTGGAGAGAGTCAGGTAATTAGTGTATGACCTGAATATCATCCAAGCCCCAACTCTCCTGAAAACAATGAGGAAATTCATAATTGCAGCTGATTTTCTGAACCACTGAAGCTGAGTGTTCGCCTCAATCTGCCCTTTTAATAAAGGTGTCTGGAGATTAGTGGCAGTCATAGACATATCTTAATTAAGCTTTGCATTTCCACTTTAATTAGAATTGGAAATGTGCTGGTTCCCATTCTTAAATCTCTTAGGGCCCCTCTTGGGTATGTAATTTGATGTTACACCTATTGGGCAAACACACTCGATTGGATTTGCATTATGGAGTACTTCATATCATTGTGATAAAAACAGAAGGAAAGTGCAGTCAGGCGGCACAGGCTTTAGTGACAGAATTGAGTGGGATAAACTGTGAAAGGAATTTTCTTGTGAATAACAGGGCCGAGAAACTTTAACTTACAGAACAAGGGGGCAAAGGACAACGTCAGGACAGGCACTATGAAGTATTTCTTAACCCAGAGGATAATTAACGACTGTAACAGATTACTAGGAAAGGTGGTGGACACCAGGACACTGGATTCCTAAGAAATGTTGATGCTGTAATGGGATGGTACTACGTTGGATATTTTGGAAGGATGAGAACAAATAAGCCAATTTTTTAAAATGCTTTTAAAAATTTTCATGTCACTAAGTGCAATAAAAATGTTGATAATTCTACATATGACAATCCTCAAGTCATATATAGAATTAAATGCATAGAATGAACAGCACGGAATTAGACAATTTGGCCCAAGCAATCCATGACGGTGTTTATATTGCACATGAACTTCCACCCATCCTAATTCTCCCCACCCCCACTTCACCCCTCATATCCCTTGATTCCCTTCTCTCTCATGTATACATTGCATTTCTTTTTAGATACGTTGATGCTTTCTGCTTCAAACTCAGCTCTTGGCAGTGATTTCCACATTCTCACCATCATCTGTGTAAAGAAGTTACACTATCCTGTCAGTGCGCATCATTGATTGAGACTAATTAAAAAGCACTACAAACGGTTTAGTTACCAGCAAAACCTGCCGGTTCTCAGATGTGTCAGAAACGGACCTGACAGAGTTTATGTCGGCACTTCTGAATTCCAGCCAAAGGAAGGGAACATTTATATCATGCTTTTCACGCCAGTAGGGTGTCCCAATGATATACTGTAAAGTGCAAAACTGTGTATTTTGTAGGTGAGAGACCAATATCAGCAAACTGCAGAATCCCTGCTTCAGGTCATAAAAGATTAATCAAGGTTCTGAAGAGGAGGTTGTGTTGTGCAATAGCTTTACATGTGTGCAGATCTGACATCTGGAGAATACATTTATTGAAATGACTTTTACTCACTAATTAAGGTCAAGCACAATTTCAGAGAAAGGTCGAATGGATTAAAGTGCCATCAAATTCATTTGCTGTTTTCTCGCATTCTCATTTATATGCAAATCATGGGTTGAGTAAATGACACAGGCAAAATAAATTCATCCTGAAACGTACCGTTGCAATTCCAGATATAGCTATATCCAATTATTGCATGATTATAGATTATTGCAACTGCATCAACCTATTTAAGAGGAAATTTGATGCCTACAAGTGGGAGAAGGGAATGGTGTGGTTGAGCAGAGGAAAATAGGAAGGGTGAAGGCTTGTGTGGAGTATAAAGACTGGCAACAACTAGTTGGGATGAATAACCTGTTTACCTGTGATTTTTATGTCATCATCATTTTGATCATTTCATGTAGTTTGTGATGATTTGATTGGTGAAAATTGTGATGGTTCATTTTCATAACAGATGCAACATCACACCAAATCAGAAATAACAGATTGTATTTTCATTCCATTATGCTTGCATTATTTAGTTCAATTGACACCAGATCAATAAATTCCTCTCCCATGATGATGATGATAATAATATCAAGCATTTCAAAGCACTTCATTGCCGTCAAATGTAGTTACTATTTATTCGTATTAGCAACCAATTAACAGTTATATTTTCTTTGGTCAGCCGGGTGTCTGACACATGCTGATCCAAACCAAGCTGAGATTTCCATGCATTCCACCTATACATGGAAATCCCAGAGATAGATTATTGGAATGGAATGCACACTCTATCCCTGGAGGGAGGCGTTCTGCTTACCTAATTCCAGAAAGTAGTAGGTGCAGATTGACAAGAGCCAAGGCTTGGGGATCCCAGAGTGTGCTGGTGTCTAGCCACTAAAACTGCATAGCTTACCATTGATGTTGCTGTTCGGCAAGCTTTCCCGCTGCTTGTTCAGCTAGGACCATCCTATTCGTTGGAGCTTTGGTTAACAGGAGCTGAGTGGGATGACTCCCTGCACCCAATGACGTGTCTGCTCTTCCAGGTCCTACCGATGAGCCATCAGCAGTGCCTGGAATATTGCTGACCCACATGGCTCAGGAACTGGACTATACACCACCACAGAAGGCTGGCTCGATTCCGACATTCCATTGCCAGGCATGACACCTTGGAGCCAGTTCAGCACCAAGCAGACCCTGATTACCTCCCCACCAAGGAGGATAGTCTTGGAACATACTCCCGAAATGAAAGGCACTATACAAATGTAATCTTGTTGCTGTTGTAGTCACCAGTTGGTCATTTGACATCTGACAAGCGCAGGTCAGCCAAAAAAATTAACAAACTGTTCCAGTCTCGTCAAAAAATGTGCAACGGCTTTCAGCCAAAATAATGTACAATCTGAAAGGACTTGTAAAAAAAATCACTTAAAATGCTCAAAGACTGAGAAGCATGTGTGTGCCATCGAAGGAAAGTTTACATTGGCCACATCCACCTCCACAAAGATTTAGTAGCTAGCATGTTAAGTGAAAACTTCTAGGCCAGAGTCTCAGATGCCTGGTATATTTGCAATTGAATCTTATTTCATGAAACGCACCAGAGCAGTAAAGATAATAATTATACTTGCATTTGAATATAGTACCTTTCATGTCAGGATTTACTGTAAACTGTAGTAGGGTAATTTGTAAGGTAGGGTCTGCAGTTGTCCGTCTTCAGCCCCACCAAGTGCATCAAACAGTTTGCATTGATCTTCTTGTGGTATCCAGCTCCATTCATCCATTGTAGAGGCCACTGAAGGCTTGGAGTGTGGGGGTCACCAGTGAAAGCACTTTGGAGTCGATATTGCAAAGTTTCTTAATTAAGAAATCCAGAAGTCTACGACATTGACTCATGGGAATGCTATTCCAACTCAACCCATTTTAAAGTGGGATTCCCTTGGGTTGCAGTGACATGCGTGATGTACATCTGTTACTGGAAGGAGACCCCACCCATATTTCTTACTTAAGCAATCCCTTGAGAAATACAATAAAAATTGGAGCGTTTGTGTGTTAAATAGCTCAGATTAGAAGCATTTACAGATGAGACTTGAACTATTTTAAAACTTTATCGATTATTTGATACAGATAATCTCATTAGTTCTATGACACATTGGGACTGGTAGAATTGTTGGTTTTGTGTTTTACTGTTTTGCTCCTGTAAATCAACTCAAGGAGCAAAACCACTCGTTTATTTATTCAGCCAGTATGGCACTTTCCACTGATCATGGCACAAAATGGCATATTGCCATTTGTTATGGAGGAAATCTGTAATCTTTCAAGTGTACAATGACAACTTGCATCTATATAGTGCCCTTCACACGGGGTAGCGTCCCAGAGCGCTTTGAGTGTACATCTGTGCAAGAACAGAACAGTGAAGATGTTAGCCTGGCTCAGTTGGTAGGGATCAGCTTGTCTCAGGTAGTAGCACTCTGAGTCAGAGGTTCAAGCTTGTTTTTTAAAAGAGAATGTCCTGGCCAATAAATTTCCAGATAAAATTAGTGATTCATTTCATGGCTGTTTGTGGGACATTTCCATGTGCAAATTGGTTGCCTCGCTCACCCAGAACTACACAGTCACAACACTTTAGATAAATCCTGTGAAGTGCTTTCAGGTATTTCAATACGTGATACATTAAATGCAAGTGTTTTTTCATAAAAAGCCATGAATTCCAGGGTACAGTGGATAATGCTCTAGCCTCAGGAACTGCTGCTAATCCATTACGAGTGTCAGAGAAAACATTAAATAAATCACACGGTCCAGTATTACATTATAGGCTGGACATAGTGTGACTAAAAATTCTTAGTTATATCTGTCACATAAAAACTCAAGAATTACTGCCTTGCAGATTCATTGAATCCCTCCATTGCGTAAAATGGGTTTATAATTGTTATTACATTAAACTTTTATTGGTCCAGTAAACCCATGTAGAAAAGTACAAATAACTGTTAATACTCATTCTACATTGAGACAGTTACTGTTTACTTGTATGTGTGAGTGTGACAGAGAGAGGGGGGTACATTAAATTCACCAGCAGGCAGATTTTCAATCCTTTGGACTTTGCCAGCTCCACAATAATCACTTGCTCTAACACTTATCCTCCTATCTTTTAATTAGTAGATGCCTGATTCTCCTTTTGCAGTATGGTTGGATGATTAAGGTAATCGCCCATTAAATTTCAATCAAAGGCATTGCAGTATTTGACAAGATTGGAAGAAAATTTCAATTTATCACTGATGTGTCAAAAAGGATCTGGTGTGTCAAAGTGACAGACAAGCAAAAAAATAGGAGAGGTGTGGTCGCTCAACAAACATACAACTGGTTTTGATTAGAGATAATGAACTTTTGTCTTTAATTACAACCACATGTAAAGACAAATGGACTTAATTGATTAGATTCATAGAATTAAAGAATATTACAGCACAGAAGGAGGCCATTCAATCCACTGTATCTGTGCTGGCTCTTTGGAAGAGCTGCCTGATCAGACCTACTCCCCTGCTCTTTCCCCATATCCTTGCAATTTTTTCCTTTTCAAGTACTTATATAATTCCCTTTTGTTATTGAATCTGTTTCCACCACCCTTTCAGGCAATGCATTCCAGACCGTATCAACTCCCTGTGTAAAATAATTTCTCATCTCCTGTCTGGTTCTTTTGTCAATTATCTTGAATCTATGTCTCCTGGTTACTGAGCCCCCTGCCAGTGGAGACAGTTTCTCCCTATCTACTCTAAGGAAACCCCTCATAATTTCGAGTTCCTTTATTTATATCTCCGCTTAACCTTTTCCGCTCTAAGGAGAACAATCCCAGTCTAGTCTTTGATTTAACTAAAGTCCCTCATTCCTGGTGCCATTCTGGTAAATCTCCTCTGCATCTTCTCAAAGACCTTGACATCTTTCATATAGTCTAGTGCCCAGAAGTGAGGCCTAACCAGTGACTTATGACAGTTTAGCAGAACTTCCTTGCTTTTGTATTCTATTGTCTCTATTTATAAAGCCAATGATCCCACATGCTTTTTTAACAGCTCTATCAATCTCTAACACCTTCAAAGACTTGTGCGTGTGAACTCCCAGGTCTCTCTGTTCCTGAGGCCCCTTTAAAATTGTATATTGCCTCTCCTCATTCTTGATTCCAAAATGCATCGCCTCACACTTCTCTGCATTAAAATACATCTGCCATGTGTCTACTCATTTCACCAGTCTGTCTATGTCCTCCTGCAGTCTGCTACCATCCTTCTCACTGTTTACTACGTTCCCAAGTTTTGTGTCATCTGCAAATTTTAAAATTTTGCTTTATATACCCAAGTCCAAGTCATTTATGTATATCAAAAAAAGCAGTGGACCTAATACCAACCCCTGGGAGGTACCACAGGATACTTCCCTCCAGTCTGAAAAATGACCATTCACCACCTCCTTCTGCATTCTGTCTCCCAGCCAACATCATATCCATGCTGCCACTGTCCTTTTTATCCCATGGGCTTCAATTTTGCTAACTAGTCGATTATGTGGCATTTACTAAAACTGGATGGCATTTTGAGTCTCTGGTTTACTTGACTTTATGAGAATTTGTACGTGCAGGATTTCAGAATGCCTCTTGCCCTGAGGCGTACTCAGAAAGTCTTTCCATCAGTAAACGTTCAGAAATTTTGTTTGTGTGAAGGACCTGTTGCCATAGTAACAGGATAGTTTGGTTAGGCAAACTCATAGATTGTCTAAGGAAGTGTGCCTCACCTATCAAAATGTTTACCAGCTGCCATTGATGGGGACCGTCTTATGGTAAAATTGTCAATTTATGACTTACAGTAGAATGGTTGTTGTGGTGACCACATGACTTTCATTTAATTATTATAAACTTTGATTTTCCACAGCTGTTATGACCAAACAATTAAACATCTGAGGTTTTATGCCCATTTTAAGTAGGTTTAATACTTTCCTTCCATTGCTCCCACGATACAAGTAACTGCGTCAACAATCCGATTGCTCCAATATAGTTTCCCTCAAGAACCATGCAATAAAATAACAGTCCCTGCATTTGATTATAGCTCCTTTCACTTCAGGAGGATGTCTCAAAGGACTTCATAGGATGTACTGTAACGTTTAGTGATTGTGTATTTTGTAGGAGAATGTACAATGGCTTCACAAAACAGTTGTAAAAATTTCAACAACAACTTGAATTTATAAAACTTCCCTTTTTTTGAAAACCCCCCAAAAAGTAAAAAAAAATCAAGTGTGTGTATGTCACTTGTGACAGCGCTCTGGTAGGCTGCTGTGTTTGACAGCTTTGAAACAAGTACACAGGGCTGGTTGACAGACACATTAATAAGAAATAACAGGCAAGCAGTGGGTGCCAGCCATGATTGAAAGATGCACTCAAGTGGACGTATGTGTGCTCTTAGCATTTTAAGTTGTGAATGTTTGTGCCCAGCAAATTGAAGATGACGGTTCTTGGGAATGTCCTGTTTCTCCACCACCACCCCCCACCCCACCACCACTCACCCCACCCACCCATGCCCCCTCCCTTGGATGTATTGATACAGCATAAAGCTCCACTGACAAGAATAACGCAGGGTCAATTCCTTGTATTACTTGTCTCAGTACACACTGCTCTATCAAGTGAAATTTTCTGTTTCTCAAACTGATAATCCTTATCACTTTGATCGGTAAAGCTTATTTGTAGCAAACACGTCTGTGTGTATCACACCATACAGGTGTTAAGATGATGCAGGTTACCTAGTATCCTAGTAGCACAGATGACAGGAGTACCTGCTTTCCAACTGTCCAGCGCCTTGGGATGTCCTCCCGACTTGAAAGGCACTCTATAAATGGAATCTTGTTGTTGTTGTTGCTGTTGTTTCCCAACCAGGTGGTTATAGATTCAATTCCCATGGCTATCCCTTGTCACTCTTGAAGTGGAGACATTTGTATTCAGTTCTTCACTGGGATTGAAGATGAGTTTGTTTAACATGGGAAGGAGAAGAGAAGAGATTGAAGCATGTGATATCATGAATAAAACAAATGTTAATTATCACATTCTGCTCACACCCGATCTCTCAAAAAAACTTTATTCATTGTGTTTCTTTCACGTAATAGTGTAGATTTAAATTTACTAATTCAGAACAGCGAGAAGGTACCAGGACAAAGAGAAATATTAGGCTTCTTCAATCTGCAAGGAATTCTGTTCAATACTGTGTAACATTATGACAGAAAAAATGGAAGAAGAACATTAAATGCAAAATATTTTAATTGAAGCAATTTGACATTGGAGCCAAGATTTCGAGAGGCTTACTTCAAATCCAGCCTAAAATATGGGATGAGAAGTTTCCTGATGATGCTCAAATGTCCAAAGTGAATTATAATATTTCTTGTGTTTGATATAATGCCTTAACATGACAAAATGTCTCAAAGTGCTTCACAGAGTTTTCTATAAAGTGTAGTGACTATGTATTTGCAGGTAAATCCAATACATTTGTACACAACATGTCCCACTAACAGCCATGAAGTGAATGATTAATTTTAGCTGGAGATTGTTGGCCAGACACTGAGAAAAACTGTCTTATCTTTTTAAATAGTGTTATGGGATCTTTAAGGACCAAGTGATCAAGCAGATAGGAACTTGATTTAATGTCTCATCTGAAGGAAGGTACCTCTGACAATGCAACCCTCCCTCCCACTAAGCATTACATTGGAGTGTCAGCTTAGACAAAAAGTTGAAATTCCCAAAGTAGGACTTAAACCCATGACATTCTCCTTCAGAGCCAGACTGACAATGTTTAAATATTGAGTCAGATTGACACGTGCAAATGAATTCTGTCAGTTTCAATTGTTTATTAGATAGCAGAAGGGTAATTGATGAAACCGGGCATTATCTGGACTCAAAGTACAGTTTAGGAAAGAAGAGGAAAGGGATTTGAATGTCACTAACACTAACAAACAATCTGATCAAAAACATATTTTACTGGATGGTCTGGGTATTTTATAGATATATTGCAACTATGGGGTATATGCTACTGCCAATTTTAAATAATTTAAAAAAAATCATTTCCTCCTCCACTTTTCCTATCGGAACACAAATCAGATAATGCAAGAATCAACATTGCTGAAAGACTGAATAATATGACCCCTCTCTGTTCTTTAGCTGCTTTGGTTATGACTAACACTTACATCATCTTGAACAAGATCTCACTTGGGCTGTTTATAGGGGATTACCTCATGAATATTACCACTCAGATTATAACTATTCCACTTCATCTTGTTATAGATTAATTTTCACTCTCACACGTCACACAATCTATTTGAAATTCACTAATAAACTGGAATGACGGCTTCCTGTTCATTTGTCATTAACAATTTGCAGGAGGTCGAATGTTACAGCTGCCTGAGACACTTGTGCCATGTCTGGCATTGCCAGCTGCGGCACTTGGCTCCTGTGGGAGGCTGGTTCCAATCCAGGTCACAGTGAGCAGATGATGGTCTCCTACTTCTGACAGCTGGGCAAGCATCACAAGTGAATAGATAATCTGATTGAGCAGTGCACATAATTCATGAAGCACAAAATTCCCCTTGGATTGCATTTCTAATCCCATCGGTGTCTGAAAAATAGAAATATTACACTGGCAGAGGAGCTCACCGTGTAATGAGATTGGCATTTAGGTTTATTAAGTTGGCAGGTAAGAATATAACCCTAGGTTGCTCTCAGAACTTGTATTAAGGGTGACATTTGAACCAGAAAACTTCAGCATAAATGGCATGAGCGTCAGAAAAAGCTACTTGGGGTGTGAAGTGCATCTGACGCAGGGAAACCCAAAGTATGATACTGACTGACAGAGTTCTTGCAAACTGGCGTGCAGAATTTTACAACCTGTTGTATTTGATCTTAACTTTGAAGCCAGGGTTCTGCAGTTCCGAGAAGAAACTTGCATAGTAATAATAATCCCTCCAAAACAAAACAATAATAAATTGGTCATTTTCAATCCACGACTGTTTGTGGGACATTGCTGTGTGCAATTGGCTGCTGAGTTTCGCACACAAATATATGATTAATTCACTTTACAGTCTATTCTGTGAAGTGCTTTGAGATGTCGAGAAGACGTGAAAAGCGCTATATCAAATGCAAGGATTATTATTATTATTATTATATTTTTCTGTAAAGTGCAGCGACTGAATATTTGTAGGTGAAGACGACAGCCAATTTTCACACAACAATGTCCCTCAAAGTATCACAAAGTCAATGCCAATTTTATCTGAAGGATATGAGGAGAATCTCCCTTCTCTTTTCAAATAGTGCCATGGGAACTTTGACATCCGCACGCACACGGGACCTCTGTTTAACATCTCATATGAAGGTCTGAGCCCACACCATATGTTTTAAAAATATTATGTTTTTTGGAAGGAACCATAAGAATGGCACAAGACTTTGACACAGGGTTAAATCTGTTTCCAGCTTTTTAAAAAAAAATGAACTTTGCTGAGTCATTATTGACATTTAGGTTCTTTTGATTAATGCTTCACAACATCACTAGAATAACAGAAGTAAGATCACCAACGGTGTGAATTGTACTTTAAACCCCACATTGCATCAAGTTAGAGCAGCACTACTGAACACCAACCAAATTATTTGTCAGGGAAAAATAATTCCTCACTCAGTATACTTGTCAGAATTATTTATTGCAGGGAGCTGTTATGTTTCTGGGAAACAGATTTTTCCCTTTCCTTATAAACTTTGAAATCCTTATGAGGAAAGTGATTCATCATTGCCATTGATATGGAACCAGTCTTATAAACTGCGACCCCAATATTAGGATCGATCAGGTGAGCAGATTTGATCGACAGGTTGTAACTAATTGTTCTTGAAGCCTGAATTACTTGCATTAAGAAGCTATGTAGCACAGTGTTCTGCTTGCAAGACTTCAACTGCGTAAATAAATGAATGACTATTACAAACACACAGATAAATTAAGTTAGCAAAATAAATTAAAGGTGATTTATGGTGCTATGTGGACATATGGTGTAGATGGCATTTAGGATGATACAATCTTTTCCATCATCTTCCAGTCGGTTTCTTTCCCCTCGGTTAAGTCACCCTCAGTGTCATGCACTATTCTGTAGCCATAGAGAGCAGGCAAGCAGTATGCATCCAGAAATCTAACATTGTAGATAACTGTTTGAGAATTGAGCAACTAGGAGTTGGTCAAGAGTGATAAAGCTTGGGTTGACTGTGGGTTTGCTTTTGTCCATTACTCTGGGGAAGTGTCTTGTCTATTAATTGTCTCAATAACAACAACTTGCATTTATATAGCAACCTTCACTCAGGGTAGTGTCCTGGAACACTCATCAAATAGTCAACTTGCTTCAAAAGGAATCACAAGAGAAAAACTCTGGTCTTATTAATAATAATAATAATTAATAATCCTTACTTTAGATATAGTTCTCTCTTATGTTCAAATTGCTGTTTCATTTCAGGGCATTTTAATCACTGGGCTTTGGAAATTGAATGCATTGGGACATTTTGGGTTATGACTAATACATATATTTAATGAACTTGAACAAAATCTAAACTTTTGCTACTTAGAGGGGATTATCCCATGAATAATAATGCTAGGATTATAACTGTTCCACTTCATCTTGTTAAAGTTTCATTTTCACTCTCACACATTGCACTATCTAGTTGAAATTCACTAATAAACTGGAACAATGGCTTTGTATCCATGTGTCAAAAAACAATTTGAAGACTGGAATGTTACAGCTGCCGAGATACTTATGCCATGCGTAGCAATGTGGTACTTGGCTCTTGTTGGCCAGGTTACTGCAAGAAGGGCCAGGACTGGGAAGAGAGAAGTCCAAGAACAAATATTGTGTTTCCACAGAGAAAATCATTATTTTTTTAACAAAGGTCTCAAGCAGAATGCTGTCACATTCAGTGTTCAGAACCCCACCAGTAACTATCACATGAGTGGACAGTTTGACTATTGATGATCTGCTGGATGATTTATTAGAGTGGCTGTGCAGCTGTGGCACTGATATCCTTCAAATGAGGATATATTAATTGCACTTAAAACACTGCACATTGACTTCTTGTGAGCTTCCATCGCCTATGCAAGGTAACAACTTTCATGAAGATTGATGATGTAGGTATATGATGCACTACAAACATTCTCTCCTCTTCACACACTTTTCACTTGAAGAATTAACCCTCTATGTGAAGTCCAATTTCATTCAAAACATGAATATTGCTCTCATATCTAGGAAGGCTCCACCAACACCTTTCTCACACTCCTTGACAGGAGATATAATAATAATAATAATCCTTGCATTTGATATAGCGCCTTATGTTGAATAAATTGGACATCTTCTCTACGTCTTTCTCCCTCCCCCACTATACTATATAGAAAAAAAAGACACTTATCCTCATTATTTATCAACTTAAAGGAAGGACGCCAGAAATATACTTCCTATCTTTAGTTGATCAATACTACTCTGTTTTATTCTAAACCAACTTTTAGATAGAACGTTTTATTCTATGATTAGTTTTCAACCTTTTTGGATGGCCAACATAATAATCATAAAAATAACAAAATAGCATAGGTTTGTGCCATAAATCAAGAAATATTCAATCAAGAAACACTATTCAATCAAGCACCACTGTTTAACTTTTCCACTCTCATTCCTCCTAGTTCCAAATATGCTGCTTATACATTCTTCCTCCTGCTGCATCTTCATTGTATTGAAATAAGAAGTCATTCACAATGGTGACTGAATTTCCAAACCAGCTTTAAAAATTTCTTGGGTATCCATCAAGTATGAACTTGTCTTAGGTTGATTCCATCCTTCACCCACCCACCACATTTCCCCAACAATATTCTCAATGTTCCTTTGTTCATTGGAGAAACCGAATTGATGGGCCGAATAGCCTTTTCTCATTCTGTGCTCACTTAAACTCTTGTAACTAAAATTAGGTAGATATCCTTCAATTTGTTTTTCAACCAGCACACAAACCCCATCTTCAGTCAACCACATTATGAAGTATAGTATTCAATCCATGTTCCATCAGAAAATTACACCCCAGCCATAGGAGTTCATAGGTTTGCTAATTCTTTAATATACACTGATTCTTCCACTATATAGTCATCAATGTCAGATAAATCACTAAGTAATGTCATGTAAATGACTTTATTATGAATGGCAAACAATTACGTTTTCCGTTGATTTATCATTACCAGAACAAAAAACGATCTTGATTTATCAATATGTCAAATTGTGATGTTCACCCATTTGCAGGAGCGGGAAATGAGCTCTCTGTTTTCAGTTGCTTAGTAACCGTTGATAAGATCTTACAGGATAATTCACAGGTTGCCAAGTATACTCAACTGTACCAAGGCTATGTGCATCTGATGGAGACCAGGAGTGAGCTACAATGCACTTAGCGAGGAATTCAGCTCTTGTAGGGTGCACAAGAGTAAAGCCCAGGGTGATTTAATATAATCTGTACCTCTGCATGTATTACATTTTTACTTGCTGTCTTATTACTTATTATTTGTAAAGTGATGTAGTTGTTATATTAACAGGATTACTGAGTGGCAGTAGCACATTGAGTACTGACAAATGCATACAATATAAAGGAGGGAAAATTGAGGCATGTAAAATTATCACTGGTGCTAATTATCACACCAAAGCCCCTCATTCCTTCCCAGGGATAGTAATAACTATTGGCCGCTTTCAACACATTGATAATTGATGTGATAATATCACATGTTGCAATTTTCCTCCCATAGTGTGATTCAAGCTGAAGTTAGTACTAGGGCATACAATAGGTTGGGGTCAGAGGATGATTATCTTACATTAATAGCCATATATTTATTGACTGTATAAAATAACCCCATTGAATTGCAAATGCAGGAACCTCATGCACTGCAGGCAAAAGCTTCACTCATTCATTGTCCCTCTACTACAAAATGGATGCAACAAGAGGTATCTGTTTATAAGGAGCTTGAAAACACGATGATTTATAATAATGATGATCTTTGCATTTGGTATAGCACCTTATCACGTCGAAAGTACGTCTTAAAGCGTTTCTCAGCATTTACTGTGAAATGCAATGAGCGTGTGTTTGTAAGCAAATGGAGCAGCATAAACAGATGTGAAACAAATGACTAATTTTATTTGGAGGATTGTTATCCACAATACCAGAAGAAACTCCCTTCTGTTTCCAGTACAGCGTCACATCTTTAACTTCCACCTGAACAGGTAGATGGGATCTCTGTTTAGTGTTTCATCCGAAGTTTCGAATGGGATTTCTCAGTAAGGACACCAAGTCAAAAATGGGAACTCCTTTCTGTAATTAGATGTTCTAGTTTGCAGAAACTCCATTTGGCATTTCTGGAGCAGAGATGCTGTGGGTCAGAATGATGTACTTCCAGTTACCAGAAAGAGTCCCTGTTTCGGTCTGAGTCCTTATTAAGCAATGCAACCAGCTATCTCTGTTTTACATCCCAGTTTGCGTAATAGGTCAGCCACAGGAGGGGGGTCCAACATTTGTTTTCAATGTTGAACAGAATTAATACAAAATAGGATGAGATTTAGTTGGGTAAATATTCTCTGGAAACTTCAGTCTCCATAATTTTCATAATGTGTTAGCGCTGGATAAAAAGTCAAAATAACATGTTGGGCTGACAGAGGTTTATAGTTTGAACTGTTATTGAGCTCCTTCTAGTGGAACATTTGGCTATTGCATTTATGTGTTCCTTTCTCAGTGATGCTGGATAATGCCAAAGAAAATACTTTTTTAATAATTCTATAGTAATGAGCCACATCGACCCAGTATTAACTGGATATAAGCAAACACTGTGGCAATTAAGATCAGTATCATTGCAACCCAGCCAAAATAATACCAAATACTATAATTTGTAATATCAACAACATTTAGACAGCCAATTAGATATCCAGAGAAATTACAGATAAATAATAATTTGATCACTCAATCGACGATTGTTTGTGGGACACTGCTGTGCGCAATTGGCTGCTGTGATTCACCCACAAAATATATAGTCAGTTCACTTTACAGTATATTCTGTGAAGCACTTTGAGACGTCTTGAAGAGGTGATAATGTGCTATATCAAATGCAAGGTTATTATTATTAAAAAATATTCTTAAGGATTTCTGTCGCTCTAATTTCATTCTCTAATGTCCAACATTACACATTCACAGATGATTAATTTGTTGTTTCAAACTGCTGTGGTGCATATTTTGAAAGGTGAAAAAGTTGCAGGAAAGTCTTCAGAAGTTGTGTTCATGGGCTACTATATCAATGTGCTACGGGCATCTATTATGTTTTGAAGCTCTGGCCTGCTTCACATCCCCCGCTTGCCCGCCCCACCATTGGTGGACAGGCCTTCAGTCTTTCTGCCCCTACCCTCTAGAACTCCATCCACAGTCCCTCCGCCTCGTTACCTCCCTTGCCTCCTTCAAGACCTGTCTCAATACCCTCCCCTTCAACCATGTCTTCAGTCACCTTCCTACCCCTATCCTCCTCATCCTCTACCCGTCCTGATCCCAACCACCAGCTCTGGTGTGAAGCCCTGACTGTCTTGGGATGGCCTCCTGACGCGAAAGGCGCTACACAATTGTAATTTGTTGTTCTTGTTGCTGATAACCATTGGGATTTCTTTATCAGAAAATCTGAAGGCCCCCAGTCCAATGCAAAGTTACAGAGTCATCAAGATGTGTGTGATCAATTATCAGAAGGAATCTCACTTGGTTTCCTTATTAAGGAATTCTGGTAAAGACCTCCACCTGTTAGACCTCGCCTGGCCAGGGAGGCTGGGCGCACTGGTCACCTGTACAATTTGCCACACAGGAAGTTCCTGATCATGAGTGGGGCATTGTGGAACAGTTTCAAGTTGCTTGAGCGATTTCCTTGTGAGAAATAAAGCTGACATTTTGTGAAGCAGTGCTGAAACACTGAGCTTATCTAGTAACAACATCACCCCGTCCGATAGCTGAAAACAAAAACGGAATGTTTGAGCTGGCTTCAAACACCATTACTATGCTGAAGTGAGGGCTTTGTCACTGCCTTTTGATAATGATCACACAACAAACCATAGTTTTCACTCCATTAATATTGCCATTAGAGTTGTAAACAGTTCAAAGTCAGTAGATTGCTTGTGATACCTACAACACTTGTCTTAATTTTAATTTGTTGATACTAAGTGTTTTCACCTTTTCTATTTTCTTTACAACTTAGTTCCTTAATTCATTGGCTTTTGGATAGAGTGCACGTTTATTCAGAGGTTTCTTTTAACCCTGATCCATTGTAATGAGAAAGTGGACATGCTGGTTAACTGCACAAACCATATCCCCTGTGGAGTGTTCTGATGTACATGATGCTATGTGGCACAATCTGCCTCAAGCTTTGTGTGAGTAAAATATGCAGTGTTTCACAACTAATTCAATGTGTTAGTCTTCAACCTGCACCGACATGTAGCGAGTAGAGGACAATTACATAGCTGGCCCTGCGCTCTGAAAGTATCAGCTTGTGAATACAATAAAACTTCTCAATTTCATAGAATTGACAATATCCTTACTGTCCAATAGAGAATTGACTCATCGTTGAACTAATGCCTGATTCAGATCTCCATCTGTCTGTAAATGTACCAAACACACAAGCTCACAGCAACACGGCTGATAAATTTATCAAGGAGCTGACTCAGCAAAGTCAAGCATCATCGAGGACAATTGTAACAATCTCCTGCTCTGTTTGACTGGCTCAAGTCTCCTCCATGACCCTTGTGCCCTCTGTTCCACCATCTGTGACCGTGCTTTCAGTCACTACGCCCCGAAACTCTGGAAATCTCTCCCTCAATCCCTTTGCCTTTCTTCCCCATCTTTAGATCACGCCTCAAAACCTTCTTCTTCGACCGTACCTACAGTCACCTCCCCCTGGCTCGGGGTCATGCTCTGCCACTGTCAAGCTTTCTAGGATTCTACCCCGCATAAGGGGCTATTGTTGTTGCTCAGTCAGAGATCTTCTAACTCCACACAGACGGGGATCCAACCTGACAACTTCCTGGTTAATGTGGCTGAGGTTCATATTTGCGTCTCTGTTTCAGGGCGGCAGTTACCAATTAAGAGCCTTCAGCAAAGCTCGAGACAGACTTTTAATTAAAGTAGTAACACAGAGCATAGGAATTTCATGTTGTACTAGGGATAGAGGACAAGACAAATTATTCAAAGGGTCTCACTCACGTAAATCAAGAAGGCAAGTAACTTAAGTATGCTCCAGCCTCCTCCTCACTCAGCTTTTTTCCAGCAGTAAACTTCAAAAAACCAATTGGGATTTGGGATTTACAGCTGCTTGATATTCTAACAGTGCACCAACAGATATTGAGTGGTGTGATTGATTTAATTTTAACCAATATTCCAGTTCTCTAAAATACCTGCAGGGAATTTCATGATTGAAATCGATTGGTAAACGAATGAACTTTGAAAGCACTAATATGGTTATAAAAAAAAGGTAAATTACCCATGGTAGGAGTTGCTTTCAATGTCTCATTGAATGTATCCTGGCATAATTTGGCTCTGCTAGGTTAATGATGTTTCATGGATCTTATGCGTTACATTACACTAGCGTGAAAAAGAAATGGAGCCTGCAGTCTGCAATCTCTCATCAAGTTCTGATTGCCTGTGACATAAGAAGTTACAGAGGTTGCATGGGGCACAGGGTGATGGGTGGGGGAGAGCGCTTCAGGGTACAGGCCAACAATCCAATATTGGTAGGAATAAGCTGTTCATGGAGCATATTATACCATGGTAGTTATTTATGGCACTATTTGGTACCGTAATACAGCTTGGGGACCTCACAGTTTGCATTGGGATACTGCTGGAGTTTAGCCAGCTTAAACTGCATATCTTGCTATTGACCACCCTATTCATTATTGGAGCTTCGCCTTGCAGGGAGAACAGGACCTGAGTGGTAAGAATCCAATGCCCCAGTGGTCCCAACCTACCATCCAAGATCTGCAGGTGAGCCAGCCTGGCTGGGCTGTCATCAGCAATACCCTGGAGTACTGTGGTCCCACATGGCTCAGGAACTTGTTTACCAAAATCACCACATAGGATTGACTCGATTCTGACATTCTGTTGCCAAGCAGATCACCTTGGAAACAATTCAGCTCAAGTAGACTCCACTTCCTTCCTGTGATCTTTGGGTTACTGCATCAATATTACAATAGGAATGTTAATGTCATGACTTTGTACCAATCGATACAGTATCTCTCCATGGTTCAAAGCATTGATTCCTGCGCTAAAGCCCATTATTTTTCAGAATAATGTGACACTTATTTGTTTCTATTACCAATCTAATGCAAGGATTACTATTATCTGTTATTGTGCTCTGCTCCCTTGAAAAAAATATGCTGAATGTACCTGATTAGTAACTTGTCACTAGGGGAGAAAATGAACAACCTGGATTTGATCTCCTTCTGGACCCACTGGAGCAAAGTTCCATTGAGTTAGAGTGGTCCACATTCCACTTATTTGGGAAGATTCCTATTGATAAATCCTTCGTCAAACCAGGTTGCAACCCTTGTATTTTCGATCCTGAAATGAAATGCAGGTGGTGCCTTGCTAACTGTTACTCTGAAGTGACTGTCATGGGTAGGTGAATGGTAGATGCGGGGCCCGAAGAATTGAATGCTTAATGAGCATTCATACTTAATGAACTACTTGCAGTAAAGAAGAATAGAAAACGAAATATTTTTACATTCGGACTTGCTTCTCCAGAAGAAATTTGATGTGCTTTCCCCAGTGATGTGTTAAATGTGTAAATTGTTTGTTCGGTTCCTTCAAAGTCTCCGGTCTTGTTGCATTCAATAAATCACTGAGCATTTTCACAGACTGTTGTTGGGTATATCACCAATTATCTCACCTTGACTTGCATCAGTTGTAATTTGTCTATGCTTTCAGCGCTTGGACAGAAATACATTGTAAACAAGCTTGCAGGATTAACTTATCTCTGCTGTACAAATGTAAACATTGTAACCACTACTGGAAAATGTTACGCATTGGCTTTGAGCAAAGTCATTTTCCATTTTAGAGGAGTTGAAATGTAAATTGTACCTCCTTTGCCAGTTCAATTTTCTTAGTAGTCCATATTTTAAGACTGCCACAATTAAATCTGTCCACTTAATGACCCCAGCAGAAATCTTTTCACTTTTAAAAAAAATGTCCACTGACATGTTCCCATCAGGCAAATGACATTCTCTGTATGTATCACAATTAGATACCTGATATCACAGAAGTAGAGTTAAGCATTTGGAATTTCAGACTCAGAAATTCAAAGCTGGATTTCTGAAGGCAGCAAATCTTGACCTTGAAATAACAAGAACAAAAGGCAAAGATCAAGAACAGACTTTTAAGCCTGTTACTTTAACAGGCTCCATGCTATATCAGCCATTTGAAGCACAATTCTGTATATTACTCTAAAGTTCAATTTTGAAGCGGATTTCCACTGTTCTTAACATCCAAACTAAGTCTGAATTGAACAATATTCCACAATTCTGTGTGATCTTAAACTTCAATACAAAATAGTTTTACAGGCAAAGACTGAGGTAGTTTCACATATAACTAAAAGTCATGCAATTACTGGAACTTTGGATTGAAGTACTGACTGGGCCACAGAAAGCAAAAGGTGAAAACTAATCAAAATACTTCTGACTAGGGAGCAGTGATCGTGCAGGCCCCAAAGGGGTTCTTGGTATTAAGATTGGTATTTTCAAAGCATTTCACAATGAACTTGTTTACAGCAGTCATGCCCTGATGAATGAGACAAATTAAATTCCTTTCCATCATCACCATCACTGTGGTCGATCATTTTTTTCTCCCATCTCGAACAATGTCCATTTTCATTCTGCCATTTTTGTCAATACAAAGCAGACTACAATTTGGGGATTATTGTGATCCAAAATGTAATTTCATCCATGAAAGGATAAATTGCCTTTACTTGGTATGTATAATTTGCGGTCTCTTTGACGCTTACTCCATTTTAGTAGAAACTCTGTTCTGTTTGAATGTCAAATGATTGATTCCTATAATGACAGCAGGGATTTGTACTGTGAGCTATTCAACAATACCAACCTAACAGCCTCACACCCACACATGTCCACAGATAGAAAATGGATCATTTTATCTGTTAGTGATCAGAGCCATCAGTAATGAATAGAAAGCCTAATACCTGTGTGCATTTTGTTTGGGGGAAAAAAAGTTTCAAAGTCTTCCTGACCTTCCGAGCTGCTGTGGCTTTTGCAAAGTTTCATTGGAAAATAAATAGCTGTACTTTCTCCAAGTCCTCCCCAGCCACACAAATGTAGCAGTTTTCCTCAGAGAAGATCATTTGGCCCATTATGTCTCTGTCACTGCTACCTGTATTATAACCCTATATTATTAATTCCACCACCCGGCTGTTTCCATATCCTTTAATATTCTACTGTTCAGATACTCTCCCAGTTCCCTATTGAAAGATCCTATTCTTGCCTCATTTATTTATGGTAAACAATTTCAAACTCTATAAAGCATGAAGAAATTGCTCTTAAACTCTATACACTGTTGCTTTTGCTAAGTATGTATGTAAATATTTAAAGGAAAGAAAAAGTAAACCAAGAATAATCTTCAGAATCTGTTCCCTTGTCATTTTGGCATTATTGCCATTCACAAGATCATGAGATAAGTTTGGATGAAGAAGGACCTTCAGCCCATTTGATCTCATCCTTCCAGAATATCCACAATATTATCTTCCTTTCACAGCATCAAGCCGTTTCTTAAATGATTGCAATATCCTGACTTTAATCAACCTTCCTGGTCATTTGTTCTGTTCTCGAGAGCCTGGAAGTTAGGATTTATTTCCCTTCCACTGAGAAATTGATATAACAAACAGACTCTCAACAAAAACATTTGATGCTGTACTGATAAATAATAAAAATAAATTCTTGCATTTGATAAACCCCTTAAGAAAACTGGAAACAATTCTGGTTTGAAAAAGATTTGGAGGTTATGGGTTAAGTAAAGATGGAGATCAGTAAATAAATAAATAACTTGTAATGCAAAGTCTAACAAAAAGTCATGAGGTGAATGATCAATTAATCTAGACAATTATTGACCAACAGAAAATCCCTTCTCTTTTTTTTCAAACGTGTTCTCACAGGATCTTTAATATCCACACAAGGACAGGTAGGTGGGACCTTGGTTTAAAGTCTTATTGGTTCGATTCTCGGCCAGGGCGAAACCTAGGCAAGTTTCCTTACTCCACTCACCTCTGTTTACCTAGCAGTAAATGGGAACCCAGTTGTTAATTGATTGTTGCTTTGCTTTCCGGGGGTAATAATGCCTCAAAAAAGAAAAAAAACAATTGGGCACTCAATCCTTGTTTGTGGGACACTGCTGTGCACAATTGGCTGCCGCATTTCACCCACAAAAATACAATCAATCTACTTTACAATATATTCTGTGAAGCGCTTTGAGATATCACAATGATGTGATCAGGCTCTATATCAAATGCAAGGATTATTATTATTACAATGTAGTGCCTCTCCCCTCTCCCTCCTGATACTGACTTGAGAAATCCTGTGCTGCTGAGATTAGGAATAAATAGTGCAGATGTGAGGATGCAAGAATATTTACAGTTTTATCTTTAGTGATCAGAGAGTATCTATGTAGCACTTTCCCCAGAAAATGAAGTGAACAAAATGCAAGCCACAGGACAGAAGATGTGGTCTTTAGAAAAATATCTTGGGGGAAATAATGTTCTTATTTCAAGCTTTCTGGTGCTATTAAGGTAGTCAATATAATTGCAATTTAATGTAATTAAGAACATTTGAACAGCTGGATATTAATACATTACAGTTTATAGAATCAGATGACACAAGCTCAATTTGATCTGAATTCTACATTTTTAGTTGAAAAATAAATCAATGAAAGAGTATTCAGCTTCGTTCTGCATAAATTATGCTGTTTTCTGCATACTTTTGCACCAATTAAAACTGCATAATGTTGTAATGAAATATGAATCTCCAGTGATTTGAAAGCAATTAGTGCTTCAACAAGTGAGTTTATTACTGTTGTAATGCACCATTTGCATGCTGTGTCATATAAAGTTTCAAGGGTAAAGAATCCATGGCACTCTTCCCTGTTCCAAGTTCAAAATTAAGCTCCCAAATTCTTTTGAATTTGCAAAACGTGCAAAGGCACAACAAAGCAGATGATAGCTCAAAGAGGAAAATTCCATCTCTTTCTTTGAACATATAAAATTTACCATAAATTTCAACTTACACTATTTTAAGAGATCCAGTGTTACTGAAGAAAGAAGATTTTTGATGAATTTTGCAGAAAAATTGTAAGCAGTGAGAAACTTATTTAAAGTTGAGAATGACTTTCTTGTGCTGAAGTAGAGCTGGAGATAATAACAGCCCCACCAATTTGATGGGCTGAATTTCCTGCTCCTGTACTGCAATATTTTAATGGAGGGGAGCACGGAATTAAATAAATAAATAAATAAAGGCTTTGAAAGCAGTTAGAGAGGTACGACATGAAGGGATTTGAGTAGATAATCCATCAGCACAAGGACCTTCTCCTACTGTACTGTACCCCTCCCTCATCACCCCCACCCCACAAACTGATGGACACCAATGGTTCAGTTATTCTGAAAGCCACAAAGAGAGATGATGTGTGTCGAATGAAATTTTCACTCAACTGCAGTAAGATTTATTCTTCTAAGTTTCATAATAATAATAATGAACTTTGCATTTGATATAGCGCCTTATCACATCATCAAAATGTCTCAAAGCGCTTCACTGTAAAGTGTTTTGTGTTTTGTGTGTTTTGTGGGCAAAACGTGGCAGCCAATTGCGCACAGCGAGGTCCCCACAAAGTCATGGATTGAGTGACTACATTATTATTATAATAATAATCCTTGCATTTGATGCAGTGCATTATCCATCTTTGAGACGCCTCAAAGCGCTTCACAGGATATACTGTATAGTTTGTAAGTTTGTACCTCAGTCACACTACATAGGTAATAACAATCCTTGCATTTGATATAGCGCCTTATCATGTCATTGAGACGTCTCAAAGTGCTTCATAGAATATACTTTAAAGTGAATTGATTGTATATTTTGTGGGCGAAACGCATGATACTTTTTTTCCCACACTGACATGCCATAACCTTCAACGTATAGCATAAAGTAGCATTACAATGCATCTCACTATTAATTCTTCAGTGAAATACCATTGAGGACAATGCTTCATGTCTTAAAGCGAATGAAAATTTACTGGAGTCCTTGTGCTCTGAGTGTCCTAGGGATGAAAGCAAGACTGAGGCACGATGGGTTACACTCTGGATTGTAATACAAAAGAGCTTTTAAAAATGAAGGCCAACTTTTATTCTTAGAGTTAAATTAACAAGTGACTTTTTAAAATAAAACATTATTAATTGACATCTTGTGGCAATACCTTTACTTAGCCCAAAATTGTGAGAAGCGTCTGGTGGATATTCTTAATTTTACATTTGTTAAATCCTGTTACACGGTTGGTTACGTTTGGCAAAGCAATGTCTGAGGACGAATGCTTGGCATTGAGTAACGTAAAATAATCCAGCTTCAGCTGAGACAGCAGTCAATTATGTGATTAAAAGTGGTTAAGAATTAAAGTGAATTAGCACCATGAGCAATGTGAAGAGCTTCATTTTACTGTGAGATCAGACTATGTTGTCGACTCCCATCTAGCAGAGTTAATTCTAGGTTGCCTCCTGCTCATACAGGGGTAAAATTGGCAACATTTCGTAACTGATGTTTATCATATTGTATCTGTTACGAAATATTATAAATTTATCTCTGCCAATTTACCATAGTTTCTAACTGACTGAGTCCCCTGTACAAGCTGGTATTGTTTAGTTATCACCAGGGCCAACAGAAAAGTGTGGAAATAATTGCCAAATTGTGGAGAGATTTAATAAATTTTGTGGAAAATTGTGAAGGTTTGATTGGTGCCATCAAGAGACCCATTTTGTGAAACAATCCCGGATTAAAGCTACAGCCATTCCTGAACATATCTAAGTTACTAAAAATCTTTATTTGAAAAGCACAGCACTTAGCAAGAATTTGTCGCAGGAGCTCAGTTTAGGCTGCGGGCGCTGGACAAAGCTGATTTCTTGCTTGCGCCGCTGCTCCCAATGTAAGCATGTGAAGAAAACGCTGTGTGTACAGGTTTGTAGCGGAGGAGGGTGTTTGTAGTGGACTCCGCAGAAAAAGTGCGGCCGCACTTTTCTATTGGACCAGGTTATCACTGTATGTAAATCTTGATGGGGTATTAGGTAAAACACCATGTCAACATTCTGGGAACTTCTTGGCTCACAACCTAACCTTGTGGTCGGATGGAAAATTCGCATTCCATCAATTACATCAGTGCATTCTTGCAGCGTGTGTTCCAGCAAACATTCAACCGTGGCTGCTCGCATTTATCCAGTCTGTCAAAACTTTCTAGAAAAAATAACTAAGCTTATTGCATTTACTTCTGATTGTGTAGATTCCTCCCCTTCCCCTGCCCACTGAGAGGTGGACGTGCATCATGGTCCCAGGCCTCCAGCAATGCTTGCTGGCCATTCCAAAGGACATGAAATGTTCAAAGATTGCAAGCAGATGATCAGCCGGACACGATCAGGATCAAACATAAGAGTTCAATCCTGAATTGTCAGCAAATTCCTAGTTGCCTGAAGCAATATCCTATTCTCCTTGATTTGGCCATGTGTATCAAAATATGCATGAGAGAGAGAAGAGAGTGAAGATACCTAAAATTAACAGTCAACAAATATTTCAGGGATTGCCATTTCTCTCTTTGAGTAAGGAATTGCTTTATTCTGTGTTTCAAAGGCTCTGCCAACATATTCCCTTCCCTGCATTCAATTCCTGGCCCATTATCTTTAATGATCCAGACGAATTATGGTAAATTGGAGTAATCAGCAAAAAGGATAAATTACGTCAAAAGGCTTTGGCAGTGTCACGAGGCATTAATTCTCTCCCTTTCTCTGCTGAGGCACTGCTCATGTTGGAGGTACGTGCTGGCCATACTCCAGTTCTTTGGCAAATGCAAGCCTTGTGAGAAGTGTCAAGGCTAAGTGGGAAGAGTCTTTTCTGCAGTCTATTTGATCATTGTTAGCATCATAATAATCCTTGCATTTGAAATGGTGCCTTTCATGTCAGGTGGACATCTCAAAATGCTTCACAGAATTTATTCTAAACTGTAGTGACTGTGTATTTTGTAGGCAGCCAATTTGCACATAACGATGCCCCACCAAACAGCTATGAAGTGAACTAACTAATTTTGTCTTGAGAGATGTTTGGCCAGGACACTGAGAGAAATTTTCTTCTCTTTTTCAAGTAGTGCAATGGGATCCTTAATGTCCAATTGGACAGGCAGAAGGGACCTTGGTTTAACGTCCCATTAGGTCGGTGCCTCTGGCAATGCAGAGGAATGTCCACCAAGACTGAGTCCAAAGTTCTGACATGGGACTTGAACCCACGAACTTAGAGGCGAGAGTTCTACCAGCTAAGCCAAATGACGTACTCAACACCAAGATTAATCCAATCCTCATTCACTATCATCTGCCTTGTGAAAAGACACCCTTTGCTACACCCTTAGCTGAGACTAATAAATTCAGCACAAATTCGGGATTGACCTGGGGAGCTTCCTGGGACAATCAACCACTTGTAGAGCAATGCGTCATTTTCCAGTTATTAGCAGATCTCCCCTGCATCATCTCCCACCCACAAAAAGATGACTTGACACTGTGCTTGTTAACCAAAATAACCTTCACCAAGGAGTTCAAGGTTTTATTGCAGGTTCAAAGTCTTAGCTCAGGAACTACATTTTAAGATCTTGAATCAATTTGCATTTTAACAAAGTCAGGCTGCTAACATTGCTGCTGTGTGACTGCCCACAGCGAGCACAAATCTGAGTGTGCAACATAATCAGAGCAAAGTTCAATTTCGGCAGGACTTCGGGGGAGTTTGGACCTAATTGAATTTAAGGACTGATACCAAGAAGTATTTATTTACCCAGAGATTAATTAACAACTGGGACAGGTTATCAACAAAGGTAATTCAGTCCAGGACAATGGACTTTTTTTAATATAAAAAAATGCTTGATACTCTGATGGTGGGTCGGCAGCGGCTGCATATTTGCAGCTGACTTCGTTCCTCCGGGTCTGACCTCCTCCTTGTCCCCGAGTCCTCCGCTCCACCCTCGGCGGCCATGCCTTCAGCCAATATGCCCCGAGACTCTGGAACTCCTCTTCCTCATTCCCTTCGCCTCGCTGCCTCTCTTCCTATTTTTAGCTCCTTGCTGAAGACCTTTCTCTTCAACCGCGCCTTTGGTCACCTTCCCCCCTCCCCCAGCTCGGCTCTGGGATCCGTTACTGTGAAGCGTGGAGGGCGCTATATAAATCCAAGTTGTTGTTGTTGTTATTTGAGACAGATGAGATCAGGTGGGTCCAAAGGGCCTTCTTCATTCAAACCTCTATTGTGATCTGACAATACAGTCCAACACCCACAAATCTATATTTATTCAGTGCCTTTCATGTCGGGAAGACATCCTAAGGCGCTGGTCCAGTACGAACCTGGCTTCCCGCCCGTAACTCTGTTGCAACAAGTGAAAGGGTTTTCACTCCTGCTAACATAACCGCAGTATTATTTCCTGTAAGAGCCTTACAGTTATCAGAGATATGATATTTATTCCATCATTCTGAGCTGGATTCTAACCCATTCTCCTATCCCACTGCTCCACCCAGTTCCCTCTCTTAATCCTTTAACTGTACCCTTTCTTGTGGAGGAATGAAGTTGAAACACAATGCTGAATTCAGTTAGAACAAGCACAGCTTTTGTTATATGAAGACCAATTGTTCTACCTACAAGTTTGACTTTGTCTTCCTTTTGTATTAGGTGATAATACTTGTCAACTTTCTTCAGTTGGAAAATGTCCAGTTAAAAGTTTACATGTACAATCTTTTCAGACTAACATTGTGTGTTTCCAGAAAACTCCTGGCTTTGTCGATGGAGCAATGTTCTGAGACTCTATTTGTGTTTAACTCAAATCTTTTACAATTTTTTTTGTGGTTTACCCAAGTTGAATGGTACAATTAAGGTGTGCTGCACATTGTGCATTAAGGAAGGGAAGGAGCAGGCAAGGTGACTCTGCAGCAAGGGTAAAACATTGATTCTCCATCATTCTGGAAGCACACAGTAGTGTTGGACATGCTGACCTTGAGATAAGATTTAATAGAGGTATTGCTTGTTTGTTCAGGTGGACAAGGTTTCTGTGACATCATCTGAAGAGAAGGGAATTGCTGGTGGTAATCTGGCTGACTACCCTCCAGATAAGATGGTCATTCATTTGATAGCTGTTTGTGGGAACCTGCTGTATGCAAATTGGCCACAGTGTCAGTCTACAAATACAAAGCCACAACACTTGATAGAAATTATAAGCAAAGCATATTGTGATGTATCAAATGGAAGGATTATTCATTATTTAGAAAGATTCCAAACAATCAGAACTCAGTTGGGTAGTTTTACAAATACAGTATTGTAGAAAGATTTGTACCGAGTACTAATGGTGAAGGGCCAGCATTCTCAGTTACATTAGGACCATAACTACGCATAATACAGGGTTGTCTGCTTGCTGCTGTAGACTTGTGGAAGTGTTTGTACGTTTCATTACAAGTGATAAGATGTTTGTATTTGGGAGAAAGGGGGTGGATGAGTTTTCAATCCAAAATGAAATTGTACTTTAGTGCTTAGAGACTTGTAAATTTCAGTAACAGTGAAACATTCATTTCTTTCTTAGATGCCAACCATATTCTAAATCTTCAAACACAAGCCTTCATAGATAGTACTGGTCTTACCAGAAAATGTGATCAATTCCTAGGTTTGGTTTCTGCAATCTCATCCCAAAGGCTGTTGCACATCAATAACTGAACACAGTAAGTGAACGAACATTTGAATAATAAATGGCAGAGGCATTAATTCTTCCTCTCAGTTCACTGCTCACATTTTTGAGTAAATGCACTTTGAGGCTTTCACTCCTATGCTTTAAATTAGTGTTGGTAAGCAGGTTGATAAATCCTGGAAATTAATAATTCTTGCATTTGACTTGTGGAAGTGTTTGTACGTTTCATTACAAGTGATAAGATGTTTGTATTTATCACATCATTAAGATGTCTCAAAGCACTTCACAGGATATACTGTACATGCAGGACTGTGTATTTTGTGGACAACATGCAGCAGCAGTTACACACAACAATGTCCCACAAACAGCCATGGAGTGAGAGACCAATTCCACTTGGGGGACTGTTGGCCAGGACAACAGGACAAACTCCCTTCTCCTTTTGAATAGTACCCTGGTATTTCTAACATCCACCTGATGGGCAGATTTAAGTGTGCCTCTTAGCTTTATGTGGTTATTTGTGAAAGGATCTATGAATTGTTTTTAATCTTGAATGAACAAATTCTTCATGCCTTAAAGTTATGCTCTTATTTGTGCATTAGATTTCCTACAAGACGAACCATATAGTTACAAATGGTTATTTATTTTTTGATACATATTTGCATCACAAACCATGTTACAAAAAGTAGCAACTCTGCATTCACATTTTTTACCTTTGAAGTGGTCAGTTTATTTTGGGAAACGTTTGTGTTCAAAGATGAAGGATGTTTACGCTTGAAAATGGAACTTTCCCATTCCCAGCCCCAAAGTCAAGATCAAGAACTCCCAGGCTACTTAAGATTTTTAAATTAAACCTGTCTCCAAATCTGTTCCAATAACCTCTAACATCTGCTGTTTCATCATTGTGAATTGTTCAGTTGCCCTTGGCACTTGTCTTGTGGCAAAGGTGAGCTTGCCCACACAGCCACATTATAGGCTTATCTAAATATATCGTTAGTAACCTTGCACACATCAAAGCAAGATTTTCATCCCATTACGCAGAGCAGGATTTAACCATCTATCGTGGTCATTTCCTACAGGATTAAGCAGTATCTCCTTGGAGCTGAACTGGCTCCAAGGTGACACGGCTGGCAATGGAAAGTTGGAATCGAGCCAGCCCTCTGTGGTGGTCTCGGTATTCCGGTTCCTGAGCCAGGCAGGTCTGCAGTATTCCAGGGCACTGCTGATGACAGCACAGCCAGTCTGGATCATTGGCAGTACCTGGAAGGGCAGACTGGGGGCAGGGAGGCAAGCCACTCAGTTCCTGTTAATCCTGCAAGCCAAAGTCCTAACTAGACAAGCAGTGGGAAAGCTTGCCATCAGTGATATCAATGGCTGGTTAGACTCCAGCAGTTACCCCAACTCACAATCAGGGGTCCCCCAAGCCTTGGCTCTTGCCAACCTGCACCTAATACATTCTGGAATTAGGTAAGCAGGATGCATCCCTCCAGGGAGAGAGCGCGCATTCCATTCCAACAATCTATCTCTGGGATTTCCATGTGCAGCTGGAACACGTGGATTTCTCAGTTTGGTCTGGATACTCTTAAGCACAGTGATGGGTTTCTGCATGTGTCAGACACCCAGCTGACAAAAAAAATTCCAACAGGATTCCATGAGGAATCGAGGTGCAGATACCTTCCAGGCATAGGAAGTACATCACTCTTACCTATGGGACCTACTCTGAAAATCACCATGAATAACTTCACGATTTAGTTTTAAGGAACACTGTTAGAAATTACAACCCCAAGAGATTGTAAGTTCAGGACTAGCATGTTTAAGCCACATAATAATAATCCTTGCATTTTGATATAGCGCTTTCCACGTCTTTTTTTAGACGTCTCAAAGCACTTCACAGAATATACTGTAAAGTGAATTGACTGTATATTTGTGGGCGAAGCACGGCAGCCAATTACGCACAGCAGTATCCCACAAACAGTCGTGGATTGAAGTGACCAATTTTTTTTTAACATTTACACCATCTTGTTTCCTCCAAATAAGCAGACCGGCCCTTCTAATACACATTTTAAGAATTAATGCTATTGAGGAAGAACACAATAAGACCAGCAAGAGAAGCACCAGGAGGAGGCAAGTATTCACTCTGATCACTTTTATTTTTTTCTTCAATTCTTATGCCATTTGTCAGGAATGCATGAAATCGTTAACAGTTCTAACATCAACACATTGGAAAACCCTTGGTCAATTGTATTTCCCTTACAATCACTGAGTTTTTTTCATACAGCAACGTAAATCCCACTCTAAATTCCATAAGTTATTGCAGACTGATGCATCGGTTCAATGGCGGCTGTTAGTTGGTAGCTGTAAGGCATGGCAGTAGCATCTCCAGATAGCACCTATTGTACATGAGACTAAAGGAGTTCTACGGTTTTAGAGCCAATCTAGGCACTTTCTCTAGATCAGCAGTTGCTGGATGCCTGGTAATTGATTAATCCTGAGAACAGATTCAAAGGGAATGACAGTTCTGATCCACTTTGGAATGGCACGATCTGGTAAACACTTGATTTCACACTTAAGACTTAAACATACTTGACAACATCTACAAATTGCTAACCCTAACTTCTACTTAAACCTAAAACATTGGATCAACAAATCAAATAAAGATTGTTTGCTCTATGCAAATCAAAGTATAAATAAGATCATTTTGACATGCTTCCTTGCATATTGTCAGTAAGTGTTATTATCTTGTACAGATAGTACAAAGTGAATCCATAATTTAAAGAACTGCACAGTTCTGAAAAAATAGAAGCAAACAAGGAAAAATGCATAAAACACAAAACAAATCTATACTTTGAAATCCTGATAGTCTAAGTGCCATGTTATTTCCATGACTCATTATGACCAGAGTTAATCTGCAAACACATAGCAACTATTTGGATGTGTACAGTCCAAGACAGTACAGCATAAAATACAAATATACCATCAACTTGTCTTGGAGTTCATATGGCTAGGAGAGAACAAAACTAGGCAGTTTTGTATTTTACCAATTCCAAGACTTGCTCTGAATTGCGGATTTTATTTCCTAGATGAAACAACTTTTACTGATAATTAATTTCAATTGATTACAAGAACAATTGGAAGGTATTTGTTGACTTTAGATCAGTTTCAGAGGTATACTTTTAATTCTTCGGAAATACAAACGCAAGTCTACTTTAAATAGATTATGGAAGAGAATTGCAAAAATGTCCGATTCACAGACATTAGTAATGTGAAGACATTGCATATTTAATATTCAAGAAGGCAGTGCCATGCTCATGGTAGGCATAGCTTACTGGAAGGCTCTACTTAAGCCAATCTCATTCACAATTCTTGGCAATGCACTGGCCTGGTAATATGGCACAGTTGATTTTGTTTGAACAAGTTAACAGTTAGTGTTGTTTGTTATACAACCATATCAGTTCTAACTGAAAGAAAAAAAACTTTATAATACAAAGCAGACTCATTTCAGCATATCCCAACCACAGAAGTTTTTTTTTCCAGTATTTACAGTCTGTAACCTCTGATTTTAATTAATTGCTTTCCTAATATCTACCTTAACTGTTGCAATTTCTTCCCAAGAAGAACTTTGGCCAGTCATTAAAGTCACTTGACATTGGTTGTAAGTGAAGCCCTTGGGAATCCTTCCATCTTTTCAGTGGAAGATTAAACCAGAATAAAACATGAATCCAGCAGCTCTATTCATTTTGCCCAGTCACCATTTCCCTCATTGGCTAAACCAAGAACCTTCCAAATTGTGAAGCTTTAAGACACTGGTGAGTTTTCTGTTGGACCTGCCGAAGGAGAAAGAGGAGCATTCTGCTCGAGGCTGCTGTCGTTTAATGGGAGTGGGGCTTTCTCTGCCACTCTCCATTGTATGATGCTGGTATCCTTTCCTCCTGTTGAAATCAAGTGACCATCACTGTGTGTAAAGCTGACGTTGGTCACATGACTACTGTGTGCACTGTAAACGTGGCTTGGAGCCTGGAAACACATCACAAGACAAATATTCAGTAAGTGAGATTTACAATTCTACAGGATGATATTCCTCTCGTCCCTAAGTGGAATAACTTTGACTATCCTCCCCTATAAGTGCTCATTGTCCAAGTTTCTATGCTTATTGACAAGTGGATTGTCACCTGCTATAATTCAGATACAGATCCTTGTTCAAATATCTGAAAACAAGGACAATGAGAACATTTATCTAGCTATAGATACCTTTTGTTCACCCATTTTGGTTTTCTTGAATGCAGCTGTAAAAAAAAACAATTCTTCCGGTGATAATTTATTAAAGAGAAATTTCTCCATAATTATAATCCGTGATTTGAGCAGGTAAAAGGAACATCAAAGTTTAGAAGGGAAATGACTAACAACGTTAATAACAAATGAATGACAAAGAGTCATAAAATGTGAGATAACATGCTAAACACAGACAAAGTAAGCACTGAAACATTGCAAGACTTTCTATAAAGAATAATTTCTACTAAGTTAAGTGCCCACAGTAATCAGTCAATGTTCAATGTAAAATTACATTGAAACAGTCAAGCATAAAAAAATTAGATTGTAATGATTCCCAGCTTATCCAGTGTTTAGCACTAAAATATTTTTCTCATGAAGGAAAATAAGTGCAAGAGTCTTGTGCAAATGAGCAGATGGCTATGATACCTGGCACACTCATATGTCGATATCTAATTGATCAGGAAATCTATAGTTAGCAGTTTATGGTAATTTCTGTATTAAGATTTTCACCAATCCAATAATTCTTGATGGTGGAGTATATGATAGCAGTTACCAATAACGCTTAGTGTATGAAAAGCACATTAAATTCTGAGGAGAACTTCAGACAGAGGGGCCGGTAAAGAATTAAAAATTAACGGAGAGAAGAATGGAGATAAAATGAACCAACTGACATTGTGCACATTAAAATAATTGGACAATCACATGGTCTGTACAAAGGTGACGACACTTCACCAGTAATGATAATCAGGGGTAAAGCATGTTTTCTGATAACTATGATGATTGAAGAACACAGCGCGAGAAAGAACAAACAATAATAATAATCATCACAATGCTTGCATTTGATATCATGCCTTATCACGTCTTCGAGACATCTCAAAGCACTTCACAGAATATAATGAAAAGTGTAGTGACTGTAATAGGTTGGATCTTACCAGGATTACCCATTCTTTCCATGATGTGAGAACAAATTGTTCCATGAAAGTAATTGAAATCCATTTTATCGTAGACTAATAAAATGGACTGTGTAACTGACCTGGATTTAAAGATGTTTTTGTGTGCTCTTTAGTGCTATTATTCAGTGAGGTCAATTGATGCTTATATTTAACAAATATTTTATCACAGAAAGACCAACAATAAAGCAAAGCTCTGAACATCTTATTCACTGAATAATGTTTTGGTCTACAAAGAAAGACAACTATGGCTTTGCCTGTCTGCATAACTGACAGTGAGAGGTTACTACATCAACCAAAACTGACATTATGTACAAAACCAGATTATCTCAGCACTTTAATATTATTTAGGCCCATCAGCTGCTGTGAAATGTACATGACATCCAGGGCAAGCAAGGAAGATCAATTTTTCCCATGTTTGCTTGCCCAATTTTCTTAGAAATTTGCAAATTATAATCGAATGAGCTTATTCAAATTACCAGATACGAACTTCAGTTTGAAAATAATTGAGGCATCATCAGAATCAAATAAATCTATTTTTAACTTATTACACCAAGGCAAAAACCAAATATTACTCATCTGGCAACAACATCAACAACAAATTACATTTGTAAAGTGCCTTTCAGTTCAGGAGGATGTCCCAAAGCGCTGAACAGTCAAGGATTTGGACCTGAGCAGGGGGGTTGAGATTAGGAGGGGTGGAGGGAAGGTGACCAAATGCGTGGTTGAAGAGGAGGGTGTTAAGATTACTGTAGAGGAGGAGGGTCTTGGCAGATTACAATGTTCAAAATCAACTACTTTTGAATATTACAATTGCAACAAAGCAAACTTACAATGATTTTATGTTCATGAAGGTAAAGGACAACATTGCAGGGAATCTGTGCCTTTCCCCCCTCCCCCAGACTCTGTATCCCAATCAAGTGGGAAAATGTGTTCATCTAATCTCAGTGTCCTCACTCATATTTCATGTTCAATCCCAATGGCTTATTTTATCCACTGGGAACTAAACTGCAATTGATCTCAAACAGAACTCAAATAGTCGAGAGAAAAAAATAAGTCAGCCCATTTGTCAAGCCTGGTTTCACTCTTGGATCTCAAGAGCATTGTTCAACCTAAAAGCACTCTGATGCAGTAGATTTAATTTTACAGATGTCTAAAATAAAGCTTACTTTATTACAAAACAACCCAACTGAGATTGAAGTAAATATTGTAAAGTCATGTCTGTTCTATATTACTGGTCCAATCATGTGAAATCTATTTTTACAATAAAACTTTTACAAAAATCAGGAAAGTACTTGCTCTTTAAAAGTTGGGGTCAAGGTGAACTGAACTGTGCACAAGCACAAGAGTGTTCCTATGCATGGACAATAACTTATGATTATATGGCAGCCTTCATGACTCTCAGGGGTTTATAAAGACAGTGCCAGATACTAAACTGTGGGGGTGGGGGGGTGAGGGTAGTGGGGTATAGAGAAGGGAGGTAATTGCAGGTTGGTCAGAGAGGTAGGTTTGTACACCCACATGTTGTTTTCCCATGTATAGACCAGAAATATTCAATCTGTTTACTGGGTTCAGCATGATTTTGCCTCAATATTTCCATTATTCAGTTCAGTAAAATATTTATAAAGGACAATTCTTATTCACCTTAGGCTTAGAGATGGGATACTGGAAGAGATGGACTTTGCAGAAATCATCAGCAACAGCCACTACTTTCTTGCTGTAGGATCTGCAAAGTGCATTAATATCTGTTCCATCTGAGCCTTCGGGCCACACTCCTGCAACAAAATGAGAAACACATGCATCATACGCAGCACTTCCATTTCTCACAGACAAATTGCTGCTCCTTACCACATAGAAAATCAGACTGACAGAAAGTGAACCTGATAAGTTATGTTTTCTGACACACTAAGAAGAGTCATAGTCTCTTCCAAAAAAAATCTACTTAAAGCATCACATTTTCCTTTCACAGGAATGATACTTCAAGTCATTATTTAAATAAAATTGTACCTTCCCATAACTTGACATCTCCATGTACAACTATTTTTCTAATTTAAACGCATTTCAACTATTTTCCAATACTACCAGTACAAATACGCTTATATTTAACTCATTCAGAACATAAGTCTTTTGAATATCTTTTCCAAAAGAAATGCAAGTTTTAAAAAATGTTTAAGCAATGTTACCTTCCAAAACTAAGCTAAACACAATTTTTTGTGCAGTTGAAATTAAGAAAAGTATTAGAATAATTTTAGAGGAATTTTAATGGAATTTTTTTTAAGCTTACAAAACATTGTTGGTCATGTTAAACAGTGTAAAACCATATGCCTCCGAATTGGGTTAAGCATGTTAGTTCATCACAAATATTCAATACAGTTTAAATGAATTGCATTGCGTTTCATTCTACTTTTCTTTTACTCTAATTACATGTTGAGCTACATGTTGAGAGAATAGCAGATATTCTGTAATTGAGAAGTTCAAATAATACCAGATTTAGGCCCTCTCTGATCTTTCTACTGCCCTCCCAAGCCCTCATCATTGTCCCCATGCATAGGCCTGTCACAATATACTCCACACTATGCTGGTGGACTACGCGTTAAAAAATCGATAGATCTTTAGATGTGAGATCAATAGACTTTTAAAAACTAAAGGAATTAAGGGATATGGAGATAGGGTAGGTAAATGGAATTAGGTTAGAAGATCAGCCATGATCTTATTAAATGGCGGGGAAGGCCCGAGGGGCTGAATGGCCTACTCATGATCCTATTTCTTATGCTCTTAAAAATACATACTGTATTTAAGAGAAAAATTATACTCACATGTATTTAGGGCATTAACCAACAAGTAAACAAATACTATAATCATTTTGGCTCCAAAATATAGTCAATGCCCTTTACAGTATATTCTGTGAAGCGCTTTGAGACGTCTCAAAGATGTGATAAGGTGCTATATCAAACAATTATTATTATCATAAATATTCTGCATTTGCCCTCATCAGATTTCTTTGTACAGTATTACTAAATGTTCAGGTAATTCTGGTCAAACTTCATTGTGGCAGGTTTGAGAATGGCTGTGGAGACCATGAAATGTAGATTTAATAGAATTGAAGGGGTTTTGTTATGAGGACAGAATGAGTAAACAGAGGGCTGTACTGCCTTGACCAAAGGAGGCTGAGGTGTGAATTGATCGAGAAGTTTAAGTAGTAATAAATAAATTGACAGAGTGGATAAGAGATTCCTTCCTATTGTTGCAGAATCCTGTACACGACGTCAGAATCTAAAATTATAGCTAGACCCGTTATTAATGAAATCAGAAGCTTTTGTTTACTCAAGTTACGCTATTGTAGAATTCACTTCCTCAAAGGACTGTTGATGCAGAGTTAGTGGGAATGTTTAAGAGGGAAGCAGATAAATACTGGACTTGGTTATTAAGGACTTAGTTTGGTTTGTGGATTCCTGTAGCTCAGTGGTTAGAGCACTCGCCTTGCAAGCGAGAGACCTGGGTTCAATTCCCTGCAGGGCGAAACAAGTTTGATAGATAGATAAACACAGATCGACACATATGGGTACGATCTAGTAGCCATCACTGAAATATGGTTACAAGGAGATCTAGGGTGGGACTTAAATATTCCAGGGTTCTCAGTTTACAGGAAAGATAGGCACTGTGGGAAAATAGGTGGGGGGGTAGCCCTGTTAATTAGGGATAAAATAAAAGCAGTGGAGAGGAAGGATCTGAAATCCGATGATCAAGAGATCGAGACAATATGGGTGGGAAATAAAAAATAATAAAGGGCAGAAAATATTAATGGGAGTGGTTTATAGACCCCCAAACAGCGATCATAATATAGCACAGGGTATCAATCAAGAAATCAGTGGAGCATGTAGGAAAGGTAAAGCGATAATAGTGGGCGATTTCAATCTCCACATAGATTGGGAAAACCAAATCGGCAAAAGTAGGTCAGAAGAAGAGTTCATTGAGTGTATGAGAGATAATTTTCTAGAGCAGCACGCCGAGGAACCAACTAGGGGACAGACCTTGTTTTATAAAAATACTAATCCTTGCATTTGATATAGCGCTTTTCATGTTTTCTAGACGTCCCAAAGCGCTTCACAGAATATACTGTAAAGTGAATTGACTGTATATTTGTGGGCGAACGCGGCAGCCAATTGCGCACAGCAATGTCCCACAAACAGTGGTGGATTGAAATGACCAATTTTATTATCGTTTTCTTTTGGAGGGATTATTATTAGGTGTGTGGAGTAAGGAAACTTGCCCAAGGTTTCGCCCTGCCTGGAATTGAACTCAGGTCTCTCACTTGCAAAGCGAGTGCTCTAACCACTGAGCTACAAAACAGGGCTAGTTGGCAGCATAGGTATTAAGAATCCTCCAGGGCAGAGTGATCACAATATGATTGAATTCTGCATTAAGTTAGAGAGGGATATAGTTAAATCCGAGGCAAATATTCTGAATTTAAATAAGGCTAATTTTGTAGGCATGAGGAAAGATTTAGGTAAAATAGACTGGAGAATAAGATTAAGAGGTAAAAATGGAGACCAACAGTGGCAAATATTTAAGGATGTAGTGCAAAATTCTCAGCGGTCGCATATTCCCTTGCGGAATAAGAGTACGACAGGGAAAGCAATTCATCCGTGGCTAACTAGAGCAGTTGGGGAAAGCATCAAATTAAAAGAAAAGGCTTATAAAACTGCCAAGAAAAGCAGCAAATCTGAAGATTGGGAGAGTTTTAGAAACCAGCAAAATAAAACTAAAAAACTCATTAAGAGCGAGAAAAAGGAGTATGAGGGTAAGCTAGCTAGGAACATTAAGTCTGATTGTAAAAGTTTTTAAAAATATATTAAGAGGAATAGGCTAGTGAGGGTAAATGTAGGTCCACTTCAGTCAGAGACGGGAGAAGTTGTAATGGGGGATAAGGACATGGCAGAGTCCCTAAATGGGTACTTTGCATCTGTCTTCACCCTAGAAGACACAACAAGTCTGTCAACAATAGAGATGCACCAAAGGGATAAGGACAGGGAGCAACTTAGGGAAATTTTCATTAGTAGAGAATTGGTGCTAGGGAAACTGTTAGCACTAAAAAGTGACAAATCCCCTGGTCCGGATGGCTTGCATCCCAGGGTTTTAAAAGAGGTAGCTTATGAGATAGTGGAGGCCTTATGTCTGATCTTCCAAAATTCCTTGGATTCTGGAACAGTCCCCATGGATTGGAAGATCGCAAATGTCACACCACTATTTAAAAAAGGTGGAAAAGATGGGGAATTATAGGCCAGTTAGTCTCACATCAGTGATAGGAAAAAATTTAGAATTGTTGATTAAGGATGTGGTAGTGCGGTATTTAGGGGAGCACAATATAATTAGGACAAGTCAACATGGCTTTACAAAAGGGAAGTCATGTTTGACAAATCTCATAGAGTTTTTTGAGGATATTTCCAGTAAACTAGATAAGGGTGAATCAGTGGATGTGGTCTATTTGGACTTCCAGAAGGCATTCGATAAGGTGCTGCATAAAAGGTTAGTCCAAAAGATAAGGGCCCATGGAATTGGGGGGAGCATATTAACGTGGATTGGGGAATGGTTAACGGGTAGGAAACAAAGAGTAGGGATAAACGGGTCCTTTTCGGATTGGCGGAATGTGACTAGTGGAGTACCACAAGGATCAGTCCTTGGGCCTCAGCTATTTACCATCTACATCAACGATCCAGATGAGGACATCGAAGTTAATATATATAAATTCGCGGATGACACAAAAAAATACAGTGAGAAATGGATAGGTTAGGTGATTGGACAGGTAGGTGGCAGATGAAGTATAATGTAGGGAAATGCGAAGTCATCCACCTAGGTAGCAAAAACAGTAGAGCGGGTTATTTTTTAGAAGGGGAGAGATTGGAATGTGTTAGCGTCCAGAGGGACTTGGGTGTCCTTGTACACCAATCACAGAAAGTTAGTCTGCAGGTGCAGCAAACAATTAGGAAGGCGAACGGTATGTTAGCATTCATTATGAAAGGATTGGAGTATAAGAGTAGCGAAGTCTTGCTGCAGCTGTATAGGGCCCTGGTGAGACCACACCTGGAATACTGTGTGCAGTTTTGGTCTCCTTATTTAAGGAAGGATATACTTGCCTTGGAGGGGGTGCAGCGTAGATTTACTGGGTTAGTACCAGGGATGAAGGGGATGAGTTATGAGGATAGGCTGACCAAGTTGGGCCTATATTCTCTAGAATATAGAAGAATTAGAGGGGATCTTATAGAAACCTATAAGATCATCAAAGGGCATGATAGAGTAGATAGTGGGAGATTGTTTCCCCTGGTTGGAGAAACTAAAACCAGGGTCAACAACCTTAAAATCAGAGGCCAACTCTTCCGCACTGAGTTGAGGAAGAACTTCTTCACTCAAAGGGTGGTGAATGTATGGAACTCACTACCCCAAGGGGCTGTTGACGCTCAGTCCTTGAACATATTCAAGACTGAGATAGATTTCTTATTGCAAAAGGGATTAAGGGATATGGGGTTACGACAGGGTCAGGTTATTAGCTGGAGTTAGATTAGAAGATTAGCCATGATTGAATGGCGGGGCAGGCTCGAAGGGCAAATGGCCTACTTCTGCTCCTACATGTTATGTTATGCTAAACCTTGGGCAAGTTTCCTTATTCCACATTCCTGATAATAATCCCTCAAGAAAAAAACAATAATAATTTGGTCACTCAATCCATATGTGGGACACTGCTGTGTGCAATTGGCTGCCACATTTCGCCCACAAAACATACAGTCAATTCACTTTACAGTATATTCTGTGAAGCTCTTTGAGACTCTCGAAGACGTGCAAAGATTATTATTATATAAGGACATTTGAGGGTATGAAAAAAGGCAGCTAAATGGGTATTTTGGTTACAGATCAACATGATTTAAGAAAATCGCAGAAAAGGCTCAATGGGACAAATGATCTTCTCATGTGTTCCCAGTGTTCGGTGTTACAGTAGAATGATCTGAGGATGTTCCTTCAGTGTATTGTATGACTCTGTGTTCCTTGTGGAAGTGATCTGTTCTGTAAATATTTATGAATGATAAAGTACACGCTCCCCATTGTTTACCCAAGATTTGGGGATCGATACATGGATGGAAACCACATCAAAAAAGTTAATGACTTAAAACAAAACTGGTCATAAAGGCTAAATGTAATCCTCACCAAATACACAGATCCAAGATAAATTGTTTTAATAGCAGTAATACTGGCAGAGTGAGATAACCATAATAATATTAAGAAAAAAAATTATAAAGTAGAAATGTTGGCATCCATCAGAGACCACAGAAAACAAAGCTGAACATACAACAATGTTTCCATCATTAAGCAGATCTCTATGGCAGGACAGGAAGTTACTCAGATTGTTAATTTTCCAATCAAGATTTTTTTTCTTTCCATGGATTTCACTGGTAAATTGTCTCAGTGTAATAAAACCTTTTTAATAAATGCCAAGGTAGATTGTGCAAACCAAAAAAAACACTGCTCCTCCTCTTCAACTGCGCATTCGGTCACCTTCCCTCCACCCCTCCTAATCTCAACACCCCCCACCCACCCCGCTCAGGGTCAATTCCCTGATTGTTCAGAAACTTGGAACGTCCTCCCAAACTGAAAGGTGCCAAGGATACACTGACAGGTTGAGAAATAAGGCAGCAATTCTGAAAAACAAGTGTGACTGTACAGCCTAGCACAGCCAGGGTAAAGGGAATGCAGATCTTTGTAGAAATAACACTTCCCACAAAGTTCTGGGTTTAGTAAGAAGAGCATTAGAAAACCCTAGCCTAAAGGCAAGAGAGGCATGTTAAGAGGTTTAGCAGAGTGGTGCTGAGGTAAGATATCAAGTGGGCAAAGTTCCAAGGGTGGAACACAACTAGGCTGATTTTGTGTGGGATGAAGTTCAGCACAGGATCAAACAGAATTTAGCGGCTTAGCGTCACCAAATGGAGCTTGAGCAAGCAATCAAAGAGATTAACCTAACCTCTTCATTCCCCACATATTAATTCCTGAAATATTTTATGATTAATAACACGAGCAAAACTATTCCACACTTCAATTATTCAGTAAATTGTATGGAGCTATCCATTACTCTTTGGCATGTTATTAGCTCATATACAGACTAGTTCTCAACCACTTGATGATGCAATTTAAAAAAAAAATTCTTTCAGGAACCTATTCAGAGATCCAACAAGGCTCCAGAGTTGCATAGAGTTCAATCTCAAGTCTCGAGAAACTTAACACCAAATACTACTGATCACACCATCATTGGTTCATCACTGCATTAACTATTTAATGTTTCCCTTTGATACTGAAGTTGTGTTTTATGTATTTGCAAACTATTTCACAGTCCTGCCTAGTCTTTAAATAACTATTTAAAATTCTCAATGGATATAAAATTCTCATACTATAATAATTTTAGGTACAGCCAGTTACTGGATGCATTTAATTTAAGTTACAAAGTTGCAATACTCTGACTCTAGTTAGTAATGTCAGAAGATAATTATTGTTGTATCTATTATACTAGCCACAAGGTGGCAATAGTTGAATGTTGGCTCTGATTTCTGCTTTGTATGATTCTGCATCACTCAGTGCAAATGCTGGCAACCTCTAAAGTAGAGCATTCAATCTATAAATAACATTCCTGCAGGTAAAATACAGATCGTAATTGTATGCTCTCATTTGCATATTTATTATTAGAGTAACGCTAAATTTATATGGATATTTTACACATACATATATTTCACCCACAAATATACGGTCAATTCACTTTACAGTCTACTCTGTGAAGTGCTTTGAGATGTTGAGAAGACGTGAAAAGTGCTAGATCAAATGCAAGGATTATTATTATTATTTATCTGTAATTGATGCCTATTTCTGCACATATTTTGACAAATAGTTTGCTATTTTTCTTTTCTTTCCTTTCCCTCCAGTGCTGCTGAATACCAAACTGGGCAAGGTACCTGCTCCCAGACCACAGCTCCATTCAGCATTGCCTCATAATGGCTCAGTTTTGGACTTAAAAAGAAAAATGTGCCTTGTGGACAGTCACAAGTACAAACCCACTCAAATCCCCCCAATGTATGTCAAGCTAATTCTTCTCCCTCAGACCCATGAAAACACATGTTGGCATTTCACAAATTTACCATCTACTTCTGTACATTGTGCAATTGTTTTTCAGTGATTTATTAACAAAAATCGTACTGATGCAATGGAACACTAAACGGTGATAAAAAAAATTGCCACCTACCAAAAACATGAAAGCCGAGAACACATGTGTATGTGTACCATTCCATATCCCTGCATTCTGAGCGATTTCTTATCAGTTTGCAGCCATTTTGAATATCCCCTGAAAAGACAATGAATTTTAGTTAGACAAAATGTGGTTTTACATAAGAAACTTGCAAACCTAGGCATTTTTCAAAAAAAAAATTTACACATCTGTTGGCAAACTACAGGGTAGATTGAACAGTTGTGGCGAGTTCTTCCTTCCTTTCTGGGAATAAAATGGATCGAAGGACATTGCTGCTGATGTGAGATGAGCAACAATGTGCATTTATACAGCACCTTTCATATGTCAATATTTTACAAAGACTGAATGGAAGTCCAAGCTGGCAGTGTGACAGGAAGGACAGGGAGAGGTGGCTGATGACACAGTAAAAGAGATGGGGTTTTAGTTGGGTTTGAAACCTAAGAGGGAGTGTCTGAGGCATGGGAATTTGGGAAGAGAGTTCCAGAGGGAGCAGACAAAGTGGTTGAAAACTCAACGGCTCATGCTCACAGACAGCTCAGGGGCATGAAGAAAGCCAGAGTTGGTGGATCGGAATGCGTGGGTGGGGGAGTAAACCTGCAGGAGATCACTGACATAGAGTAAACAAAGCAATGGGAGCCTTGACAATTCAAATGCCCTCCTCACTAGTCTCCCCAGCTCCACCATCCACAAAATCCAGCTGATCCCAAACTCCGCCAGCCGCATACTCAACCGCAATAAACTCCGTACCTCCATGACACCCATTCTAGCCAGGTTCCTCTGGCTCCTTTTTGCTGAATGGTTAGATTTCAAGATCCTCACACAATCAAATCCCCCCATGCCCTGGCACCTCCCTATCTCTCTGAGCTGCTTACTTCCCCAACCCAACACCCGCTTGACTGGCTCCAACCTCCTGCATGTCCCTTGTGCTGATGAAGTAAACCCTTCAGTTCATCATATCTTTTCCATCTAGAATAGATGGAACACCATCACCCCCCATTACAGCATCACATTATTTAAGTGGGCCCTGGTCTCCATAAAGCCATTATGGTAACCTATTTCAGCTATTAGTTACCCTCTATTTAAAGAAATAATCTCCAGTGACTGCCCTGAAATTGCCCTTCACAAAAACTGAATCTGTGCCCTCTTGTCCTTCTGCTTTAGTGTAGCAAATTAGAGTTCCACATTTTCTTTATTCCAATTAGCATATTATATATCTCTGTGAAGTCCACTTTGAGATGTCTGTTTTCAAAGCTAAAGAACCCTAGTCACTTGTTCCTCTTTGCTCATCCCCCAAACTATGATTAGTCCCGGGTATCATTGGTCTCTAACTGAGATGCATGAGAGCTGCAATATTGGTGAAATATTAGAAAAGGGTTTCTTTAACTGTTACATAAATGTATCACAATACAAGCTTTGAGACCACAGGATATCCACAGGCTGACGTGGGAGGCGTTGAATTATGTTAGCCATTATGGTATTGTCAACAAGTTTAAGCAACACTGTACATGCATTGATTGCATTGTAAAGCACGCTTACACCATGAGGCTGTGGCAAACTTGTATAGTTTGGCTCCAGCCTAGTCCAGTAGTAATTTCTGAGGAATTGAGGACCACTTGTTTGAGTCTAATCATTTAAAACCCTAACTGCAGGTCCACAAGAAGGCAAATGAAAGCTACAGTTCAATCAGCTGCAGATTGCACAACTTGTGATTTCCCGAAATCTGTCAATTAATTCAGAACATAATTCATTGCACTTTGTAGGGAGGGAGTGTCAGAATACTTACAATATAGGATTTCATAGTCTCCTGAGTTAGACATTATGTACTTGGTGTCTGGTGACCAGTCAAGGTGTGTAATATAGCTGGAATGTCCCTAAAGAGGGGAGGAAAAATAAATAAAACCCTCAAGAAATTGTATACCAAGAACACATTTTTTTAAAAAATAAAAGGTACCATTAAATGCAAGTTTCAAAACACAGGCTGGATAAAATACTTTTTTTAATATGAAATGTAATCCTGCAAAGGTAGCAGCAGCCCTATTTCCCAAGGGGATAGAGGAAACTACTGCTCCAAAGGGACTGCAAGTTAAACCCACCTCCACAAGGCCCCGCAGCTCCCAAGCATACACCCATATATTAGTTATATGTCATAAAGGGTTTTTCTTTTGTCATTTTTCTCCCCTGCCTTAAAGGTATTGAGTTGGTTTCCTTCTGCCAGAGTGTGGTTGCACAGACGCCTGCTATATTTCAAGTGATTATTATTCATAGGTGAGCCTGGACTGTGAATATCAGCCGCATTTCAACCATGTTTGCATTTGGCATTGTCCTGAGTGAACTAACTCCGCCATTCGAGGGGTTTTAAAGAGCTTGTCTTGTAAAGCGATTGTATCAGATTAAAAACAGCAACAATAAATGTTTCCAATTTTTTTTCCCCTTTCATGGAATTAGACAAAACTCCTCTCCTAAAAACACGAACTATATTTTGTTTAAAAAAAGCTGTTTACACACACAATTTAAAAATAAATCAGAAACTATGGGATATTTGCATTTAAATGACGAGTGAAAAATTAGTTATGAAAGAATTTTTAGATAGCTTTGCTTTCTTCTTTTTATAGACAACTGTAATAGGTTTATTGTTCTTTTGAGAAACGGTACAGGGAAAGAGGAATGAGATTAGAGTATTAACTCCATTAGCAGCAACACAGATGTGATGTGACAAATAGCTCCTTTTGTGCTCATTCTCATTCTAGGATTCTGTTTCTATATTCTATTACAGTTTCAGACAAATTTATTGCACAAGATAGCCAAAGTGAATCAACCGTTGCGCGCTGCCTAGCCCGTCCAGTTGACAAAGGCATAGACTATCATTTTCTCACTAAGTAATCCAAACTTTTTGGCTGTACTTAACAAATCTGATTCAACTCGGGAGAACTACATCTATTGAATAAAAGTGTGAATTATATTCCGAGAAAGATAAAATGTATTACAAAAATGCCATGTACCATATTCCCCCAAAATAATTGATAACGTTAAAATAATTCAGCTAGTCAGACTTTGTAGATCAATTTATATTTAGCTTCAGTTGTTTGCAAACTGGAAACTGAATTCCAAAACCTAAATTGTTTTCATACCATCATAAGCTGCTGATTAATATTCTGCCAGACATTTGGCAGCTTTATAAAATTCCTTCAGTTCAAAGCTAAGCTTCTGGATAGAGGTGGACAAATTCCAGATTTTCCATCTTTACAACAAGTTTATTTAAATCCAAATACTATTTATAGTTATTAATTTACTATTTACATAGATTAGAAATCTGGTTGCATATCACACACAGTTCAGATGTCTCTGGTGCACAGCTTTGTATCAAGATAATGAGCAACAAACCAGTACCTTGCATATTATTGCCTTTCTTTTACTGGAGTGGTCTGGAGACATCTGTGGGGTGTGGGCTAGTCAACGAGACTCAGATCTATCAACTAAGCTGCCATGAAGCACATTTTTTATTCACAAGACACTATTTGTAACCAGCGACAGAAAATATTTCTGAGAACACAGAATTGCAAACAATATTCTGAACTGTAAGCACCCTTTGTAAAGTGTTTACCGCCTATAAACATATGCTGGATACAGCTTCAAGGTTTTACAGTCCAATTAATGAAGGTTTTGGTATTCTAAAATGCCAATATCCTCCATCTTACAAATCAGTGGTCCTGATTCATTAGTAGGCCTGCACCAGGGATTAGAACCACTGATTGTGAGCAACCTGGAATCTTTCAGAGAAACATTTGAGCACCATGAGTTAGGTTATTTCTCTAGCTAATTTGGACTCAATTATTCATCTGCAATATCTGCCCAATTTGTAATTAATCAATAGTTGCTCTCTAAACTACTTAAAAGTGAAAAGTTGCAAAGGAAGAAATTAAATTTTAGTTTATTCAAGTTAAGCATATTTACGGTGCAAGCAACTCTCATTTTCAGTTATTTTTCCTCCTTCTTTAGTTCAATCCTGCAACACACATCCGGGATAATGGAATAGTGTGTCAGCTTGGCTCAGTGGTAGCACTCTCACCTCTGAGTCAGAAGGTTGTGAGTTCAAGCCCCACATTGGGACTTGGACTCACATAGTCTACTGATACTCCAATGCAATTCTGGGGTGTGCTGCATTACGGGAGGTGACATCCTTCGGATGAGTTATTAAACCGAGGTCCCATCTACCTCTTTAGGTGGACATTAAAGATCCACCATTTGAAAAGAGACGGTTGTTTCTGCCGGTCATAGCAAACAAATTCTCCAAAAAAAATATAATGGTCACTGACTTGAATAGTATTGATCAGAAATAACCCTTTTATTTAAAAAATAAATTGGTCACCCGCTCTATGGCTGCTTGTGGAACATTGCTATGCGTAAACTGGCTGCCGCATTTTGCCCACAGAATACACAGTCAATTCACTTTACAGTATATCCTGTGAAGTGCTTTGAGATATCTCGATGATGTGATAAGGCGCTATATCAAATGAAAAGATTTGTCCCAAGTAAAAAACACATCGACTTGATTGGTTGATCAGCTTGTAAAAGCATGAAATCAGTGCTGAAAAAGTGCACTTTTAATTTTGTTAATTTTTCTGAAAATTCTTCATATTTGCTATTCTGGATCTCAACAGAAAGTTTACAAGAATACCCATATAATGGACTAGGACTAAGATGGGATCTATAATAATAATAATCCTTGCATTTGATATAGTGCTTTTCACGTCTTCTGGATGTCCCAAAGCGCTTCACAGAATATACTGTAAAGTGAATTGACTGTATATTTGTGGGCGAACGCGGCAGCCAATTGCGCACAGCAATGTCCCACAAGCAGTCATGGATTGAAAATGACCAATTTATTATTGTTTTGTTTTGGAGGGATTATTATTAGGCGTGTGGAGTAAGGAAACTTGCCCAAGGTTTCGCCCTCTGCCTGGAATTGAACTCAGGTCTCTCGCTTGCAAAGCGAGTGCTCTAACCTCTGAGCTACAGGACTCCTATCTAGCTACCACACTGTGACTTATAATATATATCACGCATTGCCAATCATAGTTTAAAAGCATACTTTCTCAGCAGGCATTTCTTGTCAGAGTTAAGCCACCCCTGATGTATTTTATGTTGGGTCGATTTTACAGGCATGTAGGGAATCCTGCTCTTGCTGTTGTCAGCAGTGCAGCATCTGCCTTTCTGCTAAATACATTTCAATCTAACATCATTCCATTGCTGCACTACACAGTCCGTGCTGGAATCTACTCACATTGTGATCCAGACACAGCTAAAAAAATCCCTGCAAGCAGCTGGACAAGCACCTGATTGAAAGCGTCTCCACTTCCTGACTCAAAGTGCAAACTAAACACTATATGTATTGACTAAATACCGATCCTTTTCAACCAAAGTATTATATTCACTCCTACGTTAGCAATACTGATCAGAAATAACCATTTTTATTTAAAAAAAGAAAAATAGATGGAATATAGATGAAATAGAGGAATAGAAAATGACTTGGATATTATGAATGAGAACCCTGTAAACTATTACTTGCAGTTGAGGATTATTTTTTAACTTGCAGGTTCTAATAGTTAGCAGATATCTTCACCTTCACCCACATACACACACTTACAATGCCCATACTTTTCTCATTAGTGTGGTTCAGATGAAATCAATCAGATTAGTAGCAGTTCATTCCTTTTTACTGGCAACTTACAGTACATTTTCCTTGTCTACTGTATTTTCTGCCATTTTCGGATACTGTGTAGATGTAAACAAAATTATCATGGGATCCCACTGCCAAGTAATCGCCACCTGTAAAAATAATTTATAAAAAGGGTTCAGTTACCAGCCAGCAGATCATACATCAATTAGGTGTTTGGTCATTGAGAATAACAAAGAGAGATTGGTTAATGCATATTGGCAGTGGATTCAATAATAATAATAATCCTTGCATTTGATATAGCGCTTTTCACATCGTCTAGACGTCTCAAAGCGCTGACAGCATATACTGTAAAGTGAATTGACCTTATATTTGTGGGCGAAATGCGGCAGCCAATTGCGCACAGCAGTGTCCCACAAACAGTCATGGATTGAAAATGACCAATTTATTATTGTTTTGGAGGGATTATTATGAGAATGGACTGATTAAGTAGTGCACTAGTACATTATTGGCTTTTATAAATCAGTGAAGTTTTTTCCCACTTGCTTTCCATATTCCTAGCCACTGAACAGTCTCTCCACATCCGAGCCACAAACTAATCCCCTGATGGTTGCCTTGTGTTCACTGAATGGTTTAAGCTATCCTCCCTCAACCTGTGAATGAAGTTTAAATGTCTTGTTTCCCGACACCCTCCATCAAGCACATTGGCCTTTTCAATTTGCATTGAAAGGCCAATTACCGACTTACAAAAGACAGTTTATGACCAATTGCTTTTGGAATACAAGTTCAGATTTCTTTGGCTGTCACTATGGCTCATATGTTAAACATTGTATTTCTTTTAAACTTGATTGAACTTTACTTCCACTGCCAAGAAAGAAAAAGTTGTTTGTGTAAATTCTTTTACATTCACTTTACAATCAAGCTCCATTCAAAATAAATTTGAGGAACATTTCCACATTATAAAACAGTTAATTCTAAACACAGCCATTTTGAAGTTCAAGTATCCTTTGTCTTTGAGAAGGAATTTATTAAAATAAATTGTGGTCTAGCAGTACAATGGATAATGTGCATTTCACAATCCTCGTTAAAGCTCATGGTTTTCAGCACTAAAGTGCCTTGAGGTTCTTGGCTGGGCGTGTAGTTTGAATGTCTTGGGATAATGAAGATCTCAACCTGAGGATATGGGCCAAAAAATGTGCCAACTTAGAGCAAAAAAAACTTTCTTACCATCAAATCATTCTACTGGGATATGATTGAATGGGGATTGTTGGTACCTTGTACAAGTAACTCTGCTTCATTCATGTACCAAGGCAGAGAATGTTGGCAGGCTATGTGACTGTGGGAACCATCGCAGCCAAGTCCAATTCTGTTCTACAAAATCCATTTCCATCGGGGTGAAATAGATAGCAAACGGGAGAGGAACCTTGCAGTTTATTTGACCCCCAGCACTCATTAGGTAACACTAAGACCTTGTCCTCCTGCTTGAAAGAGATTGTATGGAAGAGCTTGAGGAGCAATGGATGACCCCTTCCTTTCTCTTTCCGCCTCCCCACGCTTTCATGTGGCACTGAGCAATACAGACCAAGAATGCCTTGGGTTTTATAATTGGTCTTTAAAGATTTAGCTAATCTCAGTCAGATTGGCACCAGGTTGCACTCAAGTTTTCAGAATCTTTGTGCTATAGAAATCAGCAAGTTTCCTGGTCCTGTTTGCTGTCTGGTGACCCTCACAGGAAAGTGCACATTGTAGGACAGGATTGGTTTTGGGTGTAACGACTCTGTCACATAACTTGCCTGCACTCCCTGCCCAGGCTCACACTACAAACAGCTACTTGGGCAAGGAACTGGAGAAGAGACAGGAAACCAATCGCAAGAGTTAGTTTCCTCTGAGAGGAAGGGGGATAAAGATAACAATTTAACATTCATGCTTAGGTGTACATACAAGTTGAAGTTGGATAAATTTCAACCAAATGGCTCAAACTAGCTCAGTATTGACGAGTGTTGTTACTACGTATGTGGTGAATTTCACTTATGAAGGATGGGTCAACATTATAAATGTTACAGTGGGTCAGAACAGAATATCTGAAATTATCTTTTCAATCAATCAAATAACAACAAAAAATCAAATGCAAACACCACATTCCAAACATGTTTTTAAGATATTGCTCCCCTGCAGACATATAACACTTGGCACTGTACAATTTGTGTAAGAATGGCCCTGATCTCCACACTTCACCCTTGGTTCCCTGTAATCACAGAGGCAAGAACTGGGGGTAATAGAGCAGAGATCCTGCAGTACAAAAACATTAATGTTGCCAGATATCAAATTCCCTCCTGTACTCACAAATCTGGTAGAAAACAGATTGGATTTCAAATATGATATTGAGTTGTGTTTTTCACAGAAACCCTACATTCTGTGAAAAATAAATGATGCTGCAATTAAGCTTCAAGTAAACAGCAATCACAGCCATTGCAGTTCAATGTAGAGGCAATGCCCTTTTCAAGAATTATTGAAACAAAATCTAGGATTAGCAGGAATTATTAAGGTTCTTTGGGATCAAATAACGCAAGGAGGCAAAAAATTGTTAAAAAAATGGCCAACATCTACAAGGGAAACAACAACAACAAGATTCCATTTATAGAGCGCCTTTCACATCGGGAGGACGTCCCAAGGCGCTGGACAGTTGGGTCAGGACCCGAGCAGGGGGGAAATGGTCAGGGTGAGGGGAGGGAAGGGAGGGAGGGAGCGAGGAGGGGGTAGAGAGTCGAGAGGAGAGCTGAAGGCTCGGTCAAAGAGAAAGGTCTTGAGACCGGTCTTGAAGGAGGAAAGGGAGGAAGCGGCGAAGGCACTGGGGGATGGAGTTCCAGAGCCTAGGGGCTGAGAGGCTGAGAGGAAAAAGCTCTGTAGGAGAGAAAATACTTACATGTCCTGGCCAACAAAACCTCAAATAGAACTGGTTAATCCTCCTTGGGGGCAAAATACATCAGGCCAATTTTGCACAAATTGGCTGCTGTGTTTTGCCCCCAAAGCACACAGTCACTCCACTTTACAATATATCCTGCCAAGTGCTTCGGGACATAGTCTTGACGTGAAAGGCGCTGTACCAAATGCACTAGTTAATATATTTATTGAATGCCAAGAGTATCAACAAACCCGCACAGAAGTCAAGTTAAAACATGGTTTCTGGATAAACACTTTGAAGCAGCTCAAGTCCTTCAACAAGGAGCTGGTAACCAGGTAGCACCATGTTCAGCACTTTATTACCTTTAAATTGAATTAGTTTAGTCAGATCTTAAGTATACCAGAAGGTTTGTGATTTCAAGGCATTCAAGGTTTGTGTATTTTTGAGGGAAAGGAAATTAGCAGGAAAAGCTGAAGCCCTGATTATACCCAAATCTGCTGTCTCACTCATATTCCTGTATCTTCTGTACTAATAAAGACAAAATGTTTGTCTGTCTCCCAAGAACACAATAACTGATTGACGTAGAGGCATGATTTATACCTCATCGGAAAGATCTTGCATAGGGGAGCATCGTAGGCATAATTATTTTTGGGAATCTCCTATCGTTGATGAGCTATATTAAAAAATATATTTTTAAACAGCTTTATTTAAGACTCAAAAAACGAGCATGGTATTCTGCAACAAAGTAGCATACAAGGTCACATACCTTTCCAGAGAGATACATCTTCTATACTAATAAAGACAAAATGTCTGTTTGTGTGTCAGGAGTCCTTCCAACCAGGCATCCTCCCATAGGAGTCTTCCCAACAGGAGTCCTACCACTGAATCCTCCCAACAGGAGTTCTCCAAAAAGGACATGTGTGCAAATATGTGAACAAGGGATGCTAACAAGTTCAATAGCACATTTTCTTAATCTTAAGGGATTAAGATGCCTAAGAAGCAAAGATCAAGCCTTTCAAGTGCAAATAAAAATGTCAGACGAAAGACAGGAGGATTAAATTAAACTGGTTGCAAGCATAGCTGCAATGGGTACAGCTGTTATATAAGACAAGCTGTACCCTTTGCAGCTACACTTGCAACCAAAGGATCCAATTTGGAATGTAGATTTCAGTGATACCACTCACAACCCATTTAACATGCCACAAACACTGTGTGTACACCTTAAGCAAAACGATTGTAAATACTGACTAACTGGTGTTTTCAGAGATACGATTCACAAATCATTTTACATGCCATAAAGCCTGCATGCACATCTGAAGCAAAACTGCTATACATATGTGATAAGCTTGTTTAAGCCATAGCTCATCAATGATAGAATATACCCCCTAAAACATATGCCAATGACATTCCCCCATGCAAGACCTTTCCGATGAGGTATTAATCATGTCTCTACGTCAATCGGTTAATGCGTTATTGGTGGGCGGACACACACAGACAGACATTTCATCTTTATTAGTATAGATAAATTATTATATATAATTATATACATAAGGGGAGGGACTAAACCTCAGCCCTGGGTGAGGCCCCAACTTGAGCCCCAGGCTTCACCCTCCTGGGTTATTCGCTGCTAAGCTGCAGCACGGAGGAACCCGGAAACCCTGTGGCCTTACTGAGCCAACCATCACCCGCCAAACACCAACATGGCGTCAAAAGCAGCCAAACGGCTGCCGACAACAATGCTCAAGGCAACTTCTACCTCACCACCGCCATCTTGTTCACGCCACTTTGCTTCGTCTGAGTGCATGCTGGCTGCGTGCCATAGTGCCACTGGGAGTCAGTGCAGCCACCAGGTGTAACTTCAGTGTACATATAACTGCTATACATGTGTGATGTTATTTTTGGTGGAGAGATACCCCCAACAAAATATGCCTATGACACTCCCCCATGCAAGACCTTTACGATGAGGTACAAATCATGTCTCTACGTCAATCGGTTATTGAGTTCTTGGCGGACGGATGGACGGACAGACAGACAGACACACAGACATTACGTCTTTATTAGTATAGATGACCGACCCAGTTATAATGTGGTGGTTTAGACCCATAAATTTCGGATCCCGTGTTATAAGGAGTCCTGCAAAAGAACAGCTGCTGGTCAACGCTTACAGGGTAGTCAGGTTGCCGCTGATGTCACTTCCGCTGTGAAGTAAATTCAACGGTACTTCCTGCACATAGTATTAATGCCTTCTACGAGTAGGAAGCAGGTCGGTCAGCACTAGCTATGTACTGCCCTTCCGCTATAGTGTGGGCCCACAGTATATGGTATAATGCAGACCTATGCCAGGGCACTTTCTGACGGATCACTCTGTCATCAAAGCCCATTTACTGCCCCTTTCTTTTTCTTTTACTGAAATATATTGGAAGTTTACATCATCCTACTGAGATCATCTGTTTTTTTTCCTAAAACCTCCCATTAATGGCTTAATTGCTTCCTCTCAATAACATTTTTTTTATATAAAAATTATTATAATTGCCTTTTTCTTAATGTGACCCCTCTTCTCCTACATATAGGCTCGGTTCTAAGAGTCTCCAATCTAACCTACGTTTCTCTTTTAAGAGACCAGATGTGCATTTTTTCACCATTTCTGGTTTTATTTCATATTTCCAACATTCGCATTTTTTTATTGCTGGTCTATTCGAATCTCAGTGTGAAACCCGCACATTTGTGACTCAGTATGAAATCCACAAAACAATTCTATTAATTTAAATGGGAATTAGAACCTGATAACTGTTTTTCTCATCACAGAGAAGCTTCTTGGCAATGGTCAAATAGTTGTTGTGTGCAATGCCTTACAATAAAGGAGCAATAGGATTTGTCCAACCACCGTTGGTTCAAGAAATCTGTTCAGATAACTGGATGTTTTTTTTTCTCTGGTGTCTGAGCAAAATGGTTGAAAAGCAAACCATCATATTCCTTGCTGTCAGATTAGCACACTACAGAATGCCTTCTGACAACATCTGCTGTTACTGTATTATTGGGTGAACAAACAGAAGCATTGAATTCAGCCCACAAGCAGACCAAGCATCCTATTTCTATCACGTACTTCACGCGTTCAGTTCAACACAAGTTTTTTTTAAACCAATTGGTCCACTTTCTCTCCTTCCTTGGCTATTTGTGTGGCAGTTTATGATGTGAGATGTCGAGGAAAAAAATCCTGCTGGTCAGTTATGTTACCAAATGGTTAGCAGGTTCCAATTCCCAAAACATTTATATAGCGCCCTTTATGCGGGGTAGCATCTCGTAGCACTTAATAGTAGCAGAGCTTGACACCAAGCAGGGAGAGAGGCGAGATGACCGTAGGCACGAGCGAAGAGGAAGGCCTTCAGGTGCGATCTGAAGACAGACGGGGAAAGGCGGAGGGATTGAGGCTGAGTGTTCTGGAGCACAGTGGCTGAAGGCATGGCAGCTGATGCTGGAGCAGGGGAGACGAGGGACGTGCATGAGGCAACCTTCCCAGTCTGTGCTTATAATAGGGAAATCACATCACTTCTGATTGATCAGAGGAAATAAGTGCCTTGGATTTTGTCCAGTTTACTTTTATTCTTCATAGTTCAAAAAGATTCACCATTACTGACCTATCCAGTGGTTTGGGGAACGATTTTACAAATGATACCTTTTCGGCAAGAGAAGCTGTGTTAATTACTTTTTTTAAAATCGAATTTCCAATAATTGTGCTGTTCACTATGTTGCAAGTTGACACCTATTTAAACATACCAAACATAATGAAGCATTACCTGGAGAGTACCGCATCACTGACAGCTGCTCATTTCCATCAGTATGTATTGAAACCAGGTCTTTTGTCTCAGCATCAAGAACAAACCACCTGTCACACAAAAAGAGGAGATTAATTCAATCCAAGCCATTACTGAGCAAGTCATTCTCAGGTTGCATTGCAGAATGCATCAACAACTAGTATTAGGTTTACATTGACACATCTTTAAAATCCATTCATCTGCCAGAATTTGTTTTTCCTGTTTTAAATTGAAATGCAATTCCCAATTCACATTTTCCCATACTTATCTGTTCATGCTACAATTTATTTTGGCACTTTTGGTACATGAGTAACAGAAGCCATGCCTGAAAGTGCAAAGAGATGTCTACCTCATGCTTTTTCGACTGTGTGAATAACCTTTGGTTTAAGAACAGAACATGCCGTTTGAAAGTCAGCCAAGCAGCGTGTTAGAACCAAATAAGGCGGACAAGCCATTGCCTTGAATAGAGAGAGTGGTTGTGTAGAGGCACATGCTGACGATCACCACTTTCCATTGATTGCATATAAAAATCTGCATCAGTATAAAGGAGCTCAGTGTTGATCTTGGCTCCAACCACAAAACTCACAACCTGTATTTATAAGGGTACAGATGAAACAATAAAGCAGTGTTTCAATAAAGGGTTGCCTGGAAAAAGCGAAAGCCTTAATAGTTTACTAAAGTTATGGAATTTATTCTTCACGTACAGCCTTTTTTGAAAAACACACAGTGGGAATAAATGCAAGCCTGAGGGGTTTTAGATTAAAGCCATTAAAGCAAGGACAGATTAAAAGTTTTTTCTTTTAAAAAAAAGCCAAACTAAAACCTGTTTTGCATCCAAGTGCTCAGATACTGATAGGATTATAAAAGAAATGTATTTTGAAAACAAGCATCTAGTTTCCACATTTTCACATTTTTACCCTCTTGCCTGGCAGCTGGAGCATCTGGGTTTTGAATTCTTAACCTAGTTTGAAACCTTGGTGAGAACGCATATCACGGACGGGAAGGTCAATAGAGATTTCATTAGCTCAACATTTGTGCAATACACTTCTATTGATTTGCCCTGCACACAGGAACATATTTATATTTTAATTAACCAAAATAATGGAAAATATTAGAAGTAAAGTGTGTGGGCGACAGACTCTCAAGTAATGTCTGACAGACAATCAGTCAGGTCTGTAACTAAAAGGCCAACCATTAGGCTCACTTCCAAAGGCGCAGGAAGGTGAAGTAATATCTCGTCCTTATGGGGTACAGATCATTATGTTAAAACCCCAAAATTTAATTTACCTCTTGTGCATTTAATCAAGATTAGTGGAAGATCCCAGTGAGCTTTGCTTATCATCGCACTGTGTAGTTGGATGCTACCATTCACACAATATAGTAATACACATTTTTGAAATGTAATGCATATTTTTTATCTACTTTTGGAACAGAGTTCCCGTGAACCAACTTGGCGTACTTTGGTTTCCGGAAGAAGTCCCCACTTGGCGATTCCATTAAACTCCGAGTGGAGATTCCTTCCTGTACCAGGAAGTACATTAAGCCAACTTGTGGGAGCTCTGCTTCCTTATAAAGAAATCCAGTTGGAGATTGGTGCATATTAGACACCATTCTGAAATACTATGTTTTATGTAGGTAGATATCAAGCCTGAAAATACTCAATAGATTGAGAGCCGGCAGAGCTCCTTTCAGCTTTCAGAACTGCCAAAATCAGGAAACATATTTTTGATGCTGGTGCACCACCCAAACCACAAAATGAATCACTCACCATGATATAAGAATTCTGCGATCTATATTGTCACAATCACAAATGCCAAACCACACAATAACTTATTTTGCTGCATTATCCTGCAATTGATGTTCGCTGTGGCTTCCTGCCTATCAGATGCTTGTTTCCCACATCCCACAATTTATCACACAAAGGAATAACAAGATTGTTTTGCTATGAGCAAATATTTAACCTTTATTCCTGTTCCTGGTCAAAGATTTAAAATAAAGTCAAAGACAATGAAACAATAATCCAAGTACCAGCTTTCCTTCCTGTTAGAACTAAGAAACAGAAATATTATTGAGGAAGTGCCGTTATATTCAGTTGTTCCTTCTCGCCGTAACAATACATAGCTTCTCTTACCAGTAGATTAATAAACAGTTTTCCAAAATTGCCCATTATCTAAAATGTTTTCCGACTAGCATTAAAGGGGAAAGTTGTACTATTACATTGTCTTGTATAATATATTTAACAATTAACAACAACAATTACATCTGTACAGAGGCTTTCACATCAGGAGGACAGTCCCAAGGCACTGAACAAGCAGGGATCTACACCCGAGTTGGTGGTTGGGATCAGGAGGGGTGGAGGGCAGGGAGGGTAGGGGTAGCATAGTCGAAAAGGAGGGTCTTGAGACAGGTCTTCAAGGAGGCTAGGCAGGGGGAGAGGTAGAGGGACTATGGGATGGAGTTCCAGAAGGTTGGGGGCAGAGAGGCTGAAGGCCCACCCACCAATGGTAGGGGATGTGAAGCAGGCTGGAGCTAATAATTACATCTAAGATTTCCGAACAAACGGCTGCTTCAAGTAACCAGATACATTTCACAGTGACTCCACGTTTAACACAATCTACTTCCAGAGTGGACTTACAGTGAGTGAGTCAACAGGAATTTTAACGGAATTATTTAAGGAATCCAGTTGAGAAACACTCCAAGTCAGACCCCAATAACTTTTTATTGTAGAATGTAATTGGCAGCTTATTAGAAATAGTATCTCAGAATTCAACATTTATACACCTAAGTAATAATAATAATAATAATCCTTGCATTTGATATAGCGCTTTTCACGTCAGGAGGACGTACATTTTATTGCACATACAATTCCTTTGATAAAGCAAGCTATTTTATACTTCACTTATAGTAGCAAACAGGAGCTAAAATAACCCAGAATTTCCCCACTATAAATAGTGTAGTTTTGTTTAATCTGGCTTTTCGCTCCTGCTTACCTGCTTACTGTTTCAGTGCTTCTTTAGGGTTGGGAGAACTTTTGTGTGATCACGGGAAGACAAGAGGACAACATAAGACATCAGTTGACCAGAAATAAAATTAACAAATAAGATTACCTGCCCGTATGTGTTCCTATAGCCACCACAACACCACTGGGATGGAAATCAGCACAATGGCCTGGTTCCTAAAAGAAACCAAATAAATATTTTGAAATACTATGCAGTATTCAATTTTACATTCCCTCCCAAACGAAACTTCCAGGGCCATGGAACCTGGAATTGCTCAATGCAGTCAATTTTGAGTTATAAAATACATCATGTGTGGACAAAGGGATTATTTCTGATTCCAACATGTTTTATGTGCATAACCTTGGTGGTCATAAAAATCATAAAACCTTTTTATCTTTTCTTCTAAAGTTGTAAATCCCCAGAATTCTGGCTTACTACTCTGTTTGGTTTGTGGTGTAAACAGTTGTGGGTGGAAGTTTTTTTTAAAAAAGAAAAGTGTTGCACACCCCCTGTCATAAGTAAAAGCTGTAAAGGTTGGATAATAATTACATCTAAGATTTTGCTCCATTCCAGGGTGTGGTCGACAGAGTTCCACAAGCAAACTTGACGATCCTGGGCACAGCTCAGGAAAAGGTCCTTGGAAGGATGTGTAGCCAAACCCCAGAGTTCTTCTGTGTGACCCTGCCACAAGAAAAACAAACCACATCCATTACAATCATACAAACTGTGCCAGCTTCATTCATAGTCAAGATTTCTTAAATTTTATTAAACAAATGTAACCTGTCTACATTTCGCAATGCAGGAAACAACATACATAAACATGGTACAGGCTATGATCTTACAGAATGGCGGAACATGCTCGAGAGACCGAATGGCCTACTCCTGTTTCTATGTTTCTATGTCTCTTTAGACTCCAAAGATATAACCTGTTTCATTTTTAAACCAGGATCAGGTGGAATTTCAGAAACAATTGTAAATTCATTCTAAATTTGGAAGCTGATTTTCCGCAGTCGTTTTTGGGTACCGCAGGGAAATTTAAAACAAAATGTTGTGTAACAATTAATATTCTTTATTGAGGGACACATTTCCCTTTTCACTTTCTTATTTTAAGAATGTCATATAATACTGTTCCGTGCATCAGACCTACTCATTGTTCCTGTAACAAAAGAGCAATTAATTGAATGAAATTTGACCAATGTAAAAGTAAAGCTGTTACTCACCTGAACCTCCACTTGGAAGCCATCGTTAAAGGTTCCTCTCAAAATGAAGTTGCGTGATGTGCCTATCAGAAACTGATCTCCCTTCCCCTCAGCCACTGCTCGTATGGCTCCAAACTGATCAGGAACCTGGATCAACACAAAAAGTAAAGGCAATTAAAGATGCTGAGCTACTTTGAAAGTTACTTACTACTGCATAGCAATTTAGTTCTAAAGAGAGGCTCTTAGAGCTGGTCTTCGTTTAATTAAAAGATTGAGGGAAAATAGGATACACGTCTTCAAATTGACTCACACCTAAACCACTGATGGCAAGGATTTGCCCAATGTTGATAGCTGATTCTTATGCCAATGTAATTTACAATTGTTGCAACATTGAATTTTTTCACTCGACACTGTTGATCTAAAAATGGTACATCACCATCTAGTGGCAGCCCACTAGTACTGCAACATTCAAATAAACTCAACAGGTTACAACCTTGAATACTTTCTAAACCTTTCGTCTTCTGCAATAAAAGTTTTGAATTAAATATTCAAAAACCCATTTGAAAACCCATACGATTTTCCAGCCAAAAATAGCAACCAGATAAATTGATGAAGTTTAACCCATCCAGCGCTTTGAAACATTCTCCCAACATGAAAGGCACTAAACAAATGTAACTTTGCATTGTATCCTCTGTCTAGATGGAAAGGAAGCAGAAGCCAATCTATAAAAATATTACATCATTTGTGAGAAGGTTTTTCTTCCCCCAGATTGCAAACACACAGCCTTTAGACCAGCTAAGGTTGTGCAATTTTATTGAACGCAAGGGAGTCTTGAAAACAAAAAAACTCCTTCCAATGTACTTAATAAAATTTAACATTGGCTGTATAATTAATTTTGATGTGTACAAGTACTTTTCACGATAGTGCTCTTTCAAATATTGTGTATAGCAGCACTTTCGAAAGTACATTATGTCTCTATAAAAATGCAAGGGTGCATAGCAACAAGATTACCTCAATTTCTCTTTCTGGATTGAGATCGTGATCCCACAGGATGATTTTACGATCTTTTCCGCCCCCTGTAAGCAGCATTCCATTCCTCATCTGACAAAGAGTAAATACACTGCCATCGTGTGCTTTAATCTGCTTGCTGATCTGATATACTCCTAAGCAATGAAAAGAACCAAAATATTATTGAGAACCTTTAGTTCAAAATTATACAGATACATGCCTTCATGTTGACTCACACCTAAACCACCGACGGCAATGATTTTTTCAAAACCAAAAATAATTCAGAGATTAAATTTGGCACATTTTTTTTCAAAGTGATTTCAGCTGTTTTTTCAAGTGATACATTACACAGCAACACCATTAATTACACTTCTGAAATGAATGTACAAACCTCCCAATAGTCATATACCATGATGAACACGACATCAAGCACAAGATTATTTGCTGTTATTTTTCTGTATCTTATTTTTAAAACGTTGCAGTTTTTAAGTTTTCGTATTTTGAGCTCTTCAAAAAAAAAGCTAGCCTAACAGAAAAAACATATATACACACACACATATTATATGTATATGTATGTAATACGTACATGTATACATTTCCAACGTTTGTACCTCCAAATGAGTATCAACTCAAACACTGTCAGGTACAATGCAGGTTAACAAAGGGCCCAACAAAGTGCCTCAACCATAACATTACCACATCAGCATGGAACACATGTTCAGTTACAAAATAAATTCACTACATTTTCCAGTAAATCGTGTGCTGCACTTTGAGACATCCGGCTGAAGTGAAAAGCACACTATCAAGTGCAAGGATTAATATTATTATTTCCATCTCCTACTTATTAGACCATTTGTGTAGTCTGTTTGGTAACATAAGTGCCAATATTTGCTGAAATAGAGCCAATACTATGCTTCCGAATCATCTTTACGTATGATAAAGTGCCTTTCATGTTGGGAGGACATGTTAAGGTGCTTCACAGGATTGACTGTATTTCATAGACAAATGGGGCAGTCAATTTGAGAACAGCAATGTCCCACAAGCAATCAATGAAGTGAATGACCAATTTTATCTGGGGGAATGTCGGCCAGGACACCAGGAGAAACTCCTCTTTAATATCCACCTACAGCAAATAGGACCTTGGCAAGAGTGCTACCAATTCAGACAGTGAATCAGCTCAAATTCATTTATAATAATAAAATTAATAATCCTTGCATTTTGGTATAAGCGCCTTATCATGTCGGAAGGACGTCTCAAAACGTTTCACAGGAATTATTGTGAAATGGAGAGACTGTATTTTGTAGGCCAGCGCGGCAACACAATTTCACACAGTAATGTCCCACAAACAGCCATGAAAAAGTGACATTTCATTTCACCTAGAATAGTCGACAGAAAGAAGAGATAGATTCCACATACACATACCTCCACACATGGAAATTTACCTGTGACTGAAACCCAAGGCTCCACCATGTGCACTGAAATACTGTTGGAAGTTTCACTAGCTAAAACCGCATAGCTTGCTACCGAAAGTAGTCTGCAAAGCCTCCCACTGCTTGCCCAGCTTGGGCCACCCTACCTGTTAGGGCTTTGGCTTGTAAGATTAGCAGGGGAAGATTGGAGTGGGAAAAATCCATGCTTCTAGTGACAGGTCTGCCCTCCAAGTCCTTCTCGGGAGCCTGTTGTGAACAGTGCCCTGGAGAACTGAGGACTTGCCTGACAGGAACTGGACTCCCGAGATCGCTGCAGAGGATCAATTTGATTCCGATATTCTATTGCCAAGCATGTCACTTCGTAGTCAGTTCAGCTCCAAGTAGACCAGCTTATCTCTGCCATCCCCCCCCCCACCTCAGATATTCACCAGTTGCTCACGTCATTTGCGATGCAGGTTTGAGTTGTTGTGAGATGAATGGAAGTTACTTGGAACTCCCTGCAAGATTCCTGGTGAGCGTATAGCTCAGCAAGAAATCTATCAGTTTACACTTTTTGCTGCTGTCGTGAGAACTACCAATTCAGTAAGCTTTAATGAACAAGTCTCAACGGTTTGTGCTGTCTGCGTATTGCCAAACTGCGTCAGAATATAATCTTAAGGAATACAAACTACTTTTAGGCAATAACTTAATAGGCAGATTTAGTTATTAAAACATTTAAAAATAACATTCAGCAAACCCTATTTTAACTGATAATTTGCACAAACCTAAACTATTTACCGAACGCCCTATAAATCCCTTCCTTTGAAAATAAAACTTTTACCATTGGATGCGCCCTAAGGCAGGTATGACAAATAACAGTAATTAATAATTAATGATTGCAATTACTAACTTTGAACGTCATGCTTTTACATTTTGCATATACCTTTGGGTCCTTTCCCCTGTGTGGATTCCACAGTTGTTCTTGCCCATATAAGCATAATTCCACCAGAATCTCCCGTGAGGACATCACCATTTTCTAGGAATGCTAAACACTGCACAAATTTTGGTTTTTCATATTTCTGAAAGAAGTATATATATAAAAAAGCAATTTAGAAAATGTGGTGGAAGAAACGATTCTTTCAAGATAAGATGAATGTTCACATTGAGAATTTCCCTTCTCCAATTGTTCGTCTTATTTCAACTTTAAGGCCATACAGAAATTCATGATTACTCACAGACCTTACATTATCAACGTTTTTACAGCAAAAATCCCAAATTATATATAAAGTGTATGGAAAGCATTACAACATTGAACTCCATTTAAAATACCAATGTTATCAGCATCCACCTGGAAAAACAAAATGTTTTATAGCATTATATGACAAATCATAACTTTGACAGATGTCAAACTTGCTAACCTTCATTAGCCAAATTTGAAAGCTTTTGGCCAAGAGAAATTGAGGGCAGAAATGGTAGTGGAAGATTGGCAGGAGCACACCCACAATTGGATGACTTGCTGCAGCTCATGTTTGACAGCTTCTGCCTGCTACTATTCAACCTCCATTAGATCACGCTACAAGCGAACATTGCTACATTCAATGAAGTCTAATGGCTGGCCAGGAAAGGTTCGTCAGGATTCCTAATGATTTCATTATTAAATGGTTCTCGGTAGCTTTAAATACTCGACAGTTGCTATTCACTGAAGTCCAAAGCTTTGTTAACACTGTGGGTCCAATAGGGTAATGAGAGGCAGCATACTTCAGGCCTCTGCCTGAACTTCCTACTGATGTTGAAATGTCTCTTCTCTCAGTCCAGGCTGCTGGCAGTGACTGAAGGGTAGCAACCAGAAGCTGAAAATACTGGGGCTACACTTTGAATGACACTCAATTGTCAGCCATTTGAATATCTCTCATCATACAGTCAGGAGCCCAATATACTCTCAGCAAAAGAGGAAATAATTTGCCACTGGCAGAAATTCTATGGCCGACTGATGGTTTGAGATCCACTACACTGAAAACATACCAAATAACAACAGCAACATCTTGTACTTATATAACGCCCTCTACGCCAGGCGACATCTCAGAACACTTATACCTACTATACCAACTTCCAAAGGATTCATGATAGTACATATTTGTTGCACTACGCTTTTCATCAAATTGAGTGACTGCCAGGACTGCCTTCTTACATCTAAAGCTGCATTGATACTAAACCTCTCTGGTACTGAGCCAGTGTGAATCATGCTGCATGCTTTACATAACCTGGATAGATGGTTGAAGTGTAGTGCACAGCAGACTCACTGCAAAGCTTTGGTGATCCACTCAATGTCCGATATTACAAAGGCGATTGTACAACCAGCTCTTTAATAACGTTTGAAAATATAGCATGAAGCTTAGCTTCTGTAATGCACAGAACAATAGAAGGGCGTATGCATTGTTCAGTTCAGAAGCCCACAAGACCAATTTCAAGAAACGTTTGATCTGCGTGGGTGGCAAACTGCTAAGAGATCAACATTACTTTTGCATTTTTCCTTCCAAATGAAAAAACAACCAGCTAATTATATAACTTTAAAATACATTATTTGAATGCTTTGAATGAAGCGCTCTGAGGCGCCATCTGGCGTGGAGGCGCTATGTAAATCCAAGTTGCTGCTACTTTTGTTATGCTGCTAATGAAGAACAACTGGCATTTTGTTCTTCAGAAAATCAGTATTAACAATTTACTCAAGTACTTTTAGAACAGTCGTAGTTGTCGATTAAAAAGTACATTTGCAGCTTACTACCCATATAGACTATTTGTGATGTACCAAACGTACCCCAAATATTCCTTGTTTTCTAGCCAGTGAGTTCCCATTCCATGTCCAGAAAAAGACGTGTGACTTGCCACAAGTGACTATGGCATTGGGGTCTGTAGGGTGGAAATCAGCCGCAAGCACAGCCTCATTGGTACTCTGTCAAAATACAACAGAAAAGCTTTGCAATAAATATTTGATTTGCAATAAAAATGGAGTAAAGCAAACACAATACTCCACAAACACAAATACTATATTTGTTTGTTTAATTGTTTAATGACATTTTTAATTTAAAATGTTGTCCAACTAACTGGAACATCAGCAGTGAATAAAATGCAACCTCCTTGAAATAAATTCCTGCTGTACAAGTGATATGCTTACCTTTATTTCAGCAATTTTGGATTTCCTTTGCCACTCCCACACAGTCAGCATATGTTCATTGGAGTCATCCACTACACACAAATGGGTACCTGAATCCTGGGGTGTTTAAAACACATGCAACATCACTGTAAACATGTGTTTCAATGCAAAAAGTAAATTAAATGTTTGTATATTTAGGTGTAGAGTGATGGGTTTGATTTGACTGATCTAACCATCCAACTTTGCCAAGTATGAAATTGATAACAACTTGCATAACCTTCACACTGTTAGTGTGTGGGAGTGCTTAATTAGAGCTGCATTGCATTAGTTTTCATTTCAAAGGACACATTTTTCCATTGTTCATATGAATCATAATCAGTCTCATGTGAAGAAATGTTTCAAAATCCTAAGAAAGTTTGCAAAGTCAGTCACAATTGTTCATTCCTCCTTCGTGCCAAGATGGTCTTTCTTCAATGTTATTGTCAACTAATTCTCACCAAAGTAGTATAGATTGTGCCACTCAGACATCCCTCAAGTTTCAAGCCAGATTTTGAGGTTTTAATTCATAGTATGCAAAATATTCTTGTTTGATGACTGTAGCTGGGTATTTGCAAATCAGGCAACAATCAGCAGAACAACAAAGATGAGCAGAACCAGATGCATTTAAGCTGAATTCGAGGTGGATTTTTCTTTCAGTTACCAACTTTAGAAGTCTTAGAATTAGTTTCTGTACATGTTGATGAATTTTGAGCCAAATTTATCACCACGGTTCTTAGGTTCAATATAGGTTGATGACATTATGAATATTAGTTTCACAGTTGGTTCACATAGTATGATCAAACCAAAAAAAGTAATGAAAGAACAATACGTCTAAATAAGTTTGCTACAATTGAGAGGGTTCCTATTGTGCCTCACTGCAGTAAATCAATACCACACTGAAACGTACTTATTTTTGGAGTACCAAAAAGGTTAAGAAACAACATGTGAAACTTAACTACAGACAGACTCTAGAAGTAAATTTGGGAGGCTCTCAATTTTCACTGAACCTGCTTGGGCTGAACTTTGCACAGCTCAATGCAATGTACTTACTTAGTGGGTCACCCATATAAAGAGGCACATCTCAGGTACATTCTGCTAAAGCTGCACATTCCCTGAAACTGAGAAAAAATTGGCAGGGCAACAAGGCAACCTTTGTTGTTTGCTACCAGACATCCTTTTCTCCTTTGTGTTACTGAAAGTGCCCTACCGTAAGGGGCCGTTGCACAATCGCAAGTTTCTGCTTTGGAACGCATAGAGCATCTTTTCAAAATAAATAAGGAACCAAAGCTTGGGCAGGCAAATAAAAATGCCTCAGAATTCAGCTTGCAGCGATTTTCAAAGTGAGTCAAGTCTGGATATGCAAGACAGAAATAGCAAAATTTGGCACCGCCGATACATCTTTCCAACATACATTTAGAGACAAAATAGCCCATATTTTTAAGTATAGGCCAAGGTATGTGCAATTATCAGATAAATCTATCACTATTATTACTTTCTCAGCACCAAATGACCTTTTCCGCAATGGCAAAAATAAATGTCAGTGCAGGCACACTTCAAAAGATTGAGTTCTTTGGGAACACCCCTAAGTTTTCTTTTCAAGTCAGCAAATATTCAAAACAAAATCACCTTAGGGCCCAAGGTACTTGGCATTGGTAATAAAAATGAAAAACGTACTGTGATAAATTATCAAATACAAAGCAGTTTTAATACTTACAGCTTTTGAGAAGGCCAAAGAACCAACTCCTCTTTCAAATGTTCCAAGACCAATTATCTGTAATGTTTGCAAACTGACTGAATCCCACACTCGCACATGGGGCTGTAGGGGCTGAAGTGAAATGATTATAAGCTTTGTATTTCGTTAAAATATTTTTTAAAAAACCTGTTGGAGTCATTCAGTTGTTTTTTGGATTCAAAAGGTTATTACCACAGACTTTTTGTTAAACAAAAAACACTATGCATTTTTCCCAAGTAATGCTTAAACATGGCCACTGTATAGAATTAGTTGCATAACTATCGAGACTGAAAAAGCATCAGATCCCATCATGTTGAATACCATCAAACTGCTGGAGCACAAACGTGGTTTCTTGCCTCGCATGAGAGCACTCACTCATGTAGGTTTGCGCTTATAGGTTCAAATGCTTCTGATCAATTTATTAAGATTCAAACTATAAGTAGGAGTGAACTGTCAAATAAAAGGTTCAACATTTCAGTCACCCTGCCACAAACACTCAGCAACAGTTAGTTTTTGAACAATGTCAATGAGGCGTTCCTCCACCCCACCTCTGTAACCTCCTGCAACCCAAGGACCTGGACCACTCCCTCAGTTCAGCAAAACAGCCTGCTCAGCTTGTTTCATGCCCCCCGCTCAATCTGCCATTATTAGGTGAGCTTTCCCTGTTCTCTGCAACCATATTCTGGAGTCCCTCAGCCTTGACCCCTTTCTTGCCTTCAAAACTTGCCTTTAGACGTATCTTATCAACCGTGATTTTGAACCTTCTACTATCCTCAGCTCTCTCTCTCACACCATCCACCCCCCCCACACACACCAGCTGAGGAGGCTTCCAGTCAGGTTTTATAGAGCACTTTGAGAAGTCTTCCTAACATGAAGGGTGCTACATAAATGTAAATTGTTATTGTATCTTTTGGATAGCTCCATTTCTAAAAAAAATACGGCAGGCCAACTGGTCAGAAAGCATGACCTGAGCAGAAGTTTCTAAAATGTAACCGAATGCCATATCTAGATGGCATGATGGGAAAACAGACAGGAGTCCCTTCTCTCTTCTTGGTTTCAAATGGACATGATGTTACCTGCTCACACCCTCACTGAATTTCTACAAATTGGGTGAAAATAGATGGAGGTAAAAACACATGAAAAATAACAGAACACTGGTAGAACTTCTTATTGGGCAATCCTCCAAAGTACAGCCGCCTCTCTCCTCTCTCCCAGAATTTGCATGGAGGAAGATTGCAATTCTTATTTATATACAGAGCCTGAATTAATCTTCTTCTATACTAATAAAACGACAATGTCTGTCTGCGCTTCAAGAAGGATCTCAGTAAACGATTGACGCAGAGACATGATTTATACCTCATCGGAAAGGTCTTGTAACTGGGAGTGACATGGGCATATTAGTTTTCAGGTATCTCCTATCGTTCGTTAGTTATTTTCAGTTTTGCGTAGTGACACTTGGTGGCCGCGCATCACAGAGCACCTATGTATGTAAGCACGCACTGCAGTTACACCTGGTGGCCGCGGCGCTGTGGCATCCTGCATCACAGAGCAGGCACGTAGCCAAGCGGTGCAAACAAAATAAAGGACATAGACGAAGCTAATCCACAGCAACAACCACAAAATTACATTTTTAAAGCCCCGAGTCCTCTCACTGAGTCCTCCCACAGGAGTCCTCCCAGATGAGTATAGATAAAGACGAAATGTCTGTCTGTGTGTCAATCTACACTCCATATTGGATCCTTTGCTAAATTGTTGTTCTACTCCAAAACAATCTTGGAGGCTAAGGACAACACCGGCTTCTCTTCTCCATCATGAACCGGCTCCTCCACCCACCCTCTCATGTCTCGCCCATCCTCACCTCAAATGCCAACTGTAAGGCGATGCTGGACTTCCTTGAATCCAAAGTTGAGGGAATCCACTGCCACTGCATCTGCTATCCCCTCCCCATCTCCTCCTCCCACCCCGATGCCTACCCATCGCTTCCACCACACCTTTCAACCTATCTCCCCCTCCTCTCTCATCACCACCATAACCCGTATGAAACCTACCACCTACACCCTCGACCCCATCCCTAACCCTCGCCTTACCTCCCAGCTCCACCTCCTTGCCCCTCTACTCACTGACATCATTAACCTCTCCCTATCCTCTGGTAATGTTCCCACCCCTTTAAAAACAACTGTCATCACTCCTATCCTTAAAAAACCCACCCTGGATCCTTCTCTACTCCCCAGCTACAATCCCATCTCCAACCTCCCTTTCCTCTCCAAGGTCCTGGAACGAGTTGTTGCTTCTCAGCTTCGCTCCTTCCTCTCCCGCCACTCCTTTCTCGAACCCCTCCAATCGGGTTTCCATGCCGCTCACAGCACAGAAACAGCCCTGGTCACAGTGACAAATGATTTTGTGTCCATCTGCGACCAGGGCTCCCTCTGCCTCCTCGTCCTCTTTGACCTCTCTCCTGCTTTGGCACTGTCGACCACTCTATCCTCATCCACCGCCTCTCCTCTCACCTCAACCTCCTCAACCTCAGTCCTTGACTGGCTCAGATCGTACCTCTCACACCGCCTGCACTTCATCTCCACCTACAGCTTCTCCTCTAGCCCCCAGACTGTCTCGTGCAGTGTTCCTCAGGGCTCTGTCCTTGGTCGCCTCCTCTTCAAAATCTATATGCTCCCGCTTGGTGACATCATCCACAGACATGGGGTCAACTTCTACGCGGATGACACCCAACTCTTCCCCTTGACTCCAGGATCATTGGTGTCCTGACAGAATGTCTGTCAGACACCAAGTCCTGGATGAGAGCTAACTTTCTTCAGTTGAACATCAACAAGACCGAGGCTCTCCTGATTGGCTCCCGTCAGCGCCTCCTCACCTCAGGCGCTGACAGCATCACCGTCCATGGTTGCACACTCCACCTTGCTAAGCCAATCCGGAACCTTGGGGTCTTGTTTGACCCTCAACTATCCTTACTACCCCACATCTGCACCATGACCCGCTCTGCCTTCCCCCATGTCCACAACGTTGCCCGGCTCTGTCACTGTCTCACATCTCAGGCCGCCGAAACCCTCATACATGCTTTCATTACATCGAGGCTCAACTATGCAAACTCATTGCTTGTTGGCCTCCCACAACTCCTCCCTCCACAGGTTGCAGATCATCCAGAACACTGTAGCCCATGTCCTCTCTTGCACTAGGCTCTGTGACCCAATCACCCTCATCCTTGTCCAACTCCACTGGCTTCCCATCACACAGAGGATACAGTTCAAGATCCTGGTACTCACCTTCAAAGTCCTCCATGGTCTTGCTACCCCCTACCTCTCCGACCTCCTAACCTCCTACATCCTGTTGGCTCCCTCCGCTCGATGGGCTCTGGCCTGCTTCACCCCACTTTGCTTGTCCAACTATTGGCAGGTGGGCCTTCTGCCACTGGCCCCCACCCTCTGGAACTCCATCCCGCAGTCCCTCCGCGTTGCCCCCTCCCTTGCCACCTTCAAGAACCATCTCAAAACCCTCCTCTTCGACTGTGCTTTCAATCACCATGCTTCCCCCCTGCCCCCCACCTTCCCAACCCCCAGCTTGGGTCCATAACTCTGTCTGTCCAGCGCCTTGGGACATCCTTCCGACGTGAAAGGTGCGTTACAAATGTAATTTTGTTGTTGTTTGGTTGCAAGCGAATCTGCAACGGGTACAGCAAGTAAAGAATAAAAGGAGAAACAGAAATTGTGCTCAGCAGCAATTCCTTCACTATACCCCAAACGTGGGTCAGTGCAAACCCAATTGTTATCAGGAGGACTGATCATACTCACTCTTCCATCTTTGTCTACTCCAGCTATCTGTCCTGTTGCAATCTTGATTTTGTCTGGGTGAACTGCAAGGCTGAGGAGTGGGGATGAAAAATCGTAAAACAACAACGTGCTCTGGATAAATATCAAGTTGTACATTTTTTAATTGAATAACTTAAGCAGAACCATAAAATAAATGTCATGATTTGGATAAAACAGATCCAATTTAGGCTTCAACTGAAATGTATATGAGTTCCAGAATCAAATCCACACTTCTGAATGTGCCCAAACAAAATAAGCTACCTGATGGCAAAGGACTTTTCATTTGGAACTGAAGCTATTCAGTAGGTTTATTGTGATCATGTTGAATATCCTCATTTACTTACACGACATAGTGAGAGGGTGTTTGTGAGAGCTACTATAAATACTGCAAGTTATAGCCCAGGTATCAATAATGTTGTTAGTTCCAGCACTGTGATGAAGGAACAAACGGTCAATAAGAAAATTCTTGGGGCTTATAAATAATAAAATCAAACACAGACATGTTTGAGCTGTTCTTTAAGAGGCATAGCTTGACAATATCCATGCACCATGAATATTCATGAAACCAATAACCCAAAATCTACTGTGAATTTTATACTACAAAAAAGGTACAAATTGCCATTGCAGGCAAAGCCATTGTCACTGCAGGCAGCTCCATTGCAGCTGCAAGCCATTAACAAAAGGAACACATCACAAACATGGGTGGTTTTCCAAACTCCTATCAGAAGCCCCATACCTTTAGCCAATGGCTGATTTGCTTACAGGTACCATGTGCTGAGCAAGCAAAGCCTGCACAGACTCTCTGACCTTCAGGGCAGGAACTGCTGCCTACTAAATAGTTATGAGAGGCGTTAAAAAAATAGTTGCATAGGCCATCAAATAGGGCAATTACTACAGCTTCAGGACTGGGAGCCAGTGTTGCACAATTGTTTCCAGAAAACTATCTGCAATATAAATTAAGACGTGCTAATTTAAGACTAGAAAGGCATAGCCATTCGTAATCAGATCAGATGGTAGCTCTATTCAAACATGTATGGTAAGTTTGTGTATAGATTCACAGATAGCTGCCCGACAGGAGAACTTTTAAACAGAAAACAGAGTTTCCTCTTCCGTCTAGCTGGGCTGTTCAGAATCTCCAGACTCACAACTATTGCATAACCAGCCAATGAGAGAATCAAGGAGTCACTCTGAGAAGAATTCTTTCTTGATCAGACCAAGGACAATGTCTATTCCTGTAAACATCATTACGAGTTTCTTAACATTTTGTTAACATTCACCCACAAAACATACAATCAATTCACTTTACAGTATATTCCATATATTCTGTGAAGCGCTTTGAGACGTCTCAAAGATGGATATATTATGATCAATTTATTGAACTAGATAGAACAGCTCGTAGTATTGTCTTTATACAGCTATTTTAAGAGCCTGCTGGGTCTGAAGATCCAGACTGATTCGTTTCTACAGAGGAAAGGAACCTACAATAACCGAAAGAGCTTCCTAAAAGGCAATGTAGTTTGCTTACGGAGATCGGGAAGGTAGTTTCTGCTACATATTTACCTTCTAAAGATTCTTGTTGCAAAATACAATTTCAAGTGAGTCAAACATTTAATCTGGTGATCCTGTAAACAGTTGAAATCAGCTGGACGTCGCCAGGAAAAGACTCAGCATGATTAGTCCAACAAAGACAGCCACTTCACAGAAATATACGTCAATGCTGAAAATGAACTCTGACATTAAACCGCACATAAATTGGCAAAACTTTTGTAGTGAGTTCATTCTTTGAGTGCTCATGATATATCAAATACGAATTGGACTATCATTCAGCTTCACATATGGAGCCAAGCCTGCTACCGAATTGGCTCCATCGACCGTTTGGTTTTCCTGGAAGAGATTGCTCAGGCAAACTATAAGAATGTAGCTATTGTTCTAGGATTTGCATACAAACTTCTAGCACAAATTTATGTTTTCCCTGAATCACATGAATAATTCTCTTAAAACTACAGGGAATGAACTAGTGACTTCATGTATATTAGTAGAAATTTCTGGTATTCAACTTTTCCAATATTTTTGTATAAACATTTTCTTCTTTTCTCACCATTTAATAATAATAATAATAATAATAATCCTTGCATTTGATGTAGCGCTTTTCACGTCGGGAGGACGTCCCAAAGCGCTTCACAGAATACACTGTAAAGTGAATTGACTGTATATTTGTGGGCAAACGCGGCAGCCAATTGCGCACAGCAATGTCCCACAAACAGTCGTAGATTGAAAATGACCAATTTATTATTGTTTTTAGTTTTGGAGGGATTATTTAGTATCATATGGGAAGATTTATGTTTATGAGGTACAGTTTTCCAAACCATGGAACTCACAAAGTGTTGGGAAACCAAAGGTCTGCTTGTTTCAACAAAAAAAATCTTCAAACAAGTCCATTCTTGTAAATTCCTGATGGGGAAAGAAAAATTGTACAACTGGCTCACCATTTAACACAATCTGTGTGACCCAAGTAGTGTCTTTGTGTCCTCTCCTCAACATTATACAGCACCACAACAGATGCTACGAAATAGACAATTTCTCCAGTAGGGAGGAGGTAGACATTGGAACGACAGTCCCTCCCTCGATAGCCATATCTATTATTTTAGTTAAGGACATGTTAAATTGAAATGGACTTACTAAACCATCTTTTTGCCCTCAGATACATTTTATTATAACATTTCCAGCATTACTTAAAATGCAACAACTCGTACTAAGGGGAAGAAACTAGAGTTCAAACTAAATATTTTACACATCTTTTAAATAAGCAAGAGTGTTAAGGGGCAATTCAAATCTTTAAGGTATTCACAAGCTACTTATAATTCTCTTACAATATATAAAACTAAACCAGATCATTTTAAGAGTGAATTTGGTATAGTGGTGCAGTAAAGGAGCAAGTCAGTACTTGGTAAATGGACAGCTTTTAATAGGTTAGTCAGTCCTTAAGGCGAGTATCTAAGCAAACCCGTTATTTTAAACCTGACTAACCGCCATAGTTCTCCACTGGATGACATCATTCACATTTTGGACTGCAGGTATTGACTACTAGTTTTGTTTGGCTACTAGTTGATTCATGAATCTTGAGATGGAGCTTCTAAATTATTGTTTATTCCTTCATTCACAAATAACAGTTATTAAAGAAAGGAATTATGGGAACAAATGCAGTAAAATAGTTTTAAACATTTTTGGCATATAACTATTCTGTAATATCTTTCTTCCAGCATATATTTACTTGAAAGAGGCTTTTGGTTAAATTCCTTTTCTTTCAAAACAACCACACCTTCAACAAAACCACAGATCATTGTGGAACTAAGTTTACTTTATGCAGTAAGTCTCTTGTTAAGATCCTGAAAGTAAACCAAATTAAATCAGATTCTGATTACTCCATACGAGGGCATGCCAGATCTGTGTAATACTACAGTTATTGTTTAAATAATTTATACAATATAAAAAAACTCAAGAAAAAATGTCTATTCCACAGCCACCAACAAACACATAAAACAGGCACTGTATCATATGAATTTATCAGTAAATCTGCAAATCTACTATTTTGTCTAACCTAATTTCTTTTTAGCATTTTAGAAAGCTGAAAAAATCACCCCAGTTATATACCCACAGTACAGAATAATTCTCCAATTTGCAGTGACTGCATAGGTTATGCTATTCAATGGGATATGCCGATTCGATGAAGAATAGATACACAATATGTAGATTCCAGATTTAAGTGCAGTATTTATAAAATACTTAAAATTAGCAACTGATTGAAATACCATAGGTGAATGGTTTTAGGCAAGCAACATGTCAAGGATACACCCACTCGAGCTTCAGCTTCTCAGAAGGCAGTTCTGACTTGATCTCATCGTAATTTGTTACATCAGAAGGAATGTACATTGTGATGGGACGTCCCCGCATGAACATCTTGATCATATCTCCCTCTGTTTAAAACAAAACCATTCCTGTTAGTAAAGCTATCTGGGTTCTGTAGCTGCAGTTGGGAAAATGCATTTATGCATGCTACATGCAATGTAGATTACAGCACATGGTTACCTCGAAATTTAAGAAGCAATTAAGCAATTAATAGGATTTTGTTTCATTAAACGTTTACTGCTATACCTTGGGTCATGACATTTTGNAAAAAAAACTCATTCTAACTTTACTTCAAAGCTGTAACTCGTGCAAAACTAGCTGTTTTGTTGTACTTTGTAACAATTAAAATCTTGAAAACATTTCAAAGTACTTTTCTTGGCAAAAGATCCTAAGCTATTAGCAAATTTATTTAAACCATAGTCCAATCTTCTTTAGATTGTTTGATTGACACAGAAGGGGAATGTGGTCATAGAATGGGCAATTTGAAGATAGTAAATGTGGTAAATTTAGCAGAACCAATAAGTTTGATCCAAAGCATAGTTGAAGGTCATGAATGGAGGCAATAAATCCAAAAAGCCCCCAAGAAATAAACTTCAAAAGACATTTTAATGCAGTACCACTTCTACCTCCCCATGGTACTATAAACTCCCTAGTTGTCCAAAGTAACCAAACCTGAATTCTTCCTTAATGAAAAATATTTTTTATACAATGGTGAATTCAAAATGGTGAAATATAACAATAAAAATGCTATAGCATTGGCTGACAATATTGTGATTAAACATTTTAATATGGAAAAAGAAACCACAGCAAGGAAATATCGTTTTATTTCACCAAATGGAAGCAAGAGTAAAAAAAATGCTTGTTTTTCCAATTTAGAAAGCTATCTCTAGTATCACATTAAAGGCCCACAGAGTCGTAGTGGTATAATTCTGGACTGCGAAAACATGAAAAGATAGCAAGTGGAGGCCTAATTATTCTATTTAGTTAAGTGTAGAGATCTTGCTCAGATCATCAATCACCTCCCTCTTACATTGGTGCCCAACTCATTTCCCTTTACAAAACATTAATAATGTTTACTGGGTATTCGATGTTCTGGAAAACAAAATAGTCATTCCAAGTGTTGTTGCATGGTTATCCATTTACTGTAGATTAAACAAACCTACATTTTATTAACACGTCATGACCCAAAGGAGATGCTTATTTCAAACCAATGCAAGTAATTAGCTAAACCATTTGTTTCCTTATGCCAATAATAAGATAGTAAAAGCAACATGCAAATTAGGAAGTGAAATAAGGTGAACCATGATAGAAATGTACAATTAATAATATCTATCATGCCTTAACCCTGCAGACCTCATCTCTCGAATGTATTCGCCTAAAAAAAACTTCTTGTAAAAGCAGTTGCATCCAAGAAGAACTTGGAATGGTCCAAAGTGGGAAGACAATTGCAGCACTGGAGAGGGTACAATGAACATTCAGTGGGATGATCTTAGGGTTGAATGGAAAAGCTAAAATAAAAGGCTTCAAAAATAGGGCTGTATATATCATCAGAAAAGAAATTAAGGGAGGAGATAATGGATGTATTCAAAATTATGGAGATATCAATATAGTAAACTGCAAAGTTATCTTGGTTGTTAAATTGGTATCACCAGACTATTCAGTTATGACTGGAAGGGCAAACGTGAAAGCTGGAGTTTGGGTTTTAAACACACACAGCGGGTTATTAGGATGCAGAATGTGTTGCCACATGTGACTATCAAAGATAAGTCAGGGACATTCAAAAAGGGAATTATGTAAGCATTTGAAGAATAAAAGTTGTAATAGGATATGTTGAAAGAATAGGGAAATAGGATGAGGGTAGGTAGCTCCAGTGAAGGAAGCTTGCATGACACAGGCATGTTTGGCCTAATGGCCTCTTCTGTGCTGAAATCTCCGAGTCTGTAATTGCTGGCCAATTTTACATGGAAACATTTATATTTAATTTCAACAGGCAAGAAAGCTCCAAGAAATCTGGGTTTATATATGCGCCACAGGTCATTTTATAGCATTCTGTCATCCCTCCTTAAATGCAAAATACTACATTATTAAAGCCATTTTAAATACCAATCTGTATCTCATTCCTTAAAGGTTCACTAAATCACATAATAAATTGACTTCTAGAAATGATATAGACCAGAACTAACCAATCATACAATGAATTATTCCAAACATTACCATCAGCAAATGCTCTAATTAACTTGAATAAAACAGACACAAACTAATACACCACTGGCCAAGCTTGAAATCTTGGGAATGGACAAAAACACAAAAGATCCAGAAAAACTGGAAGGCAGCCAACATTACAACTATCCTTGTCAACTACAATGGCTAATTATTTAACATGTCGTGAGTTGTTACAACACTCCTCTTCACATTGTGCCAAACCTATCCAGCGATGATTAAATGCTTAGTCAAAGCTGCACTTCAATTTTAAAATTCTATTCACAATTAATCTGTCATTCACCAAACAATCTGAAACTTCAAGACTTCAATTCACACATTATAAAATAAATTCCCCATTGCAAGGAGAGGATAATAGTGAACAGTCATGTTTGCCATTAGCAGTTTTAAGAAAAATGATTAATTAAGAGAATTCTCCAAAGGTCTCCACTGCTTGTGCTAAGCTCATATGAACCATGCTAATGCATTTTGTTTGTTTACTATCATTTCACCTGAAGACACTGAATGTCTGCTGGAGATTGTTCCACGCACCCCAGCAGCTTTCCAATAACTCACCTAAGTGACAATTTGTCACATGAGATAAATACTGTATTAGCAGGGGATATACTGTATTAACCATTGGGGACACCTCAGCTTACTGTGATGCCAGCTCTTGCCTCATTCAATATTACAAACGATTCACAATGGAAGTGCAGTGTGTTCTTGGATTTCTAACATGAGATAGGCATAAATTCCACATATGAAATAGTATAAAAGAGATCAGAATAAATTATGTAGAGCAGCTATATTTGGCATTATATTTCCAACATGAGAGGTGATACTTCACACTTTCAGACAGAGAAGTTACAACCGGTATCCATCCACTTGTAGGTGTGGGTGCATGAAGGAACAATTCTTTGCTTCATCTAGTTCTACTTTTGTGTGGGTAAATAAAACCAACAATAACCATAAGTAAAATTAAAAACACTTTACTCCCGGCAGTATCAAGTTTGTACTGCTTGCTCCACATTATTTTGAATGACACTGAAAACAAAAACCTTCACAATTGCTGCCTATATCAGCGCAGTTCATTGCCAAACGCAGCACTAGGATTATTAAGGGAGCAACATAAGTAACAACACATGGTGAATTGTGCTGCACAGGCATTTTTGAGCATACATGTGAGAGGCAAGGAGAATAAGAGAACAGAGGATTTTAACCTAGAGATCTTTTGGAATTCAAAATATTTGACAGGTAAAACACCAGTTACCAGGTGACTGGACAAAGGTCATTGAAGACCCAAAGCTACCTGTAACAGTTTCAGCCAAAGCTATATTTTGTGCTGAATGCGAGTGAACTAACAGCATAAACTACCCTGGGTTCTGCACTAAATCAGGTTTCAAGGAGGCCACAAAGATTGTTGCTGTGAAATGATATACAGGCACAGCGGGCAATTTCTCAAGTTCAAGGATTAAAGAGGCGTTTGCTTCTTTCAGTTAGAGAATCAAAAGGTGACTCAAAATTAGCATAATTCATTATTCAGCAACTACTATAATTCTTGGTGATTTATACAGTGGAGACTGTTAGGATTAAAACACACTGATTCCATCTCATCACCTAATTCTAGCTCTACAGATTGTGAATGATAGAAATTGGTATGTGTACATTTCAAACGTTACGGGGAAATTCAGCACTCAAAGAGTAAACAACTTCCATCAAACTCAGTTCTCCACTAAAAGTGCAGTACCTTACCTTGGAGAAGAGCACCCTAACTGAAAATCAACTAAATGGAACCAGACTTGGAATGAGAGGAAACAGGAAGGAAGTCACTGAGAAATTATCCTCCACTGCAAAGATCTGACTGCGCCCTGCCATCAAAATATTTCCAGTTCTAAAGAATGTTTGCAATTCATTTTAAATTTTTCACGTAGAAAGAGAAATATTTTTTAATGCCTCAAAACACTTCAAGCATGGTTAAATGCTTTAAACAATATGTTGAAAAGAAAGTTAAATGTAACCGTGTTAATATTTATCACAGCCGAGACTATTTCAAGACAAAAAAAACCTGGATGAGTCCAACTTACTATCAGATTTTTCTTGTGCTCAAGGGAGAGATACTCTCCCCCTTATTGAAACCATGTGTTGGTGGTGTTCCAGTATTCCTACGTTTGACCTAGCAAGGACAGCTGCAGTATGAAGTGATCTCTATTCAGCATCAACAACATCCCTTAGTCACAATCTTAGAAGAGCAGTCGTATTGCATCAGAGTGAATGATTTTTATTTCAAACTCTCAGTCCAGGATGGGACTAAACTTCAAGCCCTGGAAGTAATTGCGCTAACCCACTGTGTCGTTCAATCTCCAGGTATCAACATTTCTTTAGATCTTTCCATAACCTAAGTCCACCATTATAATGTTATGGAATAAAGGTTTAGCAAGGTTTAAAAACAGAAAAGCACAAGCTAAAGTTGCCTCCCAAGAAGTTTTTTAAAAGAAATACACAACCGTATGAAAATCACCAAAAGATCAATTGCCATTAACTGTTGTAAAGCACTCAAAAATATTTTGAATACTATTGCACCGATGAGCTGTTTTCCAAAGCTAAAAGACTTGCACATATTTTCAGGTGATGCTGTGGATTGGGTTTGACGTCTGACCTGTCTAGATGGAATTGATATCAGAAAAGGCAGCCAAATATGGCTTCTAGTTAACACTTTCTGTAATAGGAGCCAATAGTTCATCATTGACAATGAATCGTTCTTCTTCAGAGGCCAAAGTAATTCCCTCTCCTGTTTGCTCCATATACTCTATTTAATATCCTATGCTAATTGGAAGAAATTAGTGACATTTGTCCCAGGATTAATACATACACTGTACTAAGCTGAAATAACAACTTTAGAGTGGTATCTCTATGAATACATTATGTACTACTGAAGTACAATAAAACGTAGTAATAATAATATAATAATCCTTCCACTTGATAGCGATTTATCACGTCTTCGAGACATCTGAAAGTGCTTCACAGAATATAAACTGTAAAGTTAATTGACTGCATACTTTGTGGGCAAAACACGGTAGTCAGCAGAATAGGAAATGTTGAGTATCCAGGAGTTTTCAAAGGCAATTTCACTGCACTGCACATGGACTCAGACAATTATTTGACAATTATCGACCTCTATTTGCAATTTTCTCTCAAGATATGTAATTTTAGCTGGCACAATAAAAGGCGCTTTAACATTTATGATTTTTACCACTTTTATCATACTTGGCAAACAAAAAGGTTAGCCTAGTGCCATTATTGGCTTATGTTAATGACTAAAGTAGAATCTTTTTAAGATTCCCAGATTGGAGGCTCTAGCAGTCTTGCTTAAAATGTACAGATACAATTTAGAAATCCTTCAAGCTAGTACAAACAAGTCAGAACAGATACATTTTATTGCCACCTTCTTTAAAAACAGTCCCATTCACCTTTGGCTGGTACAGGTTTTAAGTCTGCTATGGTCTCCAAACTATAAGGTTTAAGTCTCCAGGTAAATAAACTCCTGACACTCACGCTGAAGGAAGGAATTTTTTTTGTTTAGTCTGCTATCAGTGAATAAATATTAATGTCTTTTCAGAAAATCTGTTATTTCTTCACATCCAACTCCAGGAACAAGTATGCATGGAATTTGAAAAATACTAGTCAAAGGAAAAATTGGAAAAGTTAAGATTTCTGCCAAAAAGGGGCCATGTTGTTCCACTCAATCTCACCACTAAAAACTGAACTTCGGCATCCTGGCTACAGGCAAATAGTAAACTAAAATATTACCTATAGTGAGGGAACCAAAACGGGGCACCTCTATTATAACACGGTTGTCTGGGTCTGGATCTGGGCCAAATCTCTCAGGGCAAAGATTATAAAGAAGATTTAAAAAATGGCCAACTTCCATTCCCTGTGCATTGCATATGCTTCGCCAAATGTCATCAGCATCGCTTCTTAAATGCACAACATGCAGGAAGTGACATCTGAGATGCTTCCTGCACACAGCGTGCATCACTGAGAGTTACCCTTTTTTTAATATAAGTGCAGGAAGTGGATTTGTCAGCCCCAGAAATCAAGCTTTGACTATAAAGTGAGTCCAAGCAAAACTGTGCTCAAACTGCGTTCCAATGAGGACCCCCCATATCATTATCCTGGTACTGAAAAACAAACATAGATGTACTGAATCTTGCACAGTAGATTGTCTTAATCGAGCAACGTGACTTTGCCACAATTACCTGCAACACTATATTAATCACATTTGTCTGTTCAATGCCATGGTGTGAGTCAAGCAACATAGGTTTAGACATTCCTGAAACTAACCATAAATAACCAAACAAGTTTTAAAATGCACCACCTCCATTGCAAATGGGCAATCCTCCCCTGATTAATAAGCTTACTTTTAATGGGATTGGCCCCATTAGAAGTTAAGGATGCTATGTTTATAAAGTGATGACATGCTAATATTTGCCAACAATCAAATAATCACTCCAAAAATGTCATAGCTGACAAACATGCTTAAATAGTTTCCCAAAATTATAATTGAAGATATCAGACTTGGAACCAGAGCTTTAATCATTGTTCACATCCTTCAAGCAAGTTTAAAAGAACCCAAGTTATAAGCATTTCTCATGACCGAAATAAAACCTTGAATTCAAGCATTTTCTGTTTATTCTATTGGAATAATCGTTCTTGAAATCTTTATATGTTTAGCTCTATCTTTAGAACTCTTATCTTCTAATTCTTATCTTTTTAACTCCACAGCATGGTGTAACAGTGCCAAAAGTGACAATTCATCCATGTAAAACAATTATCAACCCCTGAACAATAAATGGATGGCTCACTCCTATAAACTGAATGCTTTACAATGACTGTGCGGTCCCAGAAACCAAAACCCAAGAAAGACTGTATAAGCTGGAGTTAGAAAGCAGCTGATTGGATGCAATTTGACTGGTACTTACCTTGGCTGTACGCTCCACGGCGTGAACTTTGGGCTGACCACAAGACAGAGATAAAACAACTTAAAACAAATCATGATATGTAAGTGAAATGTATTACCTACCTTAAGACTGAAAAATACTCAAATCAAATTTAAAATACTTTATAAAAATCTTAAATGAATGAAGAGTAAAGCAAAAATGATAAGAGGTAAAGTAAACATGATGAACACAAACCGAATGATGAAAGCAACAACAAAAAGACAAACAACTTCCGTAAACTAATTCTGCAGAATACAGTATTTCCTGCTCTTAAGCCCATTTAAACAATGGCCAAGATCTTCCTGAAGGAAGGAATACAACTTTCGTTGAGAAAAACAATCAATTTATTGTCTCTAAAAGAAATATAAATGAAGAGTATAACGACAAACAGCTTTTATCATTTACTACAAACACTACACTTGCCTGCACGCTTCCCATGAAGCGCTTTGAGATGCTCAACAATGTGATAAGTGGCAACAACAACAACAAAATTACATTTGTAAAGCACTCTTCACGTCAGGAGGACGTCCCAAGGTGCTGAATAGTTGGGGATCAGGACCTGAGCACTATATAAAACACAAGTATTATTATTATTCTATCAGCATAGTTGTGGAACTGTGCAAATTTGAAGTGCAAGTACCTGCAAGGGGTTAACGCAGAATATGTGCAGAGTATGGTCATTTCAACAGAATAATTAAAATCAAACCAAAATTAATTTCACTTGCATTTAATGGAACAAAGTTAATATGATCCGTTTAATTTCTGGTATCACTGATGGGTAATTTCTAGGTCCAGCACACGATGCAACAATAATTTTCAGATGGCATCCTTCATATAGGGTAATATTTCAAAGTGCTTCACAGGAACAGGATTAGATTCCGAGTATGGCGAGGGGGAGAGAGAAGAACATGGCCATGTGCACGTTTACAAGAGAAAACAGCTTATCACGTCTTCAGTGCCCTTTGATCCTTTTGATCTTCTGAGTTAGCTGATTGGAGAGGACAGGCAGAGGAGGTGGGCAGAGGAGATCAGAGAAATAAAAAGGCTCCAGGGAGGTGAAGGTCCCTGGATGTATCTGTGAAGGTTCCTGGATGTGAATGTATCTGCTAGGAGCTAGTAGAGACCGGCGAGAATTGGGTTGACTACTTTTAATTTAACACATCCGCATTTATAACGCCTTTGGGGTTACCCTTAGATACAATCCTTATTATATAATATAATTATTATAGTATATAATTATAATTATGAATTATTTTAATAATTGTAACTATTATAGCAATTATTATAATAATCATCATTAATTATTATAATCGTTATAATAATTACATTTATAATATTCATAATAATTATTAATAATTAATAATTATTATTAATTATTATTAATCAATAATAATAATTATTATTATAAACCACCCACCCAAAATTAAGCCTTGCCATTAATTTATTGCCCTCATAATCCCAGTCACAGTTCAGTCGCTGCAAGTTCAGTCTTAAAATTCACGATGGATTTCACCTATTGGCATTTTCTAACATTTTATACTGATTAATAAAAACACATTTTGAATTATTCAATGAAAAGTGATATTTAAATAATGATCATTTTAAGAAATGGAGAGTGAAGAAAAAAACAAGTTGTAAACAGTACTGAAAAACATGCAGGCAACAATTAAATTAAAAGAGAAATAAAGTTTTTTTTTTTTACCTTGACTGACAATTGGCTCCTTAGATCTGGCAAAAAAACAAATACAGAAAAAAACACCAAGTTCATGTAACCAGTATGAAATAATCAAATGAAACTTTCAAGTAAAAATTCAAAATAAAGCATTTCTTATTCAACTCATATAATAATGAGTTTAATTCTCAAATGATATATTAAGAGTTAAATTCCCACTGAAGAAATGACCTGAGGGGTATAGAAGGTGGAGCAGCAAAGCTATTGAAATAAATTAAAACAGCCCACACCCACTCCACAGTAATTTATTACTAACTGTGGATAGCATGCAAATTGTTACAAGGGATTAATCTTAATAATAAAATATCCTTGCATTTGATGTAGCATCTTATCACGTCTTCTAAACGTCTCAAAGCGCTTCACAGAATATACTGTAAAGTGAATATTTTGTGGGATTCAGATAGTGGTTATAAGTCACTTAAGTTTTGCTCTCGCCAATTATGGCATCATCTGAACCCACTCGATTTGATTATGTTACATTTATAGAATTAGTATTTTTGACGCATCTGGTTAAACAGAGTAGAGAAAAATATTTTAACAGGAACATTTTAAAATCTAGGCTTTTTCATATTGCATGAATGATTATTTTAAAATATACATTTTGCAGAAAACAGAGAAACTGGAAGGAAAAACGTGATAACAGATAATAATCTTTAAATGCCTTACTTTTATTTACAATTCAGTCTGTATAGGTCGGGGTGTAATTAGTGGGTCAGGGTTAAAATTACAGTAATAAAGATAATCTGGCGTTTGAGATACTAACATCATGTGAATATTAATTTATATTCAATGTCACAATCCTGAAATGTACAGAACTGATTAACCCAGAGCTAAAATTTATACAAAGAAGAAAAATGACTGCATTGCCACAGGCCATACATAACTCACTGAAGAAATGGGAGAAAATACAGAAGACGCTCCTTTATTATTGATGCGTTTATTTTATTAAATCTGCTGACATGGTCTTTATTATCAATGATTAGTATGTTTGGAGTGATGCCAAATTTTACTGTGAATTAAGAGTGATTCTTTCCAAAATGCAGTTCAAGCACTACCTCAATCCAGCTTGTATTAATTGGTAAGCATCTCACACTATAACATCTCACACTATGCCTCTCCCCAACACCACAGCAAAAATAATCACAACAAACCAAACCATCTTTCAATCTATGACTTTGATCTGCAGCAGAAATATCTATGGCAGTTCATCTTCAAACAGCAGAAGTAATTAAAAGCACAAACTGAGAAATTTGGATATACTGTTTCAAGTACTCATTGTGTTGATTAAGCTTTTGGGACTCTTGACCTTAATTTACACATTACAGTTTGTCAGATGAAAGCATTTATCAATAAAATAGTGATTAATATGACACAATAGTATGGTAACATTTGTCTCATATCATACATTTGATGTCTGTTTAGACTCTGGAAACCAGATTGGTGAGGTCAGTCAGATCTCTCCAATAGACATGAAGGACGAGGTTAAGAAGTTGAAAAGCGAATTTCATTCAAACAAGGAGTTTTCTGATTTTACTTCTGACAAGTTGATAGCACCAGCCAGTTTCTTGTGGTCCCACAAAGAAATAGATTATAAAATCAAACAGATGGCCATCAGTGTAAGAATAACCCATTGCGTCCCACTTCACAGCAATATGATTAGGAAGTGAATAAAAATGATATTGCACCAGAGTAAAAAGTAATATGCTTTATTTCCTCTTCATATAAATAATTAGCACAAATATTGTGGATAAATATGTTGCCGAATTATTTGGTGCCCCAAGACAGCGTTTCCTTTCCCCCCCTAACTCTGCAGTGAGAGAAATGAGAGAAAAGTGATAGTAGACAGAACCAAAAAATGATAGTAAAACTACTGCAAGCAACTCTTCCACCATCTGATCCAAGATATTCAAGACAATGTGGAATGCCCAATAGGCATGTGATATATTTTTAATGTTTTATAAATAAACGGGACAGATAAATCTCCACGGATTTATCTACCCTACCTCCCCACCCTCCTTCAACCCTACTAACTTGGCTGTTCCCTGTGCTCAACAAGTACTGGCTTGCTTCACGTTCCCTGCATCACCCACCCTACCATCGGCAGGTGAGCTTCAAGCCCCTGCTCTCTGGAACTCCACCCTGGAGTCTCTTTAACTTGCTCCCTCATTCAAGATCCTTTGAATGTGCTTTCGGTCATCTTCCCCCTCCTCATCCCCTTCAGCTTCCACCTCCAGCTAAGGTGCCCACCTATCAGTTTGAAGCACTTTGAGACATCTTGTGAAAGAAGCTTTATAAATGTAAATTGTATTGCATATTTGTACAAGAAGTACTCTACCCAAGCCTTTTTACTCTCTTTTGGAGAAAAATACTCAGTAGAAAAATGAGCATTGATATAAGCCATCTTAAATAACGGAATGAAATGCTACTTTGTGCAGTGAAGATCGATTAACCTAAAGATTCCAAAAGGGACTTGGATCGATTCACAAGTTGACAAATTGCAGAAGGTAGGATTGGATTTGGAATATAGCTGATTGTGGGTTTCTTCATGTAGGCAGTTGTAATGCAGCTGAAACTCCATAAAGGGAGTTTTAACAGCGACTAAGGAAATTTCCAAGTTAAAACTCCTTATATGGAGTTACAACTACATTCCAATGGTCTGCATCGGGAAATCGTCTATATTCAGTTACTTCTCTCTCTTCTCCCACTAAGCAAATGACGTTTAGAAACAAGCTGCAGAGAATAGGCTTGTGCAGCAGTCTGCTGAGGACAGGTTAAGCAACTATGGTGCTGATTAGCTAGGAGGAAGAAATCTGCATATTTTCCTTTACCCATTCCTGTACTAGTTTCACCCCCACACAATTCCAGAATTTGGCGTTACGTAAACTGTCTTAACTGAGAAAAACTTTTATTTTTTGAACAGGGCATCATTTTTCTGCTTACTTCTCTGCATTTTTGTGTTTTGATATTAACTTGGATGTCGAAGCTGCTCTCAACAGCTTGTTGCGATTCTCCTCAGAACCTTCCCAGGTGCTGCTCTGTGACCTTTCAATTGTTGCTCCTCGCTTTACACTGTAAAGGTAAAGAAAGCTGGTTATCATCTAAGAGACAGAATGCACCAAGAACGGTCACCCTTTCAAATAAGTCATTGAAATACCAAGCGCCAGAGGGGAAGCAGTGGCAGTAAATCCTCAAAGCTAGGTAGACAAAGGAAAATGTTATATTGTTCTAGCATCTTGTATCCAAGTTAAGTGTCAAAGAGCATTGCAAGTCATAGCAGTTAGCGTTGCAGCAAGTATTACCTGAGATGGTAATGAAACCAGGTATGTGTACTTAGGAAAAGTATCATATGCATGCTGAGTAGCATAAACATTTTTGAAAAATATTGGATAAATTATCAATGACTTAGAAAACTGTAACTTGAGTGCAGGCGATTTCTTTCACTGTGCTGCTCGCAATAATTCAGATCATTCTTTTTGAGAACAACTCTCTCGAGCACTGCAGTAAAAAACACTAATGCCAAAAAAAAAGTGAAAAATTTAGAGTAACTGATTCTAAAGGAGCAAGAATGTAAAAGGAAAATCGGAAAATCTCAGTATTTTAAATGGAAGAATTCAGAAAACCCAATAAACTGGATTTTTCGGATCCAATTTTGGATAGAATTCCTTGACAAGAAATCTTTTAGAATTCCCATCATATGATCACTGCTCCGAGGTACCTGAGCAGAAATTCACATATTAGATTAGCCAAACATAGTGTCACTGGAAAGAGTTCCAATTTGCAAGGAACTCTGTTTAGAAATATACAAATTAGACCAGCCCATGTTTTTTGTAGATATAAACCTTTATGAGCAAACACCATTAAAGAATGCTAAATTTGTAGAAATAACCATCTAATGATCAACATGGAACACTTGGGTTTCGGACATTAGATTAACCTAAATTTTATATATAAACTCTCATTGTTGGTTATCCATAAAAATGAATTTAAGGAAGCTGGACGAGCACTGTGAAATCATCAATTAATAGACTGAATGAAACTTACATTTTCTAAATAGGTGCACAGAGAAGATAAAACAGTTACAAATTGTAACCGCCAATTATTCAAACTCAGAAATATTCAGTTCATCTACTTAGGTGGTTTGAATGAATCGGAAATACATAGCTTTATCTGCAATATTAGGTTTAACAGATTGACTTTCAACACATTTGTTCAAATGATTCCCAAGATAATTTATTTGCAGAAGCAAGGAAAGTAATCAATTGACTTTTCTGATTACTTACATCGCTTTCCAGACCAAAACAAATATGCAGGGTAAATAAAAGGTTTACAAGTAATGAAGTCAAGGCCTCATCAAAAAATAATCTATAGAGTTAAGTAGGCTCTTTGAAATGGATTACTCCTTTAAGTAACGCTAATTTCTCTTCATAGTTAGCATTAGTGCTGCAATGATTAAGAGGTTTACAGGTCAAAATCAGTAAAATAACTCAATTTATATTAGCTGCACTTCCTGCTTTAACTATCACCCAGCACTTAGCCATTCTAATAGCGTTAATATGAAGATATCCAAACATTTGAGTAATGAAGAGGAAGCTTTCCCTTCTCCCATGTAGTTTCTGTTAAGGTCACAAAAGTGATGTAAAAAGGCACAGGGTCATGCAAAGTTAAACAAGTCAAAAATACAAAGAGCATTTGAAACTCCTATCCTGCATTATGCTCCAAAATGTACTGGTACACATTTGAAAGTCCTGGCACACAAAAAGCATCACGATACCAGACTGAAGACATAGTAGCATGCATAGTCTGCTTTAGAGTAGGAGCCCAGCAAAGGTAAACTCAGGGTTTCATGCAAATTGTATGCAAACAAGGCCCTGAGAAATGTGTTAATGTCCAACTAGAATGTAAAATGGTGTCAACAGTTTGGATCAACTCCTAACCATAATAACATATACTGTTGAGATTTTTATCTCCTATATATCCTCTATATCATCATAAAAGTTCCTCCAGTGAGTTTTATTAACTGGAAAGTTGAATTCCAAACTATGAAACTCATGAAATTCTATTTGTCATTTGGACTTCTTTAGATCTACAGAAGAATTTTGACAGTCACACCAATGTTTGTGGGAAGGAAGGTGGGAAAAATTGGTCTGAAATGGAAAGACCATAGTATCTTCATACAATGCTTTGAACACCTCCCTATAAACAACTAAGGAGACGCATTAACAGAACATGTGGTCCATTGGCTGGATGTTTTCATCATTTATTTAGAATCTTACGATTTGTAAACCTTAAAATGTTTGCCTCATTCTTGCAGGTACTTCTAGTTATTTATTCTCAATACAAAGGTTAAACTATTGTATCTTAAACAGTTTTAATGTTCAACAACCTTTTGTAATATGCCAAACTTAAAAAGGACTTGGGAAAAATGTTTTAGCATTTAGAATTTACTCCAATTATGTTCAACTCTAAATACCATTCAAAACATAATTGCTAAATTGCTCTGTTCTGGAAAAATTGGCAATTAGAAAATAACATGTTCACATGTTTGTCTTTCAATGTTTACTTATCAATGGAATTATAGCCACAGGCAAAATAACGGGGACAGTACTTTTTCCTGCTAAATTTGGTTTATTAAAACTACAATGTTTAGGAGGTGATCCATACCACTGGGACTGACGTCAGTTCTTAATAGTTGTTCCATACAGTAAAGCATTTAAGAATGTAGGGTTGTAACGATAATCAATTGACATAATGAGCACAGTATATCTTGTGAATAATTCTCCACCTCATTCTATAAGTAATTAGTTCATCAACACGGTTCAAAAGGACACGACTAAGGACACGATCCAAGGATGACAGTGTACAGCAACCATGCATTGCCTGAATTCTTAGCAACTGATTTGCCAGCAAAATAGATTTCTGCAATTTGCTTATTTTAATGAAGTCTAACAGCTTATAAAATCCATCCAAAGATAGCAGTTCCATAATGACTAATGTCCATGTTATGAATCTAATGTTCTACCAGAACTACTAGCTCTTTACAAAATTATGTAAAAACAAATTTAAAGATTACCAGAGATCTAGTACATATGACTAGGTGGGATCTTACAAATGTACCATCTAGATTTACGTGAGAACATTTACAAGACATTAACAGAGCAAATAGTCTGTTTTTGTGATGTAACATTCTTCAATTTTTTTCCCTACCCACCATCCTTCATTAAACTTTTCTCTTTGATCTCCCAGCACACATGCCATTTTCCATTCTCTCTGAACGGAAGACAGGAAACCTGTTCCTGGGCCTCTGCCAATGTTACAAGAAGATGTGTGTGATAAGATTTGTGATAAAACTTTCCACCCTTGAGCAAGTGTCGGAATCTCATTTCGTACTACTTCAATAACGCTATGACTCAAATCAGAAACTTCTTCACAGGAAACTTCCAAAAAATATCTTGCCACATCCAAGGCAAAGCACACTGGAGCTCTAACATACTGTACTGCTGCAAATCAATCATTTTCAACTGAATTCTAAACTGAGCGAATTCCTCAAATTGCTGTTTTGCTTTGCAAATCCAAGGTTCAAATTGTCCTAAACCTAATGAATACCTCAACTTGATCTGAAATTATTGTAGCAAAGTTAACCAACAAATATTATTCATATACGATGAATAAAATAATGCATGGATAATCATTTTGCATCTTCTGATCTTGAGGTATTCTACCAATTGTTTTAAGGTTTTTTAAAAAATAAAATTAACAGATTAAGTTATTCCTGATTATTCTTAATTTATTGTGAGAATATTTTACTGCATCAACCCATTTCTCTCGTCAGAAAGCAATATTCCCTTATTTGTGTTGATGAGATGTTTTCTCCTTGCTGTGCACAGTGGGGAAAGTAATGTGGACTGGATTCCATCATAAATCTTCTTGCTATTAAATTTCTCGTTAATGTATATCTTTTGTGTGGTGAAAGTTCTTTTTTGGGAACAAGGGACCCACAATTAATTTATGCAAAGGTTCATAGCAGTAAAGAGGAATGTCCCAGTTGATCTGAAGCAGCTTGGACAAGAGCAATAATACTGAGAAACTGAATGAAGATCAACAATGAAATTGAAGGAATCGTATAAATTTCTCATTGGGGGTAGCTTTTTTTTAAATTGACAAATAAGTACTTAGGGAAAACATTGTCATATCGTTACAACCCTATTACTGTATCCTGGAAACCTTTTGGCTGAAGAAGGGGTCTTGTTCTCTTGAGTGTGTCTTTGTGATTGGGGAGATTGTGAGCTTTGAGAAGTTTGTGCTTGATTTTGAAGAGTTTGATGATTAGATTGAGTCTCGACGTCGGCCTCTTTTTCTTGGGGCGTTTCCTTGTTTTTCTCTGGATTGCTGGAAAAGCGCAGCAGGTTAAAAAGTTTGGAGAAAATCATATTCATCGGTTAAGTACAAAAATGCACCATAAAGGAAAAATATATAAACGTGTGTTTTGGTAATAACATTACTTAATCTGTTGGCATCCTGGACTCATGTTCAATTTGGCTTTTAAGGGCTAACAGAGCAAGATTGCATTATTAACATCTTCATTCCCCTGCTTTGTTGCAATCCTCCCTTTGTTTTGCATCACTGACACCTCTATAATCCATCATTCCCAGTCTTCTACTCCATTTTCTCCTCTGTCTTCCTTGCCCTGCCTCCTTCTCTCTGTTAGTCCTTAAAAGCCTCTCCCTCCCAAAATGCCCTAGTTCTGACGAAGGGTCGTGGACCCAAAACATTGACTCATTTTCCTTTCTCCAGAAAGACAAAGACATAAAGATGCTGCCTGACCTACTGAGTGTTCCCAGTGACTTCTGTTTTTTTCCCATTTTTACTAAAGAATTGGTTTTAGAAAGAGAAATGCTTAGCCAGAAAAAAATAGGAGCAAGTATGAAATGTCAAATGTTGGCTTTTGAAACATCGGGTTTGACAGTCCTAGGAAAAGGTAGGGGTCAATGGGTGCTAGCAATAGAGAGGTTATGTTCAACTTTCACATCAGCTTATTTTTTGTTTATTTCCAGCTAACATTATGTCAAGAGATAAAGGAGGGACATGAGTGTCTAACAATTCTGTAGGTTAAAAAATTGAGACAGAACAGGAGCTTCAAAGAAAAGCTTTTAAGTTTTGCAATCCTATCAGAATAAAAGGCCTCTAGGATTCGAAACATTAGAATTGCCCAAGAAAGGAAAAAGAAAACTAAATAAAAAGGAAAGGAAATAGAAAACTATACTTGTGTGTAAAGATCTAAGCCGATTAAAGCTGTAGTATAATTTTCACTAAAGTACTGTACGTTTGCCCACAGAAAATCTACTTCTTGAAAGTGGTACATTTAAAGTCAGCTACATCTCTAATTTAAAACATGCAATAGCTTTGTTGAAATTTGAACACCTAACTATTCTGCTAGTTTTAACCCTTTGAAGAACTGAGTAGCTTTTTCTGCTATGAGAAGACTCTAATTAGAATAGAATAATTACATTTTGCTCAGAGAAGACTTAGGCCTTGCAGATCTCATCATTGATGTCATCCACAAATTACACAAAATAATTTCTGCAGTTGCTTTACGACTTCATTATAAAAAAATTGGCACAAGATATTCAGTGTACAAAGGGTTCAGTAATTTGTCAAATTAAGAAAGAACAAAGTAAATCTACGCACCCTCAACCACGTACACGCTCCAATTCTCGACTTACCATTCCTCCACAGTTCATAGCAACTCTCCTACTTAGAGCTTAGGACTTTTATCGGCGTCACTTAATTATAAATATGCAACATATTTCTTCCCCAAAATTTGTATAAAAAAAACAACTTACTTCTTTAGCTCTTTCAGACCATAACTGTAAATTAAAAAAAAAAATTCTGTAGTTGTGTAAACATCTCTGAAGTCACTTTTAAAATGGCAAGCAATTAGAAACTCGGAAGAAAAGTTGCTAAAATACCAAACCTGGGCATTTTGGAAGCTCCACAGTCATTCAGTACTCAAAGGGTTAAACTATCTCGACTTCAATACAGGTGTTGAATTCATGAGAAAACCTTCATGCATCACTTTTTTTTCAATTTTAAAACTAAGCCAGAATAAAGAGCCACATCTTAAGTGTGTAAGCTTACACAGTTAATTGAAACCTGGTAGGAAATGGTTAAAGAATGATAAATTCTCCAAGTTTCAATACTCAGAATTAATTTCACCTGCATTTCTAATTACTCCCAAGAAACACAACTGAATTGTCACCTTCAGGAAGCATTCTATAAAATCCATTCACATTAGTGAAGGACGCGATTTTAGTGAAAGATGTGACTTTATTAAGGGACAAGATTTGTAGATTTTAGTTGTCGTTTTAAAATCATTCTCTTATTGCCTTTTTTCAGGGATTCATTTTACACATTGGCTGACATCACCAGGGAGGTTCCTGTCCAGAAATGAATCCCTCAATGAAAACAGGAATGGGATTGAGGCACAAATGACATGGGAGGTTTTCTCCCTGTGATCAGAAACACAATTGCATATTGTACTTCTCTAAAAATCATTGAATAGTCAAACAAGATTGTAATATCTTGAAGACAGAGAGATGGGTGTGGGGGAGGGAGGGAAAAGAGAAGCCTTATATATTTTATAGATTGACTGAGTAATTCATGCAACAATTGCATTGCAGTGCAAAGTTGATTAACTGCCAATATCAACTGGGTTGGAATGGTTGCTCCATTATGGTAAATAACCAGGGTTTCAGTAATCACTTCCAGAAAAAAAGAACCCTTTATTTCCCAAGTCTCCAAACAACTAAGTGTTTATTTTGGTTTCTGTTCAATGCAATTGATGCTTTCCATGTTGAGCAACAGTTCAGATAAACAAACCATAATGGTAGAATTAGCCTATTGGGAAGCACGCAGCAAACACTCCAGCCAAAGAGAGGCTGTTGTGCACTTCTGGTAATAATAATAATAATATTTTATAATAAATGTATGCATCAGAATAAACTTATAAATCACACAATATTTATTTTAGATGTCTGCATTTTAAAAAATATATAAAATGACATTAAGAAAAACATTCTTTAGAATTTAAGACTTATAGAATAATTAACACATTTTAGCAGTTACACAATAGAGAGGCTCAATAAACTTTATACATCATGAGAAAAAATCTCAGGAAGGTTATCCTTTATTGTATAAGATTGTGTTAGGGTCATTTATTTGAAGGTGTAAAAGGCAGTGCTAGATACAATGGAAGTACACTATTGGGGGAGCAAGAATGCCTCCTGAATTCCAAACTTTCAATGATTCTCATACCTCTACTATAAGGAGGTATGAGCTTCGTGTATAAAACTTTTCTTGTTACACCCTTTGAATTTATATTTTGCTTCAATTGCATAACGATTACAGTAAATAAGACTGTAAATCATACTGTCAACTATTACCTAAACTTTCAGATATGAGTATTTAGTTATGCATAAAATGCTCACTATCACTCTGTTTTTTTTAAAATCAGCACAATCATACTCCATTTGTGTTTTAAAAATAGTTTGTACCATTATAACAACTTAGTGTAGGGTATTTTTGTTATATTTTGCTTTGAGGGTTAAGTTATATTAATGTGGATAGTTTTTATTTTGTGAACCTGTAATACATAGTTTTCTGTAATATCTTAAAACATGTTTATTCGTCGTTTTTTTTAAACAAAACTAGCACCCTTGTTCTCCTCCCTATTCCTGCTGAAAGGACCTCACTGCCAACCAGCTGTTTTCTACCAATTTACACCAGCCTCAATAAAGAAGCTAAATAAATAAACTGTACAAAATTCCATGACTAAGAGAGGATAATTTCCAGTCAGGTGTTGAATTATTCATTGAATTGTACTTTATAGAATACCAATGGTGTGTAGCACTGATTTTCCACTGATACCTGAGATTTGGACATCTTGCCGACACATGTGGAAACTACACATCCCAGAAGTAACTGCAGGTCTGACTCCTCACCATTGAAATAAATCCATTAATTGAAATATACACTATTTTTTAATCTGTTCTCACTCAGGATCGTCTAGCGCAGACAGCAAAGAGAAGTGTGTTTCCCAATCTGCTCCTTAGCACAGGAATTCTAAGGTCATTTGCAGCCTTCACTGATATGTGGCTGAGATGGTCTGACAGCTTCCAGAATAAGGGGATACAATTTGGGGTCTGTCTTCTCAGGAAGGGTCCAAACCACATCATATGGTTAATATGTCCACTATGACATTAGACTTGGGGGAATTCATTTAATAATTCAAAGTATGTTAAGTTGGCAAAGATTGCTTCAATGGATGAAGGCCCACAGTATAAACACTGCACTGACTCTGCAATCTCCAGAAGGCTTCCTCTGAACCTTCAATTAGTATTTGCTTGGTCCAAATTTATGTCATTGTCTCTATATTCCCCTGTAGTAGCCAACAGACAGTCTGGTTTAACTTCCATGGTGGCAGTGAGGTCCAAGTTGAGCACTGACAATGGTGAATCATTTTTAATAATTGCACTATTTATTTTATTAAGCAGTCAAATTCTTGAACCTGGGTTCTCCTCCACCCACAACCATCGTCCTTGTCAATTCCCCCCCACCCTGCATTTGAACATCTTTATGCGATCCAAACACAAGGTTTATCTCCTATGACCACATCTCACCCAATCTTCTAATTGATTTGGACGAAAGGAATTTTACTATCCTATACTCTCATCAGATGTATTGTGTCCAAAAATGCCATTTTTCAAAATGGTCAATCTCCAAAACTCAAATCTAAAATTCCAAATTTCTGTGAACATTTCCACATATATAAAAAGCTATATTTGGTACCTTTTAGCAGCGGAAGCAAGTGTTTCCTTCCTGGCAACTGACAGAGCAGAACTATGCATTGGTTTCCTGGTCATAGGGCTCCCATTGGTTATGCACGACAGGGAATAGGCTTCACGCAAGGCGGGCTGTCCTGAAATCATATAAGACAAAAATATATATCATTTTACAGCCTATGTTACAAAACCACAAGCAGTTCCGGTTTATTCTGCAGTTGGAGTTAATCTGTTCCATCAAAATTAATCTTTTACTGTAAATTGGCCAAGTAGGGACTACCCTCCTTATGTGTACCTTTGTGTGTCCGTGTATGCGTGAGGTGCAAAGAGAAGAGTACACAGGTCTCCTTGAGCTGTCTCCAAAGTGATAATTGTGGTGATAAATTCTGAGAATCAAGTTGATATTTTGTGTCTGGTTCCTGCCTAGTAGTCAAAGACCCTGTTGATGACATACCTTCCAGTCTGGCACATTGGCTGGACTTGGAGGGGTAGACTACTAGGGGCAGGGATTCTTCCCAACCTGCCGTTATTTAATCATTCAAGTCAAAACCTTAGCAGGCAGAATGGTCCAAGTTGGATAAACAGAGGGAAGCTTGCCAAAAAGTTCTTCCTATGACAAGCTATACAATTTCTACTGGTTAAATTCCAGCATTACCCCAGCATGTGGCTTTTGCCAACCTGGGTTTAGTGCTTTCTATAATTAAGTAAGCAGGGTGCGTCCCTCCGCGGAGAGAGTGCACAATCCATTCCAGAAAAATGGGAAATTTTCATGTATAAATGCAAGACTGAGTTGAATACTCAAATGTATTTCTGAATGCATCAGACACCAAATAATTAACTGTACATTGTGCACACCACTGTAATAAAAGCAAATTAATTCTGGAATGTTTACTACAAGATTTGTTTGCATAGTTGTGGTTTAATTTTTCACTTTCGAGACTGATGTTGATAATGAAATCATCTTTTCAACTCCATTTTGTAACTTCATTATTTATTTTTAAATCACAGCTGTAATGTAATTCCACAAGATAAAACTCGGCAAGAGGCAGAAAACCATACAGTTCTCCAGAAATACAATATTCAGACTTGTACATTTTGCAGTTTGATATTTCCTAATACAGACCACAGTCAGTGACTGGTTGACACAATTCTGCCCATCTAAGACTGCTTTACATGCCAACATGCCAATGTATAGTGTAGTTATAAGCATAGATCTTCATAATGTGACAGGCATATTCAATACGTTGAGTTCCAACACTCTCTTGCAATTCACAACCCAATGTAAGAACACTTTCATTATCTAAACAAGAATCAATTTAAAAATAATACGAAAAGTTAATAGCATAGAAAAACGGATAAGCATTGAAATTACAACAATTTAGTTACACCTATATTCTGCAGCTTTTGTCAAGAGATTAGTTTTGCCTAACTTGATGCTGTATATCTTGAACAATAGGTTTTTTAAATCATTTGAATAAATTGCCAAGCAATACAAGATAGTAATGTATTTATAAGCTTTACCAAGAAGAGGAAGCACATGGGCACATGTATTCAAATTACCACAAGGCGAGTTTCCAATCTTAGCTGTCCTTTCAAGTGAAGGTTCACATGATTTTCTGCAGCTCTTTTTAATTACTGTGGGAAACTTGCTTCCAAATTAAGAACAATTCAAGAATTCTCTCATAATCTGCCCAATCGTACATTTTAAGACAGTGATCCTACGAGTAAGACTGTGCCAAATGTCAGGCCTCTGGACGTTTTATGCAACTGGCCTAACACTGATCTTTCTATTGATATTCAAGACAAATCCCTGTGGATATTCATCAAGGTCAGAATAAAGGGTTTCGGGATTAAATCCAACGCAAACAGGATGTGTAAAGACAGGACTCTTCAGTCGGACCATTAATGGTAATCAGAGTTAAGGAAGTCTCCATTAAATTCCTGGCAGACAACAGCTCACAGTATAAAACCACCTTGAATTCAACAATTGGTATTCATTTCATAATCACTCTTCATGAGGCCTTTAAGACACAAGACTGGGAGTCAGGCCAGGGAAAGGATCAGTGGTGCATGGGGGTTGAGGGAAGGGAAAGAGAAGAGGTTAATTCTCCCATTGCTACAACAAGGTCTAATAACCCATGTGTACTTGTCTGCAAGGACCTTGATGGTTTAGAGGTTGGAGGGCAGTCTTTAGTATGAATGTTTTTAATCTTGCTAAACACAAGTGCAAATACAAAAACGAACTGTACAGGTCAGCTTCTATTAAATAAAAATGTACACCCAGTTAAATCAGAAGCATTTCAGCTCCAGGACTATGATTTTCATTTTAACATTTCCAGCAACTTTAGTGGATTGTCCATTGGAAGGCAAAACATAATTTAGAAACTGCTCTTTAGAATGTCAAAATAAAGATTTGACGTAGGAAAATGAACCACCATCTGCCAAAGTTTCGAAAGATTATAACCTGTTGGGTTAAATGACTCAAAACAATTGAAAACGGTTTACATGTATGAAAGCAAGAAGTAATACTCAAAAAATTAGTACTGTAAAACCTTCTGAGAAGTTTCAGGAAGATTAGCAATTAGCTCTATCTTTTGCCTTCTTAGATACCAAGAAAAAAGTAAAATGAGCCTCAACATATGGTGACCAGCACAGAAGCCAAGCAGTCAAAGATCAAAGATGCAGAAACATTAGCAATCTTTGTCCTCAATAATGAGTTCCATCAATGTTCAGATAATAGCAAGGAGGTCGATAGAACTTTTACTGTGTTGTCTGAATGGGAATCATTATTTTGAAATGGAACAATAAATACATAAGATGTCAAAAAGTAGGTTAAGTAAACATAATGTGATAAGCGGAGTTGTCTGAATGGGAATCATTATTTTGAAATGGAACGATAAGGCCTGAAATCAGAGGTCTGAAATCACTCAAGGGCATAGCCGTAAGACCATCGCCTTCAATTTAAAATTCGCACAATTTTGTTGAATTCTTAATTTCAGTCACCACTTTTCTGCTGTTACAAAAAGAATAAAACATTTCCAATATTCATCATGATATTAAATTGCACATGTGCAATAGGACCATGCATAGGACCATGAGAAAATTCAGGTTCAAATGGATGAAACCGATGTTCAGAATTAAAGAACTGATGAAGCTGATGTTGGGAGTTCATGCAACGTAACAGTTTTAAAGAGATGGGTAGGCAGATTTTTCTTTAATGCAGACGTTTGTGTGAAACCTTGGGCAAGTTTCCTTACTCCACATGCCTAATAATTATAATCCCCCCAAAAAACAAAACAATAATAATTTGGTCATTTTCAATCCATGGCTGTTTGTGGGACACTGCTGTGCGCAATTGGCTGTCGCGTTCTGCCCACAAATATACAATCAATCCACTTTACAGCATATTCTGTGAAGCGCTTTGAGATGTCTAGAAGACGTGAAAAGCGCTATATCAAATGCAAGGATTATTATTATTATAAATATTAAACTTCATTATTCCTCTATGCCAGAACTCTCAGATCATTATCTGGTCTGATACTCCAACACAAGCGCTCTGAGACACCGTCCGGCGTGGAGGGCTTTATATAAATCCAAGTTGTTGTTGTTGTTGGATGAGGATGTGCTGCAATATTGGAGGTGCCATCCTTCAGGTTAAACCAAGACCCCATCTGTCTGTTCAGGTGGCTGTTAAAGATCCCACTGTCCACACGAGAAGAAAAGTGAGTTTCTCCCTGTGTCCTGGCCAACAATTCACAAGATCAAATTGGTCATTCAGCTCATGATTGCTTGTGAAGAATTCCTATATGCAAATTGGCTGCCTCGTTTACCTACAAAACAATCTGTGAAGCGTTTTGAGATGGTAAGGCGACTATAGCAAACACAGGATTTATTATTTCCAGGATCTTGGAATGCAAAAAAGGCATTATTTAAATGTAAATTTGTTGTAATCGTATAGTATTACAAGTGAAATGCATAGCGCATTGAAAAAAAACTTTTCTGCAGCTCTCAAAAAGAATTTAAGATTTTTCCAAAATTCTGCAAGATTTGACTTAAATTTTGAAGTCAAATAGTTTCAGGATAAGACCCTGAGAGAATTTAGACCTCCTGTTAGACAGGTTCAAATGGATGAAGTTGATGCAGGAACATTTGAACTTTCAGCCTTAGTTGTAATTTTGATGATGGACATGCTTTTGAAAACAAAATAATGTACTTAAGCACAATAACTTGTTTGTCTTAATGAGTAGTTTGTGTATAAATCTAAGAAACACCCCACTCATTTTGTTTCTAAGCTCTGTGGGCTCAGTTTGTTACTGCATTACCTGCAGGCATCTGGAAGATTTGCTTTATCCGCCTCATATGGATACACTTTAGAGACACAAAACAGTCATTTTAAAGCTGTGCCCTGAGGAAAACAGGGGTGGGAATCAAATGGATTTTATGTAGAAAAGGCTGGTGGTAAAATAGAGCAGCAAATTTCCCGGATGAAAATGGCCCAATAAATTGGACAAATAGTTTTTAAAATGTGCTGAGACTCTGAAAATGGCTGAGTGGCAATAAAATTTAAAAACATTGGACTCTTCATTGCTAGGCTAAATAATTATCACTTCACAACCGCTCAGCAGAGGATTACAAATATACTGAAACCCATCAAAGGTATTTCAAACATTTCATCATTATGTAAATCTGATTAGTTTAAACCAACAAGTTTAGAATACTTCTTGAAATCTCTAGGATAATATGAGGAAGATCAAAATATGGCAGAAGGCAACTGAAACAGACACCCATTTTATTGGCTGTTATCTTATCCAAGTTGAATATCAGCAGACATCTGATTGAGAACCTGGATTAACACTTTGAGAAGCTTACTTGCATAAATAAAGGCTGATAAATGCAAGTTGTTGTTATTAAAAATCTTTAAATCAGTCAGGTTTCCTACTAGTTTTAGTCCTTTCTGCTTAGCTCAGATAATTTAATGAATGATCTCTCGTAACTGTGGGCCAACACCATCACTTGTTTCCATGGCAAGGTGGAAGAAAGGAGGGCAATGAAAAGGATGAGCTTTCAGCTGCAGCTCCACTTGTGCAATTGAATATAGAATACTGTCCCTCTAGTTCTCAATGCAATGACAATTTTCCCCAAATTGCAAGCAGATCTATAATTATCCCCACACATTAATCATTTAAAATGAGAGGCATGGATGAATTAGATGTAAATAATATTGCTTTAATTAGACCGTGAGAGCAGAAACGGGACACATAGATTCTAATTACAATGCTTCACCCAGAATACACACACACAACCAGCACGGTAATGGATATATAAAACAGATTACCAACAAAAAATTATGGATAATGCATTGATTAACTCAATGCAATAAAAGATAGTGTTTGGACGATATGTGGGAAGGTTTCCAGTGACATGAAAAATACTCCACAATTTCTTTGCTGCCTAGGCTAGGGCAGGCGGAAAATGTTTGGTGTGGAGGGGGCCAGGTTTGTGAAAAATGTAGATGTTGGAATGGAGGATTCTGGCAATTTGGCTGCTAACCTTTGGGGTTTGGTAATTACTGGCAATGACACTGAGGCAGAGAACATATCCACGATTTGACAAAAGAGATAGAGAGAAGATTAGACAAGATACTGGTTAAAAGTTACAAAATAGCACTATAGTGCCCTTTACAAAATGCAGAATTTCATTAATAATAGCAACCTTTTTGGAATTTCTCATGGTTATCAGCTTCTTCATCATCTCCCCAAATATATGGTGGAAATTCTCTTCTGATGAGCTAAAAAGCCCCAGTGCAAACCCTTTGTATAAAACAGCTTCCCCCTTCCTTTAGTAATTGTTAGGTTTTAATACAATTTGCAATTTTTTGAGACAACTGTGAAATACAATGAATTGTATTGAATTGTATTGGACATCTGTGTTAGAAATAATAATACTTGCATTTGAAATGTCAACAAGTCTGGGTGAAAAATGGTCTCAAGACACAATATTTTTACTATAAACCTTGGGAGTCCAGTGTTGAGGCCAACATTCTTACGTAAATGATATAATCTGGCAAAAGTATTCACTCACTGCTCATGAACTGCACTGTGCCGTATCGGGTGTCAGAATTAAAATGCTGCAACAACACACTGCTGTTGTAACCACATGGTGCAGGTATCACTTTACAGTCCACATTATTACAGGAATAATGCCAAGCTGAATGCTAAATAAATTATATGGAAAATTTATTATAAATGTAATGAGCCTGTCAAGTCCCCACAATGTTTAGCAATTATTTAACTGCTTCAAAATAGGTTTGAAGACACCACACAGGTAAGCACTTGTTTGCAGTGTTTATCACATGCAGGTACACTGAGGCATTGTGCTGACAATGGCTATTTGATGACTTGCCAATGCCCTGCAACTATTCCTAGAACCCCATTTAGCAGGAAAGCAACTGAAAGATGCCATTTTACAGCATAGTAACTACTCGTCAGTATTTTCAGAAGTGTACAAGAGGTTTTAAATCTCATGATGTACCAGTATATGCATAAAAATACAATAAAATTGGTGCTAAGCAAAAAGTTTGAATGGATGTCTGAATATAGTATACATTTTCAAGTAGGCTAACAGCAAATTTAAAATTTAATTTAAATATTTCACATAGTTAGCAGTCTAAAAAAATGCAAGTACTGCAGAATAAATTCCAATCGCATTCAAAACAATAAGCACGTTATTATTTTACTCTTTATAACTTTATCTGCATTGCTGTCCATTGTTTTAAACTGTAGCGACTATCTATTAAAAGATTTAATTCCAAAAGAAAGCCTTTTAAGAAACATTGTGTGTTTCAGCAGTTTACGCTAAAAGCCGTCCACAATACTATGTAATTTGAAAGAGTAAAGAACAACAATATAGGAGCCTTATTCACAGAGACCATTTTGTGGACATTTTACACTATTCGCCATTTTCTTAGACTGCCAGACAGGAACACTTAATTTCAGTGCTGGGTGGAGGTGGTGGTGGGGGAAAAGAGACAAAAATAAAATCATAAAATTGCATTTATATAGCACCCTTCATATCAGGAGAAAAAGAGAAAGCTACTGAAAAACAAAGAAGACCCCTAAAAAGTGAACATTTTTTCAGGCTACTTCATTCAGAAACATTAGCACTTTNAAAAAAATCATATTCATAATGAGCCTCAAGAGGTCTTCATTGCTGGGGGTAATTTGCTATTTTACAATTAAGACTTTGGTAAAGGGCCTGAAGGCTGTTTTGCAGATAGACATATGGGAATCTCTTTCTGGCTTTGTTTTACCATTCGATCCGACAGTCAATCTTGAGAGTCGCTGCTACACCAGCTGTTTTATGGCAGTAGATACTATTTGCTCACTACATGATGCCAGCTTGGGTATAGGAGAAACAAAGCAATGCAACAATAAGCCAACTGTAGAAACTGCTGAGATTTGGGAGGAATTTAGTTTCTGTTAGAGGCAAGCCAATTTTTTTTGAAACTTGATAAGACATGAGCACCTTAAGCACTGAAAACAGATTTAATTTATTAAGACCAAGGAGCATGGCCATAGACCATTTAAAATGTGTTATGTGGCATGTACCGGAAACTGACAAAACACTGTCTAGTTTTAGTGGTGCAATAATGAAAAAAGATACTATACACATATCTTATTCATGCCATAAAATGTTGAATTACACTATGGTATGAAAAATAAATTTTTTCACCTTTGCTGTGACAAGTCCTCTGTTCTCAAACTATGTTGTAAAGGAAATGTACTGAAAATTTTAAATAACATCATGATTTATACTTTGTTTGTGCTCAAATTCAGAGCAGGAATACAAATTTTGGCATTCGGAAACACATCCTGTATCATGAACAGGAAGGTTAAACCATGGCTACTGGCAGGCTTTCAGTCTTTTACCACTGATTTGTCTTTCCTCAAATGGGCTCAGGGATTGCTTTTAACTGAGAATCTGTTTTTTAGTATTAAGATTCAATTTGGAAAATAATAACACAGATGCAAATATTTTAAGTTTTGTTTCATAACTTTTTTTTCCCCAAATCAGCTATTACTACTGCACCTTGTTGGGAGTTTATGGAATATTACTGAAAGCACTTTCATGCCAGGAACGTTGTTGCATGTATTGCCCACTTGTAAATGAAATCCACAAAGAAACAAATTGGTTAGACTAGTGTTAAAGCAAATTCCAGCTGACCTTAATGACCTTCAGAATGTCAATATCAGCTTCTGATTCTAATTGAGATTTTAGTTTTATTCCTTTTTAAACACCATCACAAAATCAAGTCCTCACCAATATAAACGGGGGATCTCTCACTGGTGACAGCAGCATACTTTAGTGGAGTGGGAAAACCCCGAAAGTATTGCAAGTTATAAATGGTCTTTTGCCCAAATAAAAGAACGTCTGGAACACTTTCTCATCGATGAGACAGTTTATCTACATTCATGATTCTGGAATGAACTGTAACCAGACACTGAATTCTCTCAGCAGTTATTCTATATGTGTGAAATACCAATCTTCTGGCAACAAAATAATATCACGATTGCTGAACAAAAATGGCAATTCTGACAGTGATCAAATGATCAGTCGAATGGACACACTCCTGGAGTAAATATTTCTCACTCTGCTGCAGGAATGTCATGCCCTAAAAATTTTTTAGAGCAAAAGCAAAGCCAATCACTATATTCCGAGGTTCAAGCATGCCAAAATATGGAAACAATGCAAAATCTTTGGCCCACATTGAACATGGAGCAAGCAGCCAATTTAATGTAGTTAAGTGCCATTCAATATGTTCCATCAGGAGTTCGAACACTGATGCATTCAGCTGCCTTGTCGAGGTGTTAAGGTTAACATTTTGACTACTCTTCAGTCAGGTAACGTGTCGAAACGAGTAACTGAAATCCGTAAAGATGAATGCATGAGTGTAAATGATTTGGGAGGCCGAGCTCTCCAAAAATATCATACCAATTGGAAGTACATCTACATAAGCTTCTGGCATCTATCTATAGAGCAGTCTCAATGAAAGTCGCGGCATTAAAAAGCAGTTTTTTGTATTAGTGGTATAAATTTTTTTAAAGAAACATTACATACTTGGTAAGATCCAGGGAAAACTCATTAAAATGTGGTTGATTTAGAGTCACTGATCATGTTCTAAGTGAGATGCAGAAAAATGGATGAATTCTGGGCTAACATCACTTTCTGCTTATCACACAGGTGCACTGTATGCAAGAAGTGTCACCAACATCACTTCCTGCGTGCCGTACATGTGTGGTGTTGGAGGGCACGTGCTGCACATAAGTACACATTAAGTGTACAGCCAGTGCGGGTCCACAGCAGACCCACCCTAACCTATAAGTTGCACTGATGGGCAATATAATGGGATTCCCCTGTAGTTCATAGCACTATCTTTATCTATGTGATGGTTTCTTAAGTGCTGCGGCAAGATCTCATCTCCAGAACTATTTTTGCCAACCTTACCTTTACCAGGAGATGATTTTCTCATAGAAGCCGTCTGATCTTCAGAGAGAGTCAAGCGTCTGAGCACATCGGCCAGAGCTGCTTTCAGCACTGTGATCTCATCCTCCTGCTGCTGGACCCTCAACTCAAGGGATGAAAGGCGGTCCTGGACATCAGATGTGCTTGCAGCAGAGATGCTATCATCTAAAGAAAAGAAAAAAATGGAATCATTAAGAAGCAAATGATGCTTACCACATAGAGTTCTTTAGAAAGCAGTTTCACTTAAACTAAACATGTTGCACACCACTAAAATAAATTGCCCACAAATCGTTTCAAAAGAATCTCCAGGAACAGTGTGAAAGTAGAAGTCTGGAATATAATACTGCCCTCAGAAAATCATCCTTTGATGTGGTGGCAGTTGGATCAGATTCAATTGGGAGTATTTAAAAAGGAATTAGATAAATATAAAGAGAGGAGGGAAATAGAGGCAAGAAATTGGGTTGAGAATAGATGGCTTCAATGGAGGAGTTCTGCATGTTCCATCACGTGTAAACCAATCACCGTGCTTAAGAGTTTGATTTGGGTACTATTAAGCATGGTCATGTGTCAGATATCCGATGACCAATGGAGCAGCAAAAACCATTAATAATAACAATAATAATCCTTGCATTTGATATAGCGCTTTTCACATCTTCTAGACGTCTCAAAGCGCTTCACGGAATAGACTGTAAAGTGAATTGACTATATTTGTGGGCAAAAAAAACAAATAGTTGAATGGCTTCCTATTGTGTCTAAGATTAGAAGTTCTATGGTTCTTATTTAATAGTGAAAAATTATCTTGATCCCTTAACTCTGCACACAAGACAGCATCGCGTATTTCATTCCAGCATCTGAAATATAACAGATCAACTGACCCTTGCTTGGCACTGAATAAACTGGTGAGGAAATCTGATGACTGTGTCGTAACACGACCACAAATGTATGGGTCTGAGTGCCTGGTATTTGATGCTAGTGTTTTAGTACAGCATTGTTATATTTTGTGTTAAGATAATCTTAAGCACATTTATGAAGACATGTACTGCAATCACTTTAGGTTTTCAGCACTAGCACCTTCCAACTCCTGAAGCAAATGAGAATTGGCTTGGTTCAAGACCTATCTTGCTCGGGAATTAAGCACTCACATTCTTTCTTCTGAGCTGTTAATTCAAAACAGTTGCATCTGGATGGATACTGGATACGTACTCTACATGAGGTAAAATTGCACAATGCGTTTCCTGTCGGGTTCCAAATAAAACATCCAATTTTCAACAACCTACTAGAATTCTGTATTTTAGAGCAAATTTTCAATGTGAAAATACAAGAAATAAACCATTGTGCCCTGTGGTAATAAAATATAAAAAGGGCCAGAATGGGGTTTGGTTTTTACAACACTTCGGCCAAGTTATTTTAATGTTGCAGCGTTGTAGGACTGATATTAATTCCATTTTTACTTCAGCATTAATGATCAATGCTTCTTAGAAAAAAAACTGCAGACCAGTGTACCAGAACTGCCATTTTAGTCTGCAGTTTAGAACAAGGAAACAGAGCTGAGAAATTTAAGATGGATATTCCAGTCAATTAGGTACAGTAGTGTACAATGGCAAAAGGCCAACAGCAGACACATGTCATCCGACAACTTAAAGGTTACAATGTGTACTGCATTATATTATACTGCTCTTAAATTTCATCCCAATTGTGTAAATAATATTTTCACCTTAACACGTCACCCAATACTTTTTAGATTTGAAGATGTTCTGTAGATGCTTCCAATGCATACAATTGATAGCGTTACTAAAGTAATGGACTTGCTTAAGTCTATATACCATTTAAACCAGTGGAGAAGAGCAATGAGATTAGGCTTTCACCCATTTTCCTGCAAACTTTACCTTTTTATTTACCTAATTTTAAAACAAATCGAGCCACAAAACTGGCATTACCATAAGCAACAAAAGGAATTTTGCCAAACCACTGATTTTTATATTAAAAGGCATACATGAAACCTGCACATTGGCACTTCAATTATGTTTCAGATCACATTCCACAATATATATCCACAGCTACTAACAAAGTCTTGTTCAATAATTGCTGTCTCCAAATACAGTCGTGTGAAAGTATCATACCGGTCATGTAAACCAATATTATTGAATCAAGTTAAGTTCTCAACCCTATGACCAGAAGGCCACAAGTGTAACTTGAGAACAGAAAACAATGAATGCTTCCATGTTTTGTTTACCTCTATCACTATCAGCATCAATCACCTTTGAAGATGTATTATGTGCATATTATTTGGGCTCACAGATCAACACAGTCAGATAATTGTGTATGGTAACTTGACTGTCAAAAATGTTTCTCCAGATAATCACCATGAGATCGTGAAGCAATTTGTTACAATTTCCAAAGAATCAATAGAATCAGATCCCATACATTGGTGTGGTGCCATGAAACTAGAGTGAGAAATTTGTGAAGTGAGGATAACCCATGAGAAACACACTTTTAGCTCTCCCCAACAGTGTAATAATCCACTTCACAATGTCTCCCAACCAACACTTAGTTGTATAGCACAAAAGACTTACTTGATGCATTACAATTTCCTGACTGAAGGTTTGAGGAGAGAAAAGGCATTTACTCTGCAGCTGATGACCCAAGGGTAAATCAAGAAGTGTACTGGACTCAAGTTAAGAGCAAAGGTCCATTGTAGAGTTAGTACACCTCCTTGATATTTCTACTCAACTGTGTCCAAATCTAACACAAAGCATGATAACAAGGTTAAGAATAGATGATTGTATTTGCCAATTCAACTGCTTTCACCTAAAATTGGCCAGTGAGCAAGACAAGACTCAAATAGATAGCAGTGAAGCATCCAAATGGAAGTAATTCTATGGTCAGATCTAAGCAGCTGTGTTATTTCAAAATCTGAATGGATTATACAAAAAAAATTGCTTCAGCTTAAAGCAAGTCACCAAAGAAGGAATCATTTTGGTTATATCACAGATAGTTATTATAATCCACCATTATACTAATGCTTCCAATAACAGAGTCAAGCTTGCTTTTTGACTTGTTTGATTTCTGTCACCAAATAATAGTCTGTGTCACTCAGTTTAATTCCAGTTCAATGAGTTCCCACACAGATTTTATTTCACTACAGTATTTGGCAAAGTGACTGGGAAAAAACACTGAAGGAGGTTTTAAAGAAATGACTGGTCACTGCCAAATGCAGAAAAATCCATAGCCTAAGCCTCATATATATATATATCTTTAATAGTTTAAAGCTAATTGGTGCTTTATTAAAATCCAGTGTTTAACTTCAAAAATTCAACTCTGCGCCCTAAATTTTAATAATCGACAAATTCATGTTTTCTCCTTTTCAGAAGAACCATTCCACTAAATGATGTAATTAGTTCAAAGGTTGGGAAAAAGGGCCCCATGAAATCGAAGTAGGGAAAGCAGAAGTTCAGCAAACCAAAGAATTGCATGAGACAAATACAAGGTTAAAAATCAGATGCTTTACATTTCAGAATTCAAGTACCTAAACAGTAATTAGGAACATGCTCTTCAAATGAATTACTGTAGTTCATTAAAATGATTTTCTAAAGCTAAAGGAATTATACGGAATGCATATATAACAATAATAATCCATGCATTTGAGATAGCGCTTTTCACATCTTCTCAACATCTTAAAGCGCTTCACAGAATAGACTGTAAAGTGAATTGACCCTATATTTGTGGGCGAAACGCGGCAGACAATTGCGCACACTAATGTCCCACAAACAGTTGTGGATTGAAAATCACCAATTTATTATTGTTTTGTTTTGGAGGGATTATTATTAGGCGTGTGGAGTAAGGAAACTTGCCCAAGGTTTCACCCTGCCTGGAATTGAACCCAGGTGTCTCGCTTACAAGGTGAATGCTCTAACGACTGAGCTACAGGACTCCAATATATATATTGTAACTGAACATTGAAGGAATCCCTTCTAAGCGTACATGAAAATTACTAGGGTGTGGGAGAAGAGAAGATTTTCATTAACCCTTAATTCAAAATAAAAAATTGTAAAATTCTGCATAAGTAGATCATTTCTGATCCTGTTCCGCAGTATTAATTGTTCTACAATGAAGAGAAAATTACCTTGTACACGGATGTCTTGAAAGAATCCACATTAGTGGCTGTGAATGATTGCTTAGCCCAGATATGAACAGAATTCTTTTGCCTGGACAGATGTTATTTACACAGCTGTACAGCAGAGAGTGAGATTGTGGTTGGATTTTTTTCCTTCTCATAGGTATATAATGAAAAAGCAATGAGGGGAAAAAAAATCCTGCTCTAAAAAGGAAGATATTTACATTTTATATATGCACAGAAGGCTAATTTTTTAAAAAAAAGTCAAGTGAGCAGTTGTATTTGAGGCAACTCTCAATTCTGGAGCTTTTGTGGATCTTGGATATTTTGGATTTCAGAATAAACCTGAAGTCACTGAAACCATACCTGGGCAATATTCCTTCCAATTTAAGAAATTTCCAAAATTCTGCACAATTTTACATTGTGAGACAATACAAATTTCTAATAATAATCGTTGCATTTGATATAGCACTTTATCACATCGTTGAGCCATCTCAAAGCGCTTCACAGAATATGCTGTAAATTGAATTGACTTGTGTAATTCGTGGGTGAAACGCGGCAGCCAATTGCACACAGCAGTGTCGGACAAACAGCCGTGGATTGAGTAATATTATTTAGATTTATATAAATTTACATTTATATGAAAGGAGAACTTTCCTAAGCATTGTAATGTCTGAGGTTTGCACCCGAGCTAGGGTTTACAAAGGTCTTTAAGGCTAAGATCATGATGGCTGTCGGCCCTATGGTGTCTACAGTACATATAGGCTGTGTTACACAGTAATCGCTTGACTTTTTCTGAGGACAATAGACACTTGCCCTTTTATTGGTTGACTTTCAGATGAGCACAATTGGGCAAAGTCCTCAATGCACATGGACCTTTTTATTATTAAATGACTTGCTTATTACCCCTTTCTTTTAGTAATTATTGTGCCAAGTGGAGATAGGATCTTCAAAAATTATTATGCTATGTCCTTCTTTCATGTCTCATTTAACAATAATTCCACTGGGTTGGGACACAGCCAGTGCTGGTCTGTAAAGACATACACCACTTTAAAAGTGAAGATGTAGCACTTTCACTAAATCTTGTACTGTTGGAGTGTTCAAATAGACTTACTTTTTTTTCCTTTTTGTATAAAAATGCCCAAGTACCTGGCTCTCATCTATGGCTTAGATTGTTCCTCTTTTTACATCCCATACCATAAGAAAGGATTTTTATCTACGAAAGGATGTTTCAATAAATCTGTGAAGGATTTGCGATAATGGAATCTGAACAAAGCAGAGGAGTTCAAAGAAATCTTAACAACTGGAATCCTTTTAACAGGGCTTTGTAACCAGTTTTGACATTAAAGAGATGGTTGCAGAATCAATCCCTCATTAAGATAGAATAGGAATTGAATATTGTAAACAAGATTATAGTGTTGAGAAAATGCTGGGAGGTTTGATATCTTGAAAAGTCAAAATCATGGCAAACAGTCACCCAAGAACACATTTGTACCCATCAGAGATAACTTAGGCTTACCAAGGCGCTTACTCAGAAATGGGGGCTGCAATTTAAATGTAACAGTAGGACTTATAATGCATAGTGCATTGACAAACTGCACCTTTATATTTCTTTTACTATACAATTCAAAATCAAAGATGACCCACAGCGGAGTTGTTCTCTTGCCTGCAAGTATCCCTGCTAAAGACTACTGTGCAATAGTGAAGGTATTGGATGGATATTGTGGAGTCCTGTAGCTCAGTGGTTAGAGCACTCGCTTTGCAAGTGAGAGACCTGAATTCAATTCCCGGCAGGTCAGGGCGAAACCTTGGGCAAGTTTCCTTACTCCTCACGCCTAATAATAATCCATCCAAAGCAAAAAAACAATAAATTGGTCATTTTCAATCTACGACTGTTTGTGGGACATTGTTGTGCGCAATTGGCTGCCGCGTTCGCCCACAAATATACAGTCAATTCACTTTACAGTGTCTTCTGTGAAGCGCTTTGGGACGTCCTCCCGACGTGAAAAGCGCTATACCAAATGCAAGGATTATTATTATTATATACTCCAGCAAAGTAATAGCATTGAAGAATTTTGTTACATGAATTTACAGGAGAGGAAAAAGTCTAAATCTGAGAACCAGATCCAGGAGCTCTTAACAAAAGCAAACTATCCTTCTGGGGGTATTTCTGATCATTAAATTAGCCAAATTAAACTTGTGCGATTCAAGTATTACATCAGTTTTAATCCATATATAAACATTCTACATCAACTATTTTTTTCCTCCTCCTGCCCCAAACTGCTAAAAATATGATATTATAAACACGTTTACGCTCAAGAATCTGTGAAAACCTTTCCAGGCACTAATTAACTGTTCATCCCTCAAGTATTTCTGTGTGAATGATAAAAAAAAGGCTTATTTTATCACCCAAGACCATGACATTAAATAAACTTTATCATGTGAAAAATAGCCATTATCAAACGGACCTGGGAACTTATCAGGCTACAAATTGAGCCAGTTCACCTCTTTTAAAGAAAATGTCGGGAGGACATCCCAAAGCCAGTCAGGAACCTTGGCGTCTTGTTCGACCCTCAACTAGGAACAGTCAGGAATTAGGATCCGAGTGGGGTGGGGGGAAGGTTTGGATCAGGGAGGGTTGAGGGCAGAGAGGTTGGTCTAAGTTATGGTCGAAGAGGAGGGTCTTGAGGTGTGCTTTGAAGGAGGCAGGAGAGGGAGTGAGGCAAGGGGAATATGGGATGGAGTTCCAGAGGGTGGGGCGGAGAGACTGAAGGCCCAACCACCGATGGTGGGGTGGGCCAGGCAGTGGACATGGAGCAGGCTGGAGCCTGCTGAACAGGTTGATCAGGGGTCAGCAGGTAGGAGAAGTAGGAGAAGCAAGGCCATGGAGGAACTTGAAGGTTAGGACGAGAATTTTGAACTCGATCTTCTGAGGGATGGGGAGCCAGGCGAGGGTGTGATGGGGTCACGGAGCCTAGTGTGGTAGAGGACACAGGCTGCAGAGTTCTGGATGATCTGCAGCTTGTGGAGGGAAGAGTTGGGAAGGCCAACAAGCAGGGCATTGGCATAGTCGAGCCTGGTTGTAATGAAGGCATGTACAAGGGTTTTGGTGACCTGAGGTGTGAGGCAGTGGCAGAGTCGGGGAATGTTGCAGAGGTGAGACAAGGCAGAGCGGGTCATGGCACAGATGTGAGGGAGAAAGTGTAGTTGAGGGTCGAACAAGACGCCAAGGTTCCTGACTGACTTGTTGAGGTAGAGTGTGCTAATGTATTGAAAGATGGCAACTTTTAAGGTTGGTTCTAAAGTAAAGGAAGGAACATTGTAGGAGAATCACTCAGCTTCCTTGCAACAAAATCTATGCATTACAACACAACATTTTCTTTGGGGTAAAAGGGCGAAGGGAAGAAACCATAAAGCAGACTATCATATCTTTATAAATGCACAAGCTGCATTAACCTTGACCATATACTGTTAGTTTATAACTGGTAAACTTTAGAGTCTTGTAACACTTCATCTACAGCCTTACTTAAACTGCCTTAAAATTTATGGCTATGTGGAGCAAAGATCAAATAATGGCAGTGGGAAATTTTTGAATATAAATGTTACATTTTATTTTACATTCTCAGCAGTGTCAACACCATCAAAGTACTGAACACCAGTATCAAAGTATTGAACAGCATACCCAGCAGTAGCCATTTGAGAAACCCATTGATATGAATTCCCCTCTGTAGTGCCTAGCCATTTGGAACTTTCCATTGAAGTTGATCTTGTCAAAAGTAATATAAATTAGTTAGGACAGGCAATCACAGTTCAAAAATGTAGACAAAGACATCAAGCAAGATAGGAACCAAAAAAACTCACTTACAATATCATAAGAATGTTTTTACACATTCTGTAGTTGGCAAACAGAAACTTACAACGTAGCAAGTTAATTGAGCAGTTCTGGATAGGTCCAAACTCTGTAAGCAAAGCTCAAGCAATTTAAAAGTGTCAGCAGAAACCAGAAGTTAAATTATTACTTTCAAAACTCACTGCCAGCTATTTATTATTCTTTAGACTTAGAGTATTGAGCTAAAGTCACTTTCTTGTGGGTCAATGAAAAAAAAGAGTAGGGATGTGATTTGTTAAGCAAATACATTTTACCATGGTGCACAGTGGACTTAATCTGAAGTCGCTTACCACAGTGAGCGCTGAGGCACCAAAAAACAACAGATTGCATTTATATAGCGCCTTTTACGTCAGGAGGACATCCCAAGATGCTGGACAGTCAGGGGTTTGCACCCGAGCTGAGGCTTGGATTCAGGAGGGGTTGGGGGAAAAAGACAATGGAAGATGACTGAAGGCAGAGCCAAAAGGGGCAAGTTTTGAGATAGACGTTGATGGAAGTGAGGGAAGGGACTAGGTGATGGAGTTCCAGAGAGGCTGAAAGAACGACTGCTGATGCTGGGGCGGGCAGGGTGGGAACATGAAGCAGGCCAGTGCCGGCCAAGCAGAGGGAACGGGAGGTTTGGTCACAGAGTTTAAGAAGGTCACAGAGGTAGGTTAGGTAAGACCATGAAGGGACACAAAAGTAAGGTTGTTGATTGTACCTCAATTCCCTGGCAGATAGGGAGCTAGTGGAGTGAGAAAAAGTGTGTGTGATAGTTCATGCAGTCTGGGAGAGATGGGAGTGAGAGGTTCGCGGAGCCTAGTGTGGGAAGAATATCCAGTATGTTTGTTCATAATGTGTGCATAAAATGTAACATTATATATTACATAAAATAACACCAATGTGCACATCACCTACAAATATACTAAATGCATCTCACAATAAAAATCATCTGAAGCACTTTTAAGATGTTTTGATGATGTGATAAGGTGCCATATCAAATGTATGAACTATTATTATGATGACTATCTTATATTACCTCCAACAATCGTCATAATAAACCTATCAAATTCCCTCTTAAAGCTGTTACTGTATATTTACCTCCTTTGTCTCCCTGGGCAAAGTGCTCCACGTATTAACCCACCAAGTAAACTACAGTAGTTAAACCTGAATGGTCTGTTTCCTTTGAGACAATGATCCCTATTCATGCATATCTTGACTGTAACAAGCAGGCTATTGGAATCCAGCACGTCCATATCATTTAAGGCTCTGGGAAACTTCCAATAAAGGCGGCAAGTGAATCAAGATGCTCTGATGTACAAATGCTTTGTGAAATCGTAAGAACCCCCCAAGATTCAATAATTGCCTTCCACTGCCTCCAGACCATTTTTAAAGGTTATGTGATACATTATAGAAAAGCCCATTGAAGCTGGTTGCTAATACTTACTGAAGTCTATACATTTCGATTAATTTAAGGCAGGCTGTTCCCAGATCTGCCAATGTCCCCTTTGGCCACCCACTAAGAACTGGTATGTTAGCACAAGCCCAATTTCCACTTCCATTTGAGAATAATAAGGTACTAAAATTTATGGATAGAACCATAGGGCATGCCTAGTTTAATGAATCCCTCTGATTTCTCTTCTGTAGAGTGCAACAGAGACATTCACTCCATAACCTTCTTGGAACAGTAAGCGAAAGAAAGGTTAGATCCACTGAAATATCAATTATCCTGATGTGTTTTTACCCTTCTGTAACAGTAAATCATGTGAAGCACTTTGAGACTTCCTCCCAACATGAAAGGTGTTATATCAAATGTAAGGATTTTTTTTCCTTTTTGATAGCAAGCACTTAATTTTTACTATTTACTTATAAATAACATTAAACACAAAGGAACAAACTTAAATTTTTTAAATTTATTTAACAGACTTTTGCAACAAAATTGCAAATTAATTTTGATGGTACTGTATATTGTTCTGGGGGCATGTAAATAGTACAAATGAATCCTGTCCTGAAAATACATACCGTTTGTCTGATGGTATGGAATATATAAATACCATATTTTGGGGAACAAAAATATCAGTATTTATTATAAACCTAAAGGTTGCTAAACAGATTATTGACAAAATCTTTTACCCCTACAAAAGATCGATCAAAATCAGAATCAAGAAACAATTAATTACATTTTAAATACTTAATGAAACCTATTTAATGTGAAATCTCACCTTATTTTATTTACGTTTCAATGTATACAACAGCCTCACTCAGTTTCAGATCACAAGCAATTTTCTCTCGATGAAAAGGCAAAACGTTTTACAAGCTTGTTAAACCTCTCCTTAATTGATTTCTGGCATTGATTAAAATCGTATTGAATCCATCCTGTGCTTTTTGCCCCCTCTTCACACTGAAAAATAAAACTCTGTACCATGATGAACGTATCACTTACAAGGCATTAAAAGGTTCAAGCTGCTTTTCAAAAGCCTTTCAGCTGTTTTTCACAACCATGCAACAACTGGCAGTGTCTACACTCAGCAATTCAGGAAACTCACTTATCCTCAGACTTGCCAGGCATGCTTTGTAATATCTACCACTCACATCATAGATCCCATTGGCTTAAACTGGTTTAAAAAAAGATGGATTCATTACACATTACACTTCAATAAAGTTTAAAAACAGCTTCATTATTAGTCATGGTTAACCTTGTCACCACAATGCTGCTACATTTACATTACCTCCTACCACTAACAGCAGGTGTAATTTAGCAGTCGGGCAGTGAAGTGAAGGAGGTAAGATCACAAAATATTCCCAAATTCTTTACACTAATGTGAAGTGCAGCATCTCTTTTTTATCATAGGCAAACAGGACAGCCATTTTACGCACATCAAGAACTCACAAGGAGCTATGAGGTGAATAACCAATTAATCAGGAGGACTGTTCCTCAGACACTAGGAGAAACGCCTTCTTCATTTTAAATAGTGTCGCGGGATCTTTAACAGCCACCTAACAGGACTTCGTTATAATGTCTAATTTGAAGGATGACACCAGAACAATGTTGCACTGCTGTAGGCACTTCATAGGCCTGGAAGTCTATGAGTTCAAGTCCTGACCTAATAATAATAATAATCCTTGCATTTTGATATAGCGCTTTTCACGTCGGGAGGACGTCCCAAAGCGCTTCACAGAACACACTGTAAAGTGAATTGACTGTATATTTGTGGGCGAACGCGGCAGCCAATTGCGCACAGCAATGTCCCACAAACAGTCGTAGATTGAAAATGACCAATTTATTATTGTTTTTGGCTTGGAGGGACCTAAGGCTTGAATCCACAACCTTTAGAGCCAAAGGCAAAACCAACTGAGTCAGGCAATCTCTGGAGGTAACACAACCCCAATATGAACACTGCCACTGGAACCAGGTTCAGCCATCTTTTCTGAGAAATGCAGTTTTACCCTAACTGTCTGTATGGACCTTGTTCAGTCATTGTGGAAGGGAGAGCAGCCAAAAAAGCTATTAAGCATGACTCAAAAACAAAGCCTGTATAGTTTGTGTACATGCAATTGCTGCTTGCTAGTCTCTGTGCAGTGCACTCCAAATATAAGCAGAGTCGATTTCACAATACTAGGACCCTCAGACCACCCTGAAGTAGTTCAGCTACATGGATTAAGCAATAATACCTTCAGTGTGAGCTTTCCATACTAGCAGAGAACAGAAGCATTACAGATGCAGGAGTTTTAATTCTAAAGAAAGTTTGGATGAACCTTAACATGTCTAAAACTCACATGCTGTCTACAGTTCAGTGGAGGGTTTGTAAAATTGTCCAGCAGATTCAGCATGACAACTCAATTTCACTCCACTTATTCCTCAAAATTTTAAGTACTTTCAAAAATAGGCGAATAATATTCCTTCCATTTGATACAACTTCCTACCATATCAAATGATAAGTGTTTCAAAGCACTTCTGTAAAGTGCAATTAATGACTGTATATTTGTAGACAAATGTAGTAGCCAATTTATGCACAGTAATAATGTCCCAGAAACAGCCAAGAAATCAATGACCACTTTTGAAAAAGAAATCAGGGGATTATTAGCAAGAACACCAATAGAAACTTCCTTCTCTTTTTAAACAGTACCAATGGGAACTTTAACCTCCACCTGAACAGGCAAATGGGACCCAGGAGAACACCTCACACCTAATGCTAAGGGTGAAGAGCTCCTGGACTTCTTCATCTCTAAGATAGACAATATTCACTTGGCTGCCTCCTCTTCCTCCCCCCATGTTACCTAGCACTCCCCATGCCTTCTACATAACTCACTCTTTCCACCACGTCGCATATTACTGTCCTCACTCTAAACTCCTTTGCCTCCATTTTTCCCCCCTCGCTCTCAACCATCGTCACCCATATGAAGCCCACCACCTACTGCTTCGTAACCTTGTGTGCGTAACCTTGCCATCGGGTTTGATACCCAGCCATCCTTCCTATCCCATATCCGGTCCCTAACAAGGACAGCTTCCCTCCACCTCCGTTACATTGCCCACCTTCAATTATACCTCACACACAAAGCAGCTGAGCCCTCCTCTACATAACTCATCATCTCCGCTATCTCCCCATCTGTCTGTCTCCCCATCTCCACTATCCACAAAATCTAATTAATTCAGCAGGTTGATGGTCTTACGGTAAGAACTGGCTTTGATGCTTTAGAGCATACATCAGGACTAAAGTTAATTTAGTCTGTCTACAAGATTATTTCATTTCAAAATTTAAAAATTTGTAAAAATTCTTATTCAGCCTTAATTTCAATGCAGGTTTTTTGTCATTCTTAAACTCGTGCCTTTCTCTTTGAAATCCTAGCTGTAAAAAAAATTGTACAAGTGTTTACTGCTAGTCAAAACACAAGACTTATTTAGTGTTTTGAATCATACAATTAGAAGGGAGGAATCAAACACTCAACACTATTTCCGCAGTTGTTAAAAGTAGTCCTAAAGGCTAAGACCAGTTGGAATTTTGGTCCTCTGGAGAGATATACTCATTAACACAATCACTTAAGAAAAATGTTTTTCATAGGTCTTCACAATTTGGTTTTTACATGGGACACACTGCTGATGAAGCTGGAAGATTCAGAACTGAGGCTAATTTCCTTCAGAATAGAAAGGTTTTAGCAACCAAAAGAAGTCTTCAATGTACTACAGCATTACAGAAGCAAAATGGAGAGAGTCTGAACAAAATGGTCGAGGTCAAGTTATATTTAAAATTATATTTCTGAACCAAACTCACTTTCAGTTTGAAACATAGCACTTTACAATGTTTCCAGATTTTTCATTATATTCTGTACAATCTACACAATATCTACACAATAGCTTTCCAATTTACCACCATGGTGCAGCTTCACACAGTTTTAAAAAGGGGCCTGAAGTACACTTATTTATGCTTGTGTCTCAAAAATACCAGCAACTAGGAAAAGATCACACAAGATCATGAAAGATACTATGGTGAAGACCCCAGGTGATTACATCTTTTGGGAAAACTCACCCAACACAAGGCTAACTTACAACATTTGAAAGCTCTCGCTAGAGCCAGTTTTTATTTGGGTGGGGAACAGGAGTGAAGAAACATTCAACATTTGTTAAAATTATTTTATAATAGTAATACTTCCCTTGCTCCAAAACAGTTTCTACCCCCTCCCCCGCCCCCCCTCCCTACACACATGCACAAATCTTCCAGATCCACATTCACTTGAAATTTGTGACATCATGACATCTGGTTAGTGTCACTGACACCAAAAGTCTCCATCCTCGCCTATGATACAGAGGTTGTATGAGAGAAAGAGAAAGCGATGAAAAACTCCAGGGGAGAGGAAATTCCAGCCGTTTCTCTTTATTCTTTTTGTTTCTTTCCTTTCATTCTTAATACTGCCCCTATCCCCCAGCAAAAAGGGGTAAATGAAGGCTAATACTTGGAACCCTTATATGCAGGTCCTATAGTTTTCCCAATGATATAGCTTTTACCGCAAACCTATATAATTATCCTGCCATTTGATATAATGCTTTACCACGTCATCAAAAATCTTGAAGTGCTTTACAGGATTTATCCAAAGTGAACCGACTGATCTTAGATAATTTTGCAACCAAGTAACATTTTCTCACTGCAACAGAAAAACTACAGAATCCTGAGACCAGGGAGATTTAAGGATTTGGCTTACAATAAAAATTCTGGTGCTGAATTTTCAAAAATTCTTAAATTCAGTCTCAATTTGTTGGACTATTTTTAAGAACTGTGAAATCATGGCTTCCAAGTTGAGTGAATTTAAGAATTTTCTAAAATTCTATATATTACATTTTAAAACAATGGTTTTAAGGCTGAGACACGAGATGTTAGGGCTGTAGGATTCACCCATTAATTACAGAAATGTGCATTATCATTTACCAATAAATAACTCTACATTTTACTGTAGACATTCAGTAGGTATAGATCGCTTGCAGTATATGATGTACAACAAGTTCTTTTCCACAGCAGAATTGTGCCATAAAACCAGGACCACCTCAGTTTTAATATGCTTTTCCAATACAATTCTGTGCTCAAGATTTCCCCCTCCTATTGTTTAGAAAGGCAGTTATAGTGACCTTTACAAATGGTATTCAAAACTACTTTAATGAATTGAATATCCAAACTGGTCAACCCATGTGCTATTTCCTAATTGAAGCAATTCCCTAAATTCATCTCTCTTCAGACCTTGTGTTGCATTAATGTAATGAAGTTTGTCGCTAATGTAGATGGCAGACCAAGGCACCTTTACTCTGCATAACCAGTTATACAAAAGACATTAGTCTTCAACCCATTTGTGAAACTAGGTTCATTTACTGTAATTTCCATTACAATACTGAATTTTTTAAGAAGTTTCTACAAATTTCTTCAGGCAGTCTCATTTATTCAGGGCTACTTTTTAAACTAGCCTGGACAGCCTTATTAGACCCTTTCCAAGCTAAGTGAGCTGGATAGTTGTGTTCTGACGTACTGGATAATGCAGCAGAACCATTGCTGGGTCCAAGCACGAACACTTCAGTGATGGAGTAATTGGCAAAAACAATGACATTTAAATTTTCATTACAATTAACACACCACACCCATACACACAGGTCAACAACAACAACTTCATTTATATACCACTCTTCATGAAGAGCTAAACCAGAGTGCTTTATAAGCATGAGGTTAGATGGCCTTTAAGGAGGGAGAAATGACCGTAGGTACGTTTTAAGAGGGAAGATTTGCGGCGAGACCTAAAAACAGAAAGGGGGGGCGGGGGGGGGGGGGAAGAGAGATGGAGTGGTAGAGGGAGAGAGTGCCAGGTGTAGGAACTACGGCTCAGCAAACCGATGGTGACACAGAGAGGGTAAAGAATGTGCAGCAAGACTGCGGATCCCTGACTGTCCAGCGCCTTGGGACATTCTCCTGACGTGAAAGGCAGTATACAAATGTAATGTGTTGTTGTTATTGTTAGTTGAGCGAAGAGGATAAGTGAAGGAGTAATGAGAAGATCAGATAGACCAAGAAGTGCCAGGATGTGGATGGATTTGTAGGTGAGCATCGCTCTATACATTGCAGGGTTTGCACTACTGAACCATTATATTTCAAAATTGAAACTATAGTACATAGTGAAGCTATATAAAACAACCAGTTGGACCCTGGTCCCATTACACATATCTCATTACACAGAGGTGAGTACTCGTACTCCAACTTGACAGACTTACTCCAACTTTTGAATACAGCACAATCTCCCCCTCCTAATATTTGCATCACTCTGCGTAACATTTGTAATTGTTTAACAAACTGTCCTCTTTCAACTGAATCTCCGTATCATTAGACAATATCAGAAGCACCTCAAATTTAAAAATATCCGAACAGGCCCTACCATGTTACATTTCCACAGTGACAGCACTCTCTCTCTATACATACGTGCACACAATCATAGATTAAAATGGTACAATTTCAATAGATTCATTTTCAAAATCCTATTAGGCAGAAGCAGCCTATTTATTTAAATTTAAAAAAAGCCAACCAAAATTACAGTGCAAGGAGGTGACTATACAAATCCTGAGTCCCAACAATCTACCCTATTTAATACAGAACTTTTTTTTGTGATAATCTAAATCTGCTATTAACAGAACTTGATTTTATTACATAAATGAGTATCTGTGCTGCTGGTGAGACAATCATTCCAAATTAAAACACTGCGGACACTTCAAAAAAAAATTAAATGGTGAACAGGATGCAAAATTGCTAGTCTATTAAAATAACCGGTTAGTCAAAACTATCAAAATATTATATCCATCTAGTTGCATTTTATATAATGCAATATAATATTGTGTAATATCAATATAAAATTGTATAATATCCCTCACCTTCCAAATGTGAGCACACCTTATACAGGTAGTTTTCATTAAAGTAAAAATAAATGTACAATTTAAATTCATTTCAACACATGAACAGACAGTAAAGAGACTCTTTATTTCTCAGAACTCCAAACTTCCTCAAATAACAGCTGCTATACAAGTCAGTCTACAGTATTTTAGTCTACTTGTACAAATACACTGTTTTAACTGTGATTTGTACAAAAGTAGAACCATTGACAGATAGTTGAAAAACATAATGGGGCCAGAGTGGCAGGAAATGATTTGTTTGATGTTACTGCCTGGGACGGGGGGAAGAAACGGACAAGAACAATAATAATTGTTTTTTTGAAGAGGAGGAAGAACCGTGTGTTAAGAGTATAATTTAAAACTAAGTTCAATGGGAGTTTTTGACTAACATTTTGGGAGAGAGGTGCAATTAAGTGCTCAATTAATCCAATTAATTTTTTTTAAAAATTCAATTAAAAAATCAATGTAGTTTTCAGGTCAGAAAAACATCACAACAACAATGTTAAAAGCATAGTGAATGTCACTTTTCAGAAACTCAAAGCAATTATTTTTTTCAATGTTATTTCTGTTCCCCATGGTCTACCATATGGAACAATACAACACTCACATTAATACTGTTCACCAATAGCTTTCCACCGTATCTCACTCACTGAGTTGCATGCCACGAAAAGTCGGTGCTTAAAAAAAACTACTTATTGATGAGATTTACTTGATAACATTAAACAAATTTGATCTTGTTACTACTAAATGAAGACTGAAGAATTACCAGTGCAGAAGTTGAGCAGTGTTGAGGCATCATACACTGCAGGCATATTAGGCAAATCGTCTTCCATGCTTGCCTCCCTATAAAGAACAAACCAGTTTGGTCTGTTTTTCTCCTGCTTTTGCTATGATTTCACAACAAGCTGAGCTCCAGCATACTTTGAATTCTGAGGAAATCCTCCCGTCCAGATGGCTGGTGACAAAGCGCTTCTGTGTTGGCACAAATAAAAACTCCACAAGACACCCTCCGTTTCTTCTGCTTGTCTGCACACACCGAGCACCGTGTAGTGAGGGGGAGGGGAGCAGACAGATTCCTGGATGCTTTGGGGGAGTTGCGAGGCCTCAGACATCAGGAAAGTCCTTACGACGAGAAATGCACTTGCTACCTGGCAGCTTTCGTCTCTAACCACTCCAGGGCATTTTCTGCCCTAGCTTAAAGCAGTAACCTCCACTATGCCAGCACTCCTCAGGGACAATACACTTGGAATTGCAAACGCTCCACAGCTTGAAAACGTTCGAAAGGGTTTGTCTTCAGAATAAACAGCAAGAGCCAAATAAGATCTAATGAATGCAACATGTGTTCATTCTTTAGTAGCTGCCTCCCAAGCCAACTGAGTGTGCCTTCAGTTAGGGAAATGTCAAGGCAATTCCAAAGCTATTGCAGAACAATCTGGGCAAAGAATCATTTGATGTGCTGCACCTTTAGTAGCTATCACAGAAAAAGAAAGCATGTAAGCAGGGTCAAAGATTAACTCTTTCCTACGCTCCCTTGTCTATTTTCAGAGGAGGATGGAGGAAGCTGAAAAAATAATTCACTTCAACAGAATGGCTGTTAACCCTTTGGGTACTACGAATTCTGTGGATCAGTCTTTTAACGCTCGCTATCCACCTGAAGGGCACTATATAAATGCAAGTTGTTGTTACCCTGGCATTCTTTTAAAAATGGACACATCTTTGTAAATGTTTTCTTCTGCACATTTTTATTTCCAAAGCAAAATATAAAAAAAGTATACAACCATGGCTTCACTTTGTGTAATTCTTTGAACACATTTCAAAAATGTACAGCTATAATATTGATGGCTGGTAGGCCATCTGCAGTACTTTAACAAAGCAAACATAGCAAAACAGATTTCTTGATATTTACCAGAAAGTAATTTCCTGAACTACAACAGGCAGCATCATGGACAGGTCACGACGCTTCAGAAAGGGAGAACTTGAGATCAGCTTAGGTCAGAAGGAATACCATGAAGAAAGAGAAATAATATATAATAATAATAATAATATAATAATAATAATAATAATCCTTGCATTTGATATAGCGCTTTTCACGTCGGGAGGACGTCCCAAAGCGCTCCACAGAATATACTGTAAAGTGAATTGACTGTATATTTGTGGGCGAACGCGGCAGCCAATTGCGCACAGAAAGTCAGGAAAAGCAATTAAGGTGAGCTGCTGTTGTGCTAGTTTCACTGCACTATACAGCAAGCTGGCATTTGACCCAAACCTGGGGAATGTAGGGAATCAATATAACAGGAGAGGAAAAGTACTGGAAACTCCTGATAACTCATATTGAAGGGAAAAGAGCTCAATATTGAGTTATCCAAAGTATCACATTAGGCATATGTATGCATGCATACATAAATAAGGCCAGGATTTTGACAGCATGATGACTTAATTAGTAGTGACAAGTTAAGCCAGTATTGAATTATCAAGAGTTTACTATAGTTACGGGACTTGAAAAGGAGTGGGAAACTAATAGATCATTGTAAAATCAAAGAAACGGAACTTCACTGGGACTGACAGGTACATGTGGTTTATTTCACCTTGAGAAACTAGGGTCAAATCCCACTCGGACAGTCTCTGAATATCTGTCACGCATTCTAAATAAAATGGGTTTAGATTCTGCTCCAACGTACAAAACTGCTCTTTAAATCGACATAACTGGCATTGAATTCAGCAAAAAGCTCCCAAGGATACAATAAAATCTCAGCGCCTTGGGACGTCCTCCTGACGTGAATGGCGCTCAATAAATGGAATCTCAATAAATGAAATCTCGTCGTAAAACACCTTCATTACACATTAGATACATCACATGTCCATTCAACTCAAGCATGCAGTACATCTATCGTTACTATTGAACCACGGGGGGAACTGTAGGGTGGGAAAGAGATGCCAAAACCCAACCATCCTCTAAGCATTCGACGTGGTACTTTGCTGAAATCTCTTGAGCGCTGCCTCAGTTCTTATACCCGACTTATGAGGAAGCTCAGCAGCAGACTCTCAGGTCAGGGAATCCAGTCCAAGTAGCAGCGCTCAGTCAGTCTTAAACCAGGCACGGGTGGGACTGAATAAATTGGACTGTTGAGCAGAACTATCTGATTGAGTGTTAGCTGAAATTAATGAAAATGCAAAACTACATTTTGGGAAATGAACTCAATAGCTGCCTGGCTTTCACAGGCACAGGAGGCCCAACTGGTCAATCATGTGGATCCTGTGCAACTCAATGTATAGTTGACTGTTTTAGCTTTAGGTACATGGTGTGAAAACAATTAGGATTACCAATAAAAACACAAGTCGCTGGGAACATTCAGCAGGTCACTCAATCTGAAGAGATATCTGGTACTGACCAGCCATGAGATCACCAAGGGTTGGCACTAGTCCTCAAAAGGGTCATTGTGAAATAGGGTATAGACTATCCATTGCTGGGAAGTATAAGGACTTGTGTATTCTATACCTCACTTTACAGAGCTGAAAGCTAAAGTGTGGAACACTTTAGGGTAGATTTGTGTGATACTCTGCAGTATCAAGTACCCTGGACTTTCCATGAAGAACGGCCCAAACAATTTTGGGAGAAATTCTTTCACATACCAGATCTTGCCAAAATCTATGCAGTGAGAAAATCATTACAAATGTTAATATGAGAAACGATACAAGGCTTGACCCTGAACCATCATTCCCCTTACTCTCACTTTACTGCAGCTCGTGTACTGTCCCGCACCAGGCTTCGGGACCACATCACTCCCACCCTCGCTCGCCTCCACTGGCTCCCCATCCCCCAGAGGATTGATTTCAAGATCCTCATCCTCACCTACAAGGCCATTCACGGCCTTGCTCCCTCCTACCTCTCTGACCTACTATCCCCCTACTTACCTGCCTGTACCCTCCGTTCCTCCGGCTCCAGTCTGCTCCACGTCCCCCGCCCCAATCGCCCTACCATCGGTGGTCGGGCCTTCAGCCTCTCAGCCCCGAGGCTCTGGAACTCTATCCCCCAGTGCCTTCGCCGCCTCCTCCCTTTCCTCCTTCAAGGCCGGTCTCAAAACCTTTCTCTTTGACCGAGCCTTCAGCTCCCCTCTCGACTCTCTTCCCCTCCTCGCTCCCTCCCTTCCCTCCCCTCACCCTGACCATTTCCCCCTCCTCGCTCCCTCCCTTCCCTCCCCTCACCCTGACCATTTTCCCCCTGCTCGGGTCATGACCCAACTGTGCAGCGCCTTGGGACGTCCTCCTGACGTGAAAGGCGCTTTATAAATGGAATCTTGTTGTTGTTGTTGTTTAGTGACCAAATCCATGTGGTTCTTAACTTTCATACCAACAACAACAACTTTCACTTTCATAGTGCCCTCCATGCAGGGTAGCATAAGAGCACTTAACAGTATATGGGCAGCAGAGTTCTGAATGAGCTGGATTTTTTTAATAGAGGAGCTGGGGACACCACAAATCCAGACGGAAGGTGACAAACGAACCGTGCATAAGGGTTTCGGCTGCATGTGGGATAAGGTACGGTCAGAGGCGGGCAATGTGGCGGAAGTGGAGGAAGACGGTCCTGGTCAGGGACCGGATTTGGGGGAGGAAGGACAGTTGGGAGTCGAACCGGATGCTTAGATTACGCACTGGTTCGGTGAGTCTGAGGGAGAGCTCAGGGAGGTTGAGGAGTTCAGATCCGCAGAAGTGAAGATGTTGATGGGAGCCAAGGAATATGGCTTCCGTCTTGTCCACATTCAGCTGCAGGAACTTTGCACTCACCCAGGCCCTGATGTCTGCCTGACAAGCTGGTAGAACATCAGCAAACCTGGAGTCACAGCTGGAGGAGGCAAAGTAGATTTGTGTGTCAACCGCATACAGTGGAACTTTACCCCCGTGTCTGCGGATGACATAGAGGGAGCATATAGATGAGGAAAAGTGGGCCGAGGATGGAGCCCTGGGGCAACCCATAGCTGACTGGGCGGGGTGGGAGGAGAAAGCATTTGCAGAGGTGAAGGGGAGGTGGTTGGTTAAGTAGGACTTGAACCATGCGAATGCTGTCCAACTAAGTTGAATGAGGGAGGCAAGGCGATGGAGGAGGATGGCATGTTTTCAAAAAGCATCGGGGCATAGATCTGCAATTTCATTTTGAATGCATCATTTTTAACCAGTTCACCACTTTGTATTTGTAACGCTCTATCCCTTTTTGATGAACATTTGCAAGCTGTATTTCAAGAGCACATAGTTATTTCCACAAGTGTGAATACACCAAAAAGGTCCAGAACCGCTTTGCATCAGAATATTGACATGTATGGACAAGTGTCTTGAACATAATACATGACTCATATCTAACAAAGGAAATGCATGTTTCAAAACAAGTAGATAAGCATCTATGAATCCATCAGATCCTACTGAAATCTTTGAATCTACTTTAATTTTTGCTTTGTACTTCACTTTCCACAGAGCATGCTTTTCAGTTACTGCTGAAATTAAATGGAATGGGTCTGATCAAAGTCAGTAGAAAAGGAAACTAGCACTCAAGATCAAAGCAGCACCACATACGTATAGGGCGCTGTGGAGTCACATATACATTTATTTTAATAACACAAACATACACAAGGTAGGAGGAATCAAAGATTAAAAAACCTGTTCTAAATTGGAATGGGGGTTGATTTATTTTGATGCATCTCCCATTGATCATTCACATAGAGATTGTTGCCATTTTAGCGAGATTACATGATTCACTGTGGCATCAAGTGTGTGTCATTCTGAGCCAAGATTTTCCCCATAAATAAACAGCAAAGCAAAAACAATATCTTAAAACAAATATAACCAAGTGATAGACATGTGGTTGTAAGAAGTAACAGAAAATATTTCAGAGTATGAAAACTGTTATATGTTTCTCAAGTGAATTTAAACTGAGCAGCAGAAAATTAAGAAAATGAGTTGGTGTTAATGAGATCAATGGCATCCACATAGCTTAGGAAGTAGCAAAGAAAGCCAATGGATTCAAAATGCAGTAAACCAGTGCAGTCCCACATCTCTGTTTCAATGAGTCCTTCAGCACTCAATCTCAGGCATGCATAGTAGTGAACTGAAAGTTTACATGCAACAAAAACATAACTTTGAAGCGTTTTATGTAATAAAATAAACACAATACACAGCAGTTGACACAAAATTATCCTGAGCCAACTTAATAAAGGAATGTAGAAATTATTCAATAAAAATGATAGGTAACAACTTTGTTGGGTGCTGGTATTGTAGGTCATGGGTTTTTAAAATTGTGGGGCAAGCTCCCCCAAGGGAATGTCTTCGGATGAAAGGTAAGTAAATATTTGAAATTTTCTTCCACCCATCCCCCGCATCCGCCAATATTTAGTAATACCTATACAGTAAAAGAACCCTTAAATAGGGAAGAGAATCAGAGCAGGAGGCCTGTGTATTTTTATGCAATGGTAAATGTATTTTTATTATTATCTTTTTCATTATTAAATATTAGCTGCATTTTATAGTAAATATGTGCTGTAAAAATTGTAGGCCTGGTGTCAATGAGAGGAATATGAAATGCATTAAGTTTATTCAGTAGTAGAGCAGTGGTACTGTACTGTGCTATTTATGTTGCTTTCTGTCTTAAGTGCTCTGGGACGCTACCCTGTGTGAGGGGTGTTATATAAATGCAAGTTGTTATTGTTAAGCAACATGTCATATTAGCCAAAACAATAAAATCCTCTTGTTCTATGGAAAAGTACTGTTTTTTATAAAGAGGAGAGGCGCATAGTTGGAATATGAATCTCTGAAGGGGGTCGCATTAAAAAAAAAGTTTGGAGACTTCTGCTGTAGTTCATTAAAATCAGTTATATTGAAGTACAGTCAGGCTCAAAGCAACAACCTTTGTGCTTTTATGGAACAAAAACTGTATAAATCATCCGCTCAGAAGTATACAACATCACGATGCTCACAATCTGTTCTTAACTTTTATTTTGATAATTTCAAATCAGTTTGATGCTCACAGAGGCCAGTCTCAGCTTGATGAAATGGTACAGTCCCTTTAAACTGGATACATTTCAAGGCTCCAGAGTGTTGTTAAACAAAGTTTCCCAGATCATTGTTAAACAAAGCTGAGTGAAATGTGAATTTTTGAATGTTGGCCCATTCCTGATTCCAAATAGCTTAAACAGTTGCTCTGCAATTCCTCCAAGAATCTGCAGATGGCTTCCTGCAGTCATGTCATTTTTACTTTTATTTATACAAAGCTTTACCAATCAGAATTGCAATAAACACTGGGAAGATTTCACTGATTTCCTCTTAAACTGGGTGGGGGGAGAGAAAATCTGCAATACATGTTTAAAAGAAACTGAAAGGAAAAGGGACATTTGTTTTATTCCGATCAGTATTTTTAAAGAAGTATTTTGCAATGATTGAAAAGCAGATAGCTGAAAAATAATTAAAGCTTCACTTTGACCAATACAAAGCCAGGTTTCCTAAAAGTCCTAGTGCCCCATATTTGGGATAACTTTACCAATACTGGACTGAGTGTATTGGTCTGGGTGGTATTCGGACAGAGTGAGTGGGGCCTCCGAGTATACTTATTCTTTAGTCTTCTTTCAGATTTGATAGATCCAATCAATCAATGTCTGTGCTTTTGATTAGCGTGAAACTATCAGTCAGAACCAGTTTTCAGATCATCAGTTCTGATTCATTTTCCAGCTTCAAAGTCGACAGGAGCAAGTACAAATTTAATCTCAAGAAGTACAAAAGAGTTATTAATAATAATCCTTGAATTTCATATAGCGCTTTATCACGTCTTCGAGCCACCTCAAAGAACTTCACAGGATATACTGTAAAGTTAATTGACTGTATAGTTTGTGGGCGAAACGCGGCAGCCAAATGCACACAGCAGTGTCCCACAAACAGTCATGGATTGAAGTGACCAATTTATTATATTTTTTTGAAGGAATTATTACCCCTGGAAAAGCCATCAACCAATCGACTAACAAACCGGGTTCCTACTTACTATTCGGTAAACAGAGGCGTGTGGAGTAAGGAAACTTGCCCAACATTCTCCCTGCCGAGAATCGAACCCAGGGCTCTAACCACTACAGTACTCCATGTTAATGAGTGTAAATAGGGGGTTAAAAATAAGAAAAAGAACAAAATAAAAAATGAATAAAGGAAATGAGATATTCTTACAGGATAACTAAACACAAATATTTGTTGCATTCATTCTGGCTATCTATTTTAGGAAATATATTTTTGTAAGTGTCTCATTATACACATCGTTTTATTTGTTTTCTGTACTTGAAAATTACAATTAAAAAATTACCAAAAGAGATTAAATTCTGTTTTAGCGATTATGATTTCTGCATAACGTTGCAGTAATAAAACTAACTTGCAATATTATCATTTGCTTTGGTGCAATAATGTATGCACTGAAAACTGACCTACTTAGGGTAGACAGATTATGTTATTTTTGCCAAACATCTAAGGATTATATGTTGTTAAAGATTAACTAAACAGATTAATCCTTTCCTTTAACAATACAAAGTCCAGAACGTTACATTGTTTGTGCATCTACTAATCAGGATTTCAGAAGAGTAAAAGGACTCAGTTATTTTGCTTTTAGGTGGCCAATCACTTACCAACTGAACATACTTTAACATACTTTAACAAATACATTCTAAGGATTTATGCTGCACCTTCAGTCACAATTCTTTCCATACTTTGTCTTCTTACTGTATATGGCTACGTAACTGCTCACATTTATCATTTATGCAAACATTGTGAAGATTGTTTGACTAAATGAGTCTTGCGTCAAACTTGATGTGAAAGAAAGAACCGAGACCAAACTCTGGAGCCTGAAACAAAAATTGAAAGCGGGTGGGGGAGAAAAACCAGGATCCCCTTCCACGTCAGCAAATAACGTCTGAACAAACGTGCCTTCCAAATAGCACATTATGCATTCGCTTTTCGTGGAAGCCAGCAGAGACCCAACCACAGCTCTTCCACGGGTCACAAGCAACACTAGGAGATTTCATAGAAGCAAATTCAAAGCAAGAAGCAAAGCCAGATCCTAAGTTAAAAACAGACTGCTCAATTGTTTTACATAAAAAACGGTTGAAATGATTAACATTAGGTGATATGTGCTCCTGTCTTTAGGGCAAGTTAGGTGTATAAATTAATAACGGATAAAGCTCAGCATTTTGGCTGCCAATAATGGACCTACTACCTACTCATCAACTCCAATGCAGGCATAACAGGAAGAAACCCTGGACTTTGTTGTTTTTGTCAATGATTTTGTTGTACAGGAACAATGGTACAGTTCATCACGCTGGCCTCTTGAAAGATAAGAGCCTGTCGGGGAAGGTATATTATATGGTGGCAGCATTGGTAAATGTACTATATTGTACAGCACTATGTGGTATCAAAACAAAATTACTGTCAATATTTCCAAAGCACTGCACTTCACTTTGTAACAATATTGCAAATTTATAACGCTTCACATTCAATAATTTTCCAACCAGCTACATAAGGGGTTTCTATCAGTATGCAAGAGGTTTACACTACTGCAGTGAAAAGTTATGAGACTGCTCATGGTGTGCTGTAAAAGCAGAGATGAAACAATAACACCATAAATACTCTTTTGGAAACAATTCACCACTACTAGCAATACATAGAAATTTAATTTCCAATATTTTACTGTGGGATATTGTCATTATTGCTGGCTATTTTCCTACAAGAAACCAGAGATATTTGGCAGTTTAAGGCACGTCAATTTATTGTTTGCTGCCCAAATATCCTCTTGGGAACAGGTACTATATACTGCCCTCCTATCCTCCCCCACCTCACCACCAGAAATGTCTGACTGACTGTGCTGAGTTAGGAAACATCAGCTAGGGTAACAATTGGGGAGCTATAATTACAGTAGTCCTAAGGGCCCTCGATAAGGAAGGAGAAAAACAAGCTACTGTGTAGTATTAAGGTTCCTTGTCAACGAAGATGAACACATGTGGATGGTGGCTGAAGACAGGGTTGAACTTGGCTGTCAAGCTCTCAACTCCCCGCTTCTCACCAAGATAACAATCATATCACCCCACCCTCCTTATCAATCATATTATCAAATACTGTCAACTCATCATGAGAGGGCATGGATTACATTTTACATAACATAACATGTAGGAGCAGAAGTAGGCCATTCGGCGCTTCGAGCCTGCCCCGCCATTCAATCATGGCTGATCTTCTAATCTAACTCCAGCTAATAACCTGACCCTGCCTTAACCCCATATCCCTTAATCCCTTTTGCAATAAGAAAAATATCTATCTCAGTCTTGAATATGTTCAAGGACTGAGCGTCAACAGCCCTTTGGGGTAGTGAGTTCCATACATTCACCACCCTTTGAGTGAAGAAGCTCTTCCTCAACTCAGTGTGAAAGGGTTGGCCTCTGATTTTAAGGTTGTGACCCCTGGTTTTAGTTTCTCCAACCAGGGGAAACAATCTCCCACTATCTACTCTATCATGCCCTTTGATGATCTTATAGGTTTCTATAAGATCCCCTCTAATTCTTCTATATTCTGGAGAATATAGGCCCAAATTGGTCAGTCTATCCTCATAACTCATCCCCTTCATCCCTGGTACTAACCCAGTAAATCTACGCTGCACCCCCTCCAAGGCAAGTACATCCTTCCTTAAATGAGGAGACCAAAACTGCACACAGTATTCCAGGTGTGGTCTCACCAGGGCCCTATACAGCTGCAGCAAGACTTCCCTACTCTTATACTCTAATCCTTCCATAATGAATGCTAACATACCGTTCACCTTCCTAATTGTTTGCTGCACTTGCAGACTAACTTTCTGTGATTGGTGTAGAAGGACACCCAAGTCCCTCTGGACGCTAACACATTCCAATCTCTCTCCTTCTAAAAATTAACCCACTCTACTGTTTTTGCTACCTAGGTGGATGACTTCACACTTCCCTACATTATATTTCATCTGCCACCTATCTGCCCAATCACCTAACCTATCTATATCGCGCTGCATTTTTTTAATGTCATCCTCTGTGTTGACACATCCTCCTAGTTTGTGTCATCCACGAATTTAGATATATTAACTTCGATGTCCTCATCTAGATCGTTGATGTAGATGGTAACTAGCTGAGGCCCAAGGACTGATCGTTGTGGCACTCCACTAGTCACATCCCGCCAATCTGAAAAGGACCTGTTTATCCCTACTCGTTGTTTCCTACCCGTTAACCATTCCCCAATCCATGTTAATATGTTCCCCCCAATTCCATGGGCCCCTATTTTCTTCAAAGGTACTTTCTTCAAGGCGAAGAATATCAAAATTGTCTGATGCAGTACAAACCAATCCATAGTCATGTATTAAATTCCAGGTTAATATGTGGTTTCACATTGGTTTACAACAACAACTTGCATTTGTATAGCGCCCTTCACATGGGGTAGCGTCCCGGAGCACTTAAACACTTGACAATTCCCTACAAGTTTTAAGCATGTGTATATAATTATGGCTTCCACTTAAGCCCACTCATGGCAGCAAATGGCCTGAAAATTCAACACATATCATCTATTAGTCTTAATTTGTTACACTGCAATAAACAGGCAAAGCTAAAGATTGCAAAGCTTGAGGAATTCAAAACAAAATCAAGATTCAGCGATGTTACACGGCAACCTTGGCTACCTCAAGAAACTCAGTTCAGTGCAGATATTTCCAGCTTGTCACATGTACAAGTTATAGCATTTCTTAGATTTAGAAAATGTGGTCTTCCACTTATAGATTTCCACATGTGTCATACACTCGGCTGACAAAAAAAACCCACTGCAGATCTTCCAGAGCTTCTCAGTAAGTTGGACTTGATCAATAATTAGTCTACTTGACATTTGTAAATGATGAGAGGCCATATTCCCATTCTGTTGGAACAGTGAGTGAATTCTGCATGAAATGCTTGACAATTCCCTACAAGTTTTAAATGATTAACCTGTTAAGAATAATGGCTGAAATATGCTATATACTGCGATTGAAATGTCTGCTCGAAACAGAATTTTATACAAAGCACTTCAAAATCAAACATTTGATTTATTCTTTTTAAACAAAGTATTTATTTTTTGATATATATTTCTGCTTGTCTCAAATCCGTTAAATGTCTGGTTTATAGATCACTTAAAGAAAACAACCCACTTTTTCTTTAGAAAACAAAAATCTTTCAACACATCCACAAATTAAAAAAGGGAGAAGTACCTTTCTTAACATGCTACAAACCTGTCAGTTAATTTCAACAAAAAACATAACACACAATCAAGACCCTTGTATCAAACTCAATAAACTGAACTTGAAGTGCAATGGATAACATTAAAAAGGGCATTTTATTATGAAGAAACATCATGACAGATAAATGGATATTCGGTAATATTAACCTATTCAAAATGCTATGGGAAAAATAAAGGCTGTAAACCTCTATAACGTCTTTAAATTACTAATTAAAGTAAAAGTACTAAACAGGAAAACCAATAGCATTGTACTTAAGTAGAACGACACATGCAGTGCTCAAATAATCAGGTTTTCCACATAATAGCTCTTCAGAAGAACAATTAATAAAGTAGGTGTAATTGAATAAATAATCCTTTTCTTCAGATATCTCTGGACAGTATATTGCAGGAAAGGTGCCGCCAAAATCCGTACAGAACATTTTGCAGACTGTATCCATGCTCCATATTTTGTAATCTCCACAATGGTGTACAAAAGACAGCAGCTTAAATAATGATTTTTTTATCAACAGACATTGTTGGCTTTGTAACCCGTATCAATGAAAACCAAACAAAACAGTTTGGCATGCCCCTTTAGGAATTTATATTCAAAGATGAAATGCAAACAGTAATATAATCCAGCATGAAAGATACTGTAGCACAATCAGAAACACTGATACAGTATGTACAGTACTTTCAAATAAAACATATCAAGAAGGTAAGAATTTATGTTGTGTTCAAGATACATTTAAGAACATACATGTGGAATGGGTCTCAGAGCTTAAAAACACAATCACACTTCATTCATTTGTTCAGTTTTACAGAATTATTACGAGTTCCCTTTCTAAACAACTGCAAAGAAAAACACTAGTCTACCTTAAGGTCACAGAAATATTGTAAGTGGGATCTTGCAGGCTTTCTCAGCGATCCTAAAACTATGCAATAAAATTACATCTGGAGGAAGTTTATTACAAATCTAACTGAATAAGTCACTTCAGTGTGAGGTAAACCAAAATTAAAAGTGTACAAAAAAGAATTCAAATGCAGACGGTTTTGAATTACAGCCCCTGAAAATATTATTGTTTAGGACTCTATTCTGGATTTTTGCTGACAAAAACAAGCCGTTTTTGCAAATACAAAGTCAAACAACAACAAACCACTACATTTGTAAAGCGCCTTTCACATCAGGAGGATGTCCCTGAATAATCAGGGATTTTGACCCGAGCTGGGGGGTGGGATCAGAAAAGTAAACCAATTTACAATATATCCTGTGAAAAGCTTTCAGTCATCTTGCTGATGTGATAAGACGCTATATCAAATGCAAGGATTATTTATTATTTTATTACAAATGATAATCAATATATAATTCTTTATAACTGCATTTGCCTTTGATTCACATTTATTCCTCCATTTAATACTTCAATAATCTCCCCAACAAGAATTTTATAGATCTGAGATAAACAGTTATCAGATAGTCCATTTATTATCACCAGATTTTAGTACTGTTCTGATAAGCTTTGAGTAATTTATCCTTTGAAGACACTCTCATTGTTATTCAAACTCTCATTCGTCCTTCCAAACTGCAGCAACTTGGGAGCAGTGTGGAAATTGGTACACGCTGGATCATTCCATTCACTGGTATTTGACATTTTAGCTAAATATTTGCCAACTAACAATGAATTGCAAAAAGCAATGATTATGATGTGAAACACATTCTGTTGCCACATACTCACAAACAAAATATACAGTCACTCCACATTACAGTATATCCTGTGAAGTGCTTTGAGATCTCCTCCTGACATTGTAACAGTGCTAGACCAAATGTAATGATCATTAGAATTATTTCTAAGTGCAAGAGGCATTTTAACTAATTATGACTATATTGTGCTCCAATTGTGAAGCAGGAATTTGACCCAAAGATTCAAATATTTCTGACATGCTTGAAAAACTTTGGCTGTCCTGATATGTTTTGCAACATAAGAGAGACGCACACGGACAGTTTTTTCCCAGTTACTAAAATTGTATACTGTACATAAAGACAAATACCGTAAAACACAATATATCATACAGTACTGTACTTTAAGATTTTCTGCACTGTACAAGATGTACAATCTATTCTACAAGTGTTTGCCGTGATTATTTTAAAGCCATTTTGAGAATTTTTTGTTTCTTACATCTTTAAGATTGGCCTATACTGCACATATCTCTTTGATGCTACACATACAGACGCTAGCAATCAATAGTGGGGATGTTTCTCTATGTTGCCCACACCTCAGACCTGCTAGGAAACCTACAGGCACTAGTTGGTTTACTGTTCACCCTTTGGTTCTAGATTAATTTTTATAATCTATGAGGTAATGATCCTTGTGCTTGATTTGGCGCCTGTTCATGTCATCGAGACACCTCAAAATACTTCAGATTTTATTATATTTTTCTGTGAACGCGGCAGCCAATCTTTGCCTGGCAATGTCCCACAAAGAGCCATGAAGTGAATGATCAATTTTATTTAGGGGAATTTGGGGTCAGGAAATCAGGAGTAATTTTCTTCTCTTCAATTCATGTCTTGGGATCTTTAACGCCCATTTGAACAGGTAGACTGCATCTTGTTTTAACACCTCATCTGAAGGATAACCCCTGTTAATGTATGCTGGCCCAGCACTGCACTGGAGTGTCAGCCTAGACTGTAAACTCAAAGTTTTGACTTGGGGCTTGAACCCACAACTTTATGACTCATGAGGTGAGAATGTTACCAACTGAGCCAGGCTGACACCATAAAGGCTAGATCCATACATTTCTAACTGATCTGATTAGGTCGTTAGATGAGTGATTCTCAGATTATTTAATGGTTTAGGATGTGGGTAGGGTTTAAAAATTCAAACTATTTGAAAGTTATGACTATAAAATTTCATTTAATTCCCAAGCAGCAGCAAGTACATTCTAACCTTTAACAAATGGCTATCTTACAAATGTAACATACATTATAAAGTCCTCAAGCTCTTGAGCATTTTCTTAGTAATATTATTAGTGAAGGGTTGGTATATTAGGGAAACTCATTTGCAAACAGTACTATAATATTGCTTTCTAGTCCACAGGGAGAATGAAATGGATCAAGCCCATCAAAATTATTATGCAATTCCACTGACTAACTTTGTGAATTAAGCTACAAAATGCATTTACTCATGGTTGCACAACGTACTTCTGTGTTTAAAGCAAAAGAAGTGCAAACATGAGAGAGTAATAAGTGGTTAAGGTTGTCGTTTAAGGTTAGACAAGATTAATGAAACCAGCTTGATAGCATAGTTAATACAGTAGAACCTTGAGAGAAGATGCAGTAAAGTATATCTTTAGTGCAAGTAAAAACCATAAAGAACTTCAGTCCAATTTAATTTCATTGCAAAAGTTAGTTTCTACGGTTATTGTTAGATATGAAAGATATTAAAGAAAAAATGTCTCTCCAGCACCACTCCTTAAAAACCCCACAGCCTGTATCCACTCCTGCATTCGGCTCCAGTAGCCCATCACCCTCACAAGATTCCATTGGATTCCTACTCCTCAGCAAATCAACTCTAAAATTCTTGACCTCATCTTCAAATGCTTCCATGGCCTTATCTCTGAGATATCCTGCAACCCTATTCCCTTGGCCACTCCGTCCAGTCTGTTTCACACCCTTTCCGCCGTTCAGCCACTTTGTCCCCTGCCAATGGAATTCTCCCCAAAGTCCACCTTACTCCTTCCCTGTCTGCTTTTAAATCCCACCTAAAGACCAATTGATCTGACTGTGTTTTAGGTGACCTCTCATTACCCTAGCAGCTCCTTTCTAATTTGGACTCCTGATGAGTCTTTTTAAATTGCTTTGAGCTTCCAACATGAAAGGTGCCATAAGCGTAAATTAATGTTGTTATTGTAGTTGCAGATACAGACTCCCAGTGCTCGAATCTCGTGCTATATTACAACGTCAGAGAAGCATTTACTCACATTCCATTCAGAGTATGCAAAGTTCTCCAAACAAAAAATGTGTACTGTCAATAAAAAGCAAAAAAGACTAGCATTCTTAATAATTCCTCAAAATTTATAGATTGCAGAAGGGAAAATGAACCCCAAACTAGGACACTGTCTTCTCATTTTACAACAGAAATTGCGTAACCCATCTGCTAAACAGAAGTGAAACTGAAAACTAATGGATCTCTGGCAATTTTCACTAAACATCAATTTTCCAAATGCATATGCTATATAACTTCACCAGACCAAATATCTGCTGCTGGCAAATTTGCTATTCATTCACGAGCGCTAAACAGCATAGAATAATCCATAATGCCTTGTCATTTCATCCAGTCAATGCTTCTCTAGCAGTCTATCAAGACTTTTTTATTTATAACATAGAAATTTATACAACAGACAAAGGCCATTCAGCCAATCGTGCCTGTTCTGGCTCTGTAAAAGAGCAATCAATTCAGTCCCATTTATCTGGCTTTTTCCATACCGCTGCAAATTTTATCCATCTGTAATAGTTTATTGGAAGATACAGTTGCAGGTCCCAACACAGGACTTTGCAATTTGCAGCTGCTTAAAAAATGCTCTCAATTCAAACTATTTCACCACATAAAGACTTTGTTTCTGTAGAGGAAGAATGAAGGCAGTCACTCAGTATTGCAGGATGCACTTTTTTTTAAATCCATATATACGGAAAATGTGGCTCATAGTTACATAATTTAGGATTCCACCCATATCATTTTTTTAGTCTAAGCAATTCAACCATGAGGCACCACAACCAAACTCAATCCTACTCTCACACAACGCCCACATATGGCATGATCGGGAGCAGAAACACTGCTGCCTCCCATACCAATTTCAGGCTAATTGTAGAACCTTGACAAAAGAGATATTTATGTAAAAAATCAATGTGGCATCATTCTATCAGTAGCTTCATAGGGTCAAGTCCAAGAACTATTGTGCACTAATTCACACTATATTTACCTGGGGGCTGGTACTCACTTGCGAAGGTGCAACTCTCAACACAGACTGTATTTTCAATCTTGATGGCCATTTTATATTACATGAGCCCTGCAGGACATTCCACTATTCAACTTAACCAGGCACAAGAAGAGTAAAAATAGTCAGCTGGTTGGATAGTGTAGATCTGTATCCAACCGGATGGTCAGGTGAAAAGAGTTTTCTAAAAAAATTCTCTCCAGGTCAAGTGTTGAGTCAAAATGAGAGGTGAAAATAAAATAAAAGTGGAAAAGCTGGACATCTGCCATAGTCAATGTTTTTTGTACTAAATATGTCTTTCCAAACTAGTGAGGTATACTTAAGCTGTATTTCCAGAGGATTTAGTGTTTTCCAGTTAAAATCGCCCTGGAGCTAAAATTCAGCTGTTTCAGCACACAAAAAGTGCCATACTTTAACATTCTGCAAAACCTGATGTACAGAATAAAAAGGAAAAAAAGTCAATAAAACAGTTTAAGTATCCTTTTACATGGATGGTAATTCCCTGAGGGAAGAGTTACTAGGACAGATGACTGAAGCCAGGACCCTGGTCTCCATTTAAGAAACAGGTTGATGCTGTATTGGAAAGATGGTAAAGTAGAACACTCTGGAAAAATGAAACTAAATAGGCCAAAGGGTCTTCTTCAGCCATACCTCTCCATTTTTAAGTAAATTTAAAATTGATGTATTCTACAAACCATCTCTACATTTCTAATATAGACTTTCAAAGCAACACAGAAAATTCTCTAAATCAGAATGTACAAGAAATAGGCTTACCATTATGTAACTTGAGCATCTAATTTTACAGATTATTCATCTCAGTTAAAGGAAAAAAGGAATGTGTGGTGTGGATGTCACGTCAATATTTTATTTACGTCAACTTGTTCATAACGCTTCACTTCGGATGTATAAAACAGACTTTTCAATACTAATAAAGTAAAAAATAAATAAAATGCCTCCTAGAATTGTTATGGATACAGGACTAATCGTGTCCTGGTGTAACCCATTTCCCTTTCCTTTAACCAAAAGGTCATATTTAGCGTGCTGGAGAACACTGAACTCTTTTCAGTGTAATGGCTCTTGGGACCCAACTTCACATTTCCTTCAGACCATGCTGTTTTTTTAAATATAATTTTAATACTGATATAGCTCTATATTAGCACCTGTAACATCACACTGCAGTTGTCACTCTTCTCAGTGAATCCAACTGGAACCTCAGCTAAAACCACCAGACTTCCTCAGGTGTTGGGACAAGAGTTAACCAGCAAGCAGTCTAAATTCAAAAAAGACTCAACATTCAAACAGACAACTGTAAACTGATCAGTTTTGTATTATATGATGTTCAGAAATGCACTTCATGATATAAATCCTGTATAACCACATACCACAGGCAAGAATATTTTTTCAATTGCAGCACTGAATTTTATAGCTACACACTCGGACATTTGGCACCAGTCAGCACAGATTTTATGTCTCAATTCAATTATTATTTTCAGCTGTGACTGTTATTGAAGCTGGATTTCTTCTAGATACTTTCAATTTTCTGATCTTTATCAGAATGAAAACGAGCCAAAACAAAGATTTCCTTGCAAGTTTCAAATTATGCAAAACCTTCATTGTTGAGAAAAACGCCACCCAATCATTTTATGTATTAGATCTTGAAAATAAATTTATCAGTATGACATCTATTACTTTCATCACAACCTTTTTCTAAATCATGGGATGTTGTACACAACCATATTTACCATCAACACTTGTGAAGAAACTCAACACCAGGTTTATAATTACATGGAAATATAATATGGGAACAAAGTCTCCAAAACTTCATAAAGTAAATTAAAAAGAGCCTCCATATTGGGCAATTTTTACACAATATAGAACACGATTTTATTCTAACAACATTTTTGAAAAATGATTATTACAAAATCTTCATATTAGAGGATTGTTTTTTAAGAGTGCACTGCTCAAAGTAATTTTTAGTCACAGTAGGATTGAAAAGTTAAGTGTCAGCGGCAGTGATTACAGACTAATGTTGTTAAATTAGCTGCTGTTTTTGCCTCCTTTATAAAGCTCACTTCATTCCTAATTAATCTCATCCCGCAAAGCATTGAAACATCTAAGTGAAAAACGCTACAAGAAATGTAATTGTATTGAATGTTCACTTCTGCACTATCAAGGGGGCCCCTGAATACTAGAGATGAAAATTAACTGAAGTACATCTGCACCATTCCTAAACCAAAAATCGGTAAACACAACCAATTTTGGGGGGAAAATGAACATAAAAATAAAAAAATTGAGTCACATTTTAATGCTTTAGTTTTCATTTTAAAAATATGCTTGTAAATAAATTGCATGAGCTACCAATTAGTTACTGAACAGCTACAGTTTTCAGGGCTTAGCTACTGTGGATGACAATCATCGCATTCACTGATGTCACCACACATGCATTAGCAAAACCTAAACAAAACCCGTACCAGGCAGTGCTAGCAAGTAAAGTAACTATATCAAGGGAAACAAATAAGTTACTTTAAAACTAATAAATTAAATTTCAATAATAGATTTCATCACAAAAGAGGATTATCACTTCCAAGCCCAATTGTTCTTCACGCTTTTTATATGTAAAAACGTGTCATGAAGCTCTAAAATATCAGAACACTGTGAATAAAACAAGCTGACCTGCTTCATACCAGATGTGCATGGTCTTTCATGAGGGGAAAAAAGAGTGGCTCTCAAATTGTTAAAATTCATTTGCAAGAATCACACTTAATCGGTTTGTTTTCTTTAATTTACAGTCAGTGTTTCTTAAAAAAAAGTTGGATCCCATTTTACAATCATTTTCAACATGTTTAATTTGTCATCAACATTCTACCATAACTGAATATACAGTCAAAATATTTTACTAAAAGTTTTATGAAGCTGAGCAGAATTTCAGTCAATGTTTGATGTGTCAGTGATATTGCATTCCAATAAGCGCTTTGGGACGTCCTCCCGACGTGAAAAGCGCTATATCAAATGCAAGGATTATTATTATTATAAGTTTAATATAATTTGCATTACAAGATTGCATGGAAATCCCATTTGGAGGACATCCGATTAACCTATCTTTTTCAGGAAATAAACTAAATTCAGAAATCTGACTTGATCTTCAAATGTTTTAACTAATGAACTGATTTCCATTCATTTCAGATTGATGTACTTTTTACATATACTGCAAACGAAATAAATAACTAATTAACAACCGATAACTAAAATGATTCTTCACAAGTACATACAATTGTTGAACAACCATGTTGAATCTGAATAACTAAGATCAAGGCAATATTTTACATGCCTTTTTATTCCATAGCTTCACCCCCTATCTCCTCAAAAGCTGCTTCGTGTTTATGCTATTAACTGATAGGCGTTTCTCACATTCTTTTCTTACCATATTATTTTTTGTAAATTAAATTGAAAACAGGTTCTGCAATCTTCCAGCAAGCCCCTAATTAAATATTTTCCATCAGCATTGGGCGTATTATATGAATAATTTTCCTTAAATCTGTACAGTCAAGTACAGAATATTGCTGTTAAGCAATTTATTACATGAAGTAACTTGCGAACAACAAGAAGTATATTTGGCAGCTGACAACTGAATAGGCTTTGCAATATCCTCAGCCTCACTTTCAGTGAAAAATGCAATAAAAAGATACCTCAATTGCTGTTAACAGATTTGACAGTTTTTAAGCCTTCAATAAAGCTCATCAACAAAAAAAAGGGCACAAAAGGGCAGATCATTAGCAACGCTGGGCAAATGGAAAAGTATGGCCACACTTTTCCGCAGATTCCATTTCAAACGTCCTCTTCCACTACAAACCTGTACAGCCTCTCGCACTGTTTGCTCAACGCTGCTACTGTGGGCAAAGCGGCTCCGGACACTGGTGTGTGGCGCAGAGAGTGTTGGGATTGTGGATGTGCCGCAAGTGGAAAATTGGCTTCGCTAGTGAGTGACCCACAATACAAACAGCTGCGTCATACTACTGCCATCTATTTACTCAACGTCCGGCCTAAACTGAGCTCCTGTGACAAATTGTTGGTAAGTGCTGTACTATTCAAATTAACATTTTTAGCATTTTAAACATAACTACATTTTCAGGAAATACAAGGTGACCTAAAAGATGTGATAACTAAGACATGTTATCTAAAAAAAACAGTTCTTTTAAGACTTATTAGATATTGCAGTGGTATCATGACTGTGTTTTAATCCGAGTTGTTTCACAAAATGCATCTCGCAATAGCATCAATCAACCCTCCGCAATTTTCTGCAAAACTGTCAAATTCCCCGCAAATTTTAGCAAATACTTCCGCAATTTTCTACTGGCAATGGATTACAACTGAAAAAAAAATTACAACAGGAATTTACTACAGGAAGGTAAGAGTTTGCTCCTACAATTACTCCTGCAGCAATCTCAGATATAACACTTTGCAAATGTGGAACCCAAGAAACAAAGAAAGTAAAAGTTCAGGTAGTCAAATATCAAAATTGCATTGACTGAAACCTGAGGAAGAAATCAACTGCCTGACTTTCAACCAAAGACAGTGTGTGGCACAGTGAGACAGAGTGGAAAACAGAATATATATAAGCCAAAAATAAACCCTCATGACAAATCGATGCAAAAAGAATTCACATCAATTAATTCACATCAATTAACATTGCAGATTTGAAAGTGAATCATGCTTCTCAAATTTACATGGCAAGAATTGCATTTACAAAACAGCCCATCATAAATTCCCACTAATATCCAAATAGCAAGTGGGTGTCAACAGTTTAACCTTGCTCTGGGTAGAATCACTGTTGTGCAACATCTTCAATTTCAAGGCCTCACTGTGATTTAATCAAACATTACTTCAATCTCAGACAGCTTTTGAAATAAATTCTAGATGTGGCTTGTGACTACTAATTATTATGAAATAATTCACACAGAGATTATTTCTCACTTGTATGAACCATCACTCACTCCACTAGGGAATGAAAGTATACCCCATCAGAGAATGAAAATACAACGCCTACTCTCACAGAATGAAACGTCATCTGATATTCATCAATTTTTTTTAAAAAAGGAGGCTTAAAATGGGATAAAACAATTTAATTAATAATCTGTTCATCTCCATTGTGGATGCAAACTATGACCATTGTAGATTAATAGAAAGTGAGAAACTTCTACTATTATTAATTCAGAGTTTGTTTTCAATGTAGTGCATTTAGAATGTTAAAAATATTTTCTTCAAGTATAATTATTGATCTCTGCAGGATGTGACCAAATAAAAAAAACACACACACAAATGCAGCAAAACACCACTTTTAGGTCACAGTACATAAAATAGGGGAGGGAACAGATTTTCTGTTGGCAGATATGTCCACTAATCACAAGCAGGAATGGGAAAAAATCCTGTTCTAGCACTGCGGCGATTTTGTGGATGTAATTATGTTATCTAATTAGTCTAGACTGACACTCCAATGCAGTGCTGGGGGTATGTTTCATAGTCAAAGGTGCCATCCTTCGGATAAGACATTAAACCGAGGTCCCGTCTGACTGTTCAGATGTTAAAAGATCCCATGGCATTATTCAAAAAGAGAAGGGAGTTTCGCCCGTTGTTCTGGACAACAATCCCCCAAATAAAATTGGTCACTTGCTCCATGGCTTTTTGTGCACAATTGGCTGCTATGTTTAGCCCACAAAATACACAGTCAATCAACTGTACATTATATCCTATGAAGTGCTTTGAAATGTCTCAATGATGTAATAAGCTGCTATATCAAATGTAAGGATTATTGTTATTTAATCCATTTAATACAGTCTGTTTCAGTGGTTTTCTAAGATAACTGATTTATGTAAAAATATTCCACCTGACTCCTACTTCTAAAACTCAGGTATATAGTTTTATCACATTAAACAATTTGCTCACATTAAGACAATTTCCTGACATTTAACTTAATTTAACTATAATTTCCAGGCATTTCCCTGGATACTTTTATTTTAAAATTATGGAGTAATGTTAGTTGCTCTCAGTCTTCAGAGGCCTGAAATTCCTCTTGAAATCCTCCACAACTCGTGTTTTGGCTGTTTCACAGGCTTTCCTCATCTCTAACAACATCTGCATGTCTGCTTGCTCCTCCGATCCACTAGTTTTATAAAGAGCACTAAAAATAACATCAACTTTACTATCTTTCGACATTCTTGACCTCCACCACACAATATATGATGTAATAGCAGAGGCACTTACAGAATTTTTTTTCTCTGGATGCACTACTCCCTCTTACCCATATTGCCACTCCTTGCGCTAATTTTTTTTGCTGTGCCTTCTGCAGTCTTTCCCTCTCAATCTCGCAATCCATGTCCATGTTTAACCAGATCTGTTTTTTCAATTACATACAGCTTTTTGTTCAACACATGTTCCCGATTCCCCAAACCAGTTCTGTATGCTACTAAAATGTAACCTTTCATACATACACACACACATATATATATATATATAAAAACAACCTCAACACTCATAACTTTACTACCAGAGTTAGGGGGAAAAAATGCATTGCATACTAATCCCTTATTAAACCTGAAAGAATTGACAATATCTAATAATTCCAAAACTTCAAAGTTTCAGGAACGTGTCTGAAGCTTTGAAGCTCTTCTCACCCACCAAAACAATGGCTTCAATGCAACTTCCTAATTAAATTAGATTTGTAATGAAGGACCATGTTTCTCTGTGTATCTCATTGTAAAACAAACCATAAAAAAAGGTGGAATTGGAGACCAAAACAAAAGAATCCAGCCTGCACTACACAGAGTACATCCTATTGTAACTGCATTCTGACACTTTTATGAACAGCAGATGATGCCCTCAACAAATGATTGGGACCAAGGCACTGGACTCATTCAACAAACAGCTAGATGCTGTCATGGGAATACAATATAGAGTCTAGAAGGATGAGATCATTTGATCTGAAGAGTGTTCTTCACGCTAACTTTGTGATCTTGTGATGCTCTAATCTTTGATGGGTTTCTCTTAATCCTTCTTCACTGATTAACATCACGGGCCTTATTATCTCTTACTACAAATGGAATGCTCCCATCTTTTTGCCCACAAATATACAATCAATTCACTTTACATTGTATTCTGTGGAGCGCTTTGAGATATCTAGAAGACATGAAAAGCGCAATATCAAATGCAAGGATTATTATTATCTTGTTCATTGCAAAAAAGTCAAGTTTCCACTTAATGTCAAATGGTTATTTTTCCTTTAACTACTCTTAATAAAAGTCAGTACGAGACCAGAATACTATTTATGTATCTGAGGAGATTTTCAAACACCTCTCTTGCATTCCTGGGCAGAATACAAGATAATGCTGGTTTTGTAGCTATCTTTTTTCTTTTCTTCCATCGCTCCCCTTGCTTTTTCTATTTTCTTAACTTGGTTAGTGTTCTGCACTAGTACATTTCACCTAGGTTTCTTGGTTAAAAAGTCAAATTGAAATACTGGGTGTGATTACAAGGCAGCAAGCTATTTCAGGGATTTTGATTACCATTCCATACCACTCAAGCTTCACGTCTGCAATTTATGAGTTCTCAACATCTTGAGCACATTAGTCAACCCAAGAATATATAAAATGGAATGGTGTGTATTACATTGACATATTACATACCCAGGTTATGAATTCAGTTTTAACCAAAATGTCTTTTGAAGATTTTGAAAAAAGGAATAATGACGAATTAAGTGTAATTTTCATTATTTTATAAACATTCCACTGTTTTTTTCTTCCTAATGCCCTGCACCTCCTCTCAAAAGGAGTTTTTTTCTGCTCCTTCTTCCAGGGATGCACAGGTGCCCATCACTCTACAGTACATCACCCAAGTGGCCCTTATCCACATGTGAGCCTCAATAGTAATTGTTAGCAGGGTATTCATTTCATGGGGTCATGACACGCAAGCCCAGTCCGATCCACACCTGATCGGATTTCAGCTTTACTACTCATTGTATAATTACATCAAGCCAACTGCTTTTTCAGCAGCAATGGAAAATTAAAGTAGTTTCGCCCCCTCTGCTGTTTTACCAAGATATTGCAGATTCCACAAGCCCCACAACAGTATCAAGAAACACCTTGGCAAGCATCAGCCACAGTCCACCTGCATGATGCAACACTTCAAACAGATAAACCCGAATTTATAAACTGCTGCCAGGAGGCTGAGGATTTAAGAAGGAATTGATCAGCCACCATGAGAATATTTGATCTGAGGAGGTGAAACAATCAAATGTTAACGCCTACAGAATAGTATGTAATTAAAAAAGCAAGTTTAAAGATCAAAGATGAGTTACTGAAACACTAATTGAAAAGGACAGAAACTGAAGTTAGAATTACAAGTTATCAACTAAGGATTGCCTTTGACCTTTTTCAACTTGCCAATTGTAATTTATATTCTTTCTTTAATTCCATCACTGAAAATACGCAGCTAGTCCCGTGAATTAGTGGAAAAGTTATGTGGGCTATTTTCTAGTTAGGATTCTTTTAAGCTTCCTTGCTTTTAGAATGTGGTGGTGTTAAATTATTCTTAACTAGTTATGTTACCTCAGCTACTCTGCATGCAATGTTGGTGGCTTTGTCACAAAATAATTGCTTTGTAGAAGAAGTTCTCCAATTTACACAGAATATCAGTTTCTCAAAATATAAATGAGGGAGACCAGGCCTCACTGTGATGCTAGAACCCATTGTTTCATAGCCTGCTCAGGTACACAGAGGCAAAGTGTTAAATGCCATCCAGAATCAACTGAACTGCATGCTACTTTGTAAAAGGAGGGGAAGGGGGAAACTTTTATATAGAAACTTTAAACCTCTACTCCAAATACACTGGGATATTAGGAGCAGCACAATCTGCAGTACATTTCTTTGTCCTCATTCCTAAACTCATAAAGAATTCTTGAAAGGAGAAGTAAATGCTATGAAGCATCACTATCACAAACCAGACTCAAACAATATCAATGACCACTTCAGTGTTTGAATTGTCAGCTTTTATTGTACTGGGTTTCCAGATCAGAATGTGTACAAACCCCATGGACTTATACATTTATTCACAACTGAATTCAGGAGATCACAACAAGTCATCCTCAAGCTGTACATGCTCTGGTTAGTGTACATTGATGGTGTGCCCATACCCAAAAGATAGTGCAGAGAAGAGCAATGAGGATGATGCCTAGTGCTGGAGGGTTGAGCTAAGGCTTTTCAGTCTTGAAAAGAACATTCTTAGAGGGGGCTTTATAGAGGCGTATACAACAAATTTACTTTTATTATAGTGCCTTTCACTTCGGGAGAACATCCCAACGCACTGAATTAATATGCTTAATAGGATTAAGTAAATCAAGGATAATGTTTTCAGTTACACTAAGGCATCAGCAGAAAAGGGCAAAGATTTAAGGATGTTAAAGCTAATTTTAATTTAGGTTTCCAAGAAGGGTGGTATAGGCCATTTGAAAACAACTTTATGTTACAACTAGCTGTACCAGTTGCAGCTTCACTTGCAACCAAAGTATCCGATATGGAATGTAGATTGACACAATTCTAGAAGGACTGGCAGGATTGCATGCCAAAAGGTCTTCTTCATCTGAACCTCTCATGAACACACGTTTTCCATAAACATAATCCCATTAAGGAAGATTAGTTTAAAAGGTAATGCAATTGTGAACGATAAATCTCAGGAAACTATTGGCTGCTGCAAGCCTTCCTTTGAAACTTGAGTCGGGGCATACAGCTACATTTAAAGAAAGACATTAGCATTTTAATTAATTTTAAGTAATTTTAAATGTAACATTCAACAAAATTATGTTATGTTGGAGGATATATGGTGTACTGATCAATTTCAATCCCATGCTATCAAGTTGTCTATAAATTGCATATCAATGTAAAACACTCAGCAAAGTCAAGCACCTAGAAAAGGAAAGAGGAGGGAAATATGAGATAACATCGGAATGAAGGCTCTCCCGTTGCCAGTCCTGAAGGTGTGCATTGTTGCTCCACTGTCCCTGCTTCAGTCTCAGGAACGGTAACATCTAGTCTTTCAGACAGCCTCACACAACAGCTGAACTGAATTTGAGAGGTTTGCATTCCCCATTACATAGCTTCGTAAAATAACTTTGTTTTCCATTTAACAATACACCTACTTTAAACCTACAAATGAAAAAGTATGTGGAGTTTCAAAACCAGTGTCACACAGTATCTCACCACAAGATATTTTCAAAATGACTCAGCTGCTCTTGCAGAATAAAGTGTTCACATTTCATTTTTCTTGTGGCTTGGAAAGAAATATATTTTCCTAAAAACAGTATAGAAAAAAACAGCAGGAGGAATTGAAAGCTTAAAACTTCAATCTTATATATCCTCTAGGATTTTATTGTCAGCCTGGCTCAGTTGGTAGTACTCTTAGTTCTGAATCCCTCGAGTCCTGATCCCTGACTGTTCAGCGCCTTGGGACGTCCTCCTGACATGAAAGACACTTTACAAATGTAATTTTGTTGTTGTTGAATCAAAAGGTTGTGGGTTCAAACCATACTGGACTTTGAACTCATATAGTTTAGACTGATATTCCAATGCAGTGCTGGGAGTGTGCTGCAATGTTAGAGATGCTGTCCTTCAGATAAGACTTTAAACCGAGGCTCTATCTGATTGTTCAGGTGAAGGTTAAAGCACCCAAAGTACTAGTCAAAAAACAAGGGAGTTTCTCCCAGTGTCTTGGAACAACAATCCCCCAAATGAAATTAGTTGTTCACAGCTGTTTACCGGACACTGTGTGCAAATTGGCTGTGAAGAGCATATCCTGTGAGTGCTGCGAGACGTTATCCAGATGTGAAAAACACTATACCAAATGCAATATTTTATAATTATTGTTATTTTACATTAAAATCTTGAGTAGAAGAAGGACATGGTTTTGTTATTTTGAGAGGATGGGAATGCCATTATTTTATCCCAGCCCCGGCCACGAATCAAATTAATGTACATACATTAAACATTTTAGCTAACATTTCGAAATACGTGCACTATTTCTGCACTATTTGTGGAAAGTGCATAAGATAGCCATTGTGCTTGGTTTGTGGAATCTCAGGTTTGGTTTTGGGATGCCTGCGATTAAAGACCTGAGAATCTTCTCATGATTGTTTCTATAAGGAATTTTTTAATCAAAATGTTTTTTTGGCAAATAAGTATTTTATTGTACATTACAGTCCTTTACATTATCTGTGTCAGAATGCTAATTGAAAAACACGAGAAACTTTTGTGAAGCTATATAGAATAGCACAGTAATAATCTATTTCAGTTATATGCGCACACAAACAGAGCGATATGGTTTCCACCACCTTGCCAAGCAATGTATTTGCATATCCTGCCTACGTGTTGAACTTTTTGGAAACTGTAAATAATTTGCCAACATATGGTTCATGGGGTTTATGGCACACAGCCAGAAATAGCTGGTGAACAAAACTACCACATACAACTATCCCACAAAATACTATTTCAATGAAAAAAATGCATTTTGTGCACAACCAATACGCTAGTATATATAAAGCACAAGCTTTGCTCAAGCAACAATGACTTACAACATTCGAATTAATAGGGAAAGAATTTGTAAATGATAAAAAGAGAAGAATTGTTCCTCATTATCCCTCATACCATTAACCCTCATACTATAGAGAATACATCCAAGTCTCAGATGGAAATTAGGTAAGTTTGCTAGAAGAACCTACTTATAAATGTTGATTTATTCCATTGAAAATTGTCTAAATGGTCTGCAAGAACCTTTGATGCCATCTAACTTTGCAATCCCATTACATGAAATTACACAACTCATGCATGGATATTGTAACTTAAAAATCTGTTATTTCTATCGCCAGTAGTACAAGTTTAAAAAAAGATCTGCATTTGATCAGTTAAACATTTGCATATCAGAAGTTTAATTTTTATATCACTTTGCCAGTTCTGCATCCAAAAAGTTAAGATATAAGATAACCCACTGAACAACTGACCAAAGTAGCTCATGTGAACAAAAATCAAATTGCTTTGTTAAATTATCTAATAAAATTACAGTGAATTGTATTTTCAGGATCACTTCTACAATTGGAAACAATAGCAAATAGGCTCAACAAACCTATTTGCCTCACTGTATGTAGCTCTTCTCAATTGGAAACACACACTTCAGTGGAATGCTTAGCATTTTTAACAGGCTGGATTCAGCTGTGATTAGCAAAATTTGAATACATTGTAAATTAATACTCTTCAGGTTCAATAATAATTCACTCAAATTTCTCAAAACATTTACCCAGAAGAAGACATGGATTTAAAGCCGTTAGATTACAAACGTTGCCTCTTTACCCGATTTCTTCTGCTTTTGACATAAGAAATCTTACTCTCTTTCCTTACCCCCCCACTCCACCGCCAAAAAAATTATACTTTATAACTTGACCTTCAGTTAAAAATGGTTCCTAATGCATCAGTTTTAAATAAAACACATTCTTACCACAATTGCTGGAGAGTAAGTCTAGCTGTGCTGCCATTTAGTCAACTTTTTAAAAAAAACTTAAGAAAAAACACTAATAAAAATTCTGCAGATTACAGCAGCTGCATTTTTGTGTAAGTCCAGCTCACCGCCTGCAAGTTACAAGGAAGAACTTTCCTGAAATGTTTTAACAGCACAGTGACTGAGACGAGTTGCACAGAAAAGGAACAAAGGTTAAAATGAATGAGTGAAAAGTAGGCTAACAGAGGTGTGGCAACTGAAACCTGACTGGACTACGTCACATAATTAGGACTTTGGCAAACAAAGTTTCCTGTATGCAAAACTACAGATAGGCTCATATTTTGAGAGATTAAGTCTATCTGACGCTTTACATATGAACGGTTTTATATTCAAGGCCACTGCAGGCAGGAAGTGGTACCATTGTAATTACTTACTGTAAATGAATACATGAAACAAAACTGTAACATACAGTAACAGCTGTCTCTCTGCCTTAATGCACTGCAACAACATGTATTGGGTCAGAAGCCAAAAGGCAACATTTGAGAGAAGTACTCCTGATGAAATATAAAAGTACTTAATGTGCAACATATTTCTAAATTAAAAGCTAGAGAAAAGTGTATCATTTTAAAAATGAAAGGATCCACAGTAACTTATGCATTACATTTAATTCACAGTTTTAATTTGTTTAAACAAATCACATTGCTTGGCAAACAAAACACACTTGTAGATTTTAAGATCTAACGACTATCACTGAATAATCGGAAACTTCAAGCAGGAATGAGGACAGCCTTTTTTTCCTATCAAAATAGCCTGTTCGCATTTGAGGTTCTTCCCTCCAAACTGTACTCTCCTTGGCCAACTGACTCTTGTCGGGTGAATGCAGTACTTTATAATAATAATAATCTTTGCATTTGATATAGCGCTTTATTTTGTCATCAAGACGTCCTCAAAATGCTTCACATGATATAATGTAAAGTGGTTTAACTGTATGTGCTGTGGGGGTATGGTGACTATCAGCATAATAGATATAGATAATAATGCAATGGTCACAGTGAACAATGGATGTTCTCTTGTATGAATGAATGCACTTAGTAAGCGAGTGACATATCACAAGAACTGTTTATCTACACTCAATCCAAGCTGTTTCTGACACATGGAAGTCCTCATCACTGCTACTGGAAAAGAGAAGAATAACGTACCGATGTTCACTGCTCCTGTAATCAGAGTACTAAGCTATGTAAACTTAACAACACAACTTGATGATAAATGGATAGATTAAATAGTAAATTTAAGAATTATTTTTCTCCTATCCCTATTTCCCATCAAATATAGACTCTTATCAGTATACAGATTCCCCATTCAAGAGGATGGACTGGAGAACGTTACATGAGTGGAGTCCATCTTGGACGACCATCTTTTCACTGCCAAAATAATCCATCAGCTACACTGATATACAATGATAGATTACAATAGAAAGGAACAGAATAAACAAGCTCTGAGAGGCAGCTGTAATGCAAGAACAGAGCAGTACATTACTGGCCAAATCATCGACCACTGGTTTAGTGATCACTCCTCTCACTTTGCACAAAAAGATTACTGCTGCCACCATGTGGTACAGACTGGCCAGATGTCTAAGAGCAAACACTAACCCATCAAATTCATAATCTGCATTAAAATAAGGCCCTTGTACTCCCTTCAAGTTAGTATTCAACCTAATTTTCATGTAGATTCCCTAATAATACTTCAAAATTACAGAGAATCTCCACTTTAAAATTGCAGAGAATCATTCTAGACTCCATACAGTACCACCAGAACACAACATTTTAACTGTCAAGTGGTGCCATACAAGGTTCTGCATTGAGTGAAGATCTTTCTAGGGTCAGCAATATTCTAATAGGTGGAACAACCACTCTATAATCATAATCCTTGCACTTGATATAGCGCTTTTCACGTCTTCTAGACGCCTCAAAGTGCTGCACAGAATAACCCTAACTATAAAGTAAATTGACTGCATCTTTGTGGGCGAAACACGGGAGCCAATTGCACACAGCAGTGTCCCACAAACAGTCGTGGATTGAAGTGACCAATTTATTTATTTATTTTTTCTTGAGGGATTATTATTAGGTGTGTGGAGTAAGAAAACTTCCCCAAGGTTTCGGCCTGCTGGGAATCAAACCCAGGTCTCTCGCTTGCTCTAACCACTGAGTTATAGAACTATGGTGAATATATTGTTCATTGACACAGGATTACTAACGGCCACTAACCATACTCTTCAGTAAGTGATATTTCTTAGATATCCTAATTTTTTTGTAACAAAACTTGAAATTATAGCATCTTTCATGTTAGAAAACATACCAAAGCGCTTCACAAAGAGATGAGGTGGGGTCCCATGCAGGATGGGAGATGGGGGAGGTGGAGTTAATAAAGAGGGAGCTCAAAGAGTAAAAGGAAGATGACTAAAGAAGCCGTAATCAAAAACACAAGGTTTTTAGAAAGGTTTTGAAAGCTGAGGGAGGGTGTGAGGCAAAGTGATTTGGGGAGAGAATCCCAGTAAGCAGTATTCAAAGTGGCTGAAAGCTTATCCTACTGATGATGTTGGATAGAGAGGACATTGAACTTGCAGCACGCCTGAGTTAGAAGAGCAGAGTGGGCGGAGAAGTACAGGAGTCACAGAGATCAGGTGGACCAAGTGTATGCAGGCACTTCAAAGTTAGAATGAGGATCTCGGTGGGGAACAGGGAACCTGTGGAGCCTGACAAGGATGAGGTGGAGGGGTGAAGAGAAAAGATGATGATATACAGTATTGGTAAAGAAACAATAAAGGCTGCAGAGTTCTAGATGATCTGTAGCTTGTGGAGAACTCAGCTGGGAAGCCCAGCAAATAAACAACCCCACAAAAGATTGTTTAAAAAAACTTATTTAACTGAAATGCTTTTTAGTTTCAATCAATGTCATTGAGATTCCAGTTTACATTCAATTACCAAATCAGCCAATGGCCCATCTGGTCACTGGACCTCAGGAATCATCTGCATCATGCTGAATAATCATCATCTCTGTGCCAAGCTGACAGATACAAGCTGGCTTAACCAGCTCTAAGCCACAGCGACCTGTCAGCTATCATCTCATCGTGGCAACTCAAGCTGCTGGCAGTGCTTAAGCACACTGACTATGTATACACAGTATTGCCTGTGTACAAGGTGCATACTTCCATTCAGAATATGGCATGGCAGTTACTGCAATTCTAACTTTGAAGTGCCTGTGTATCAGAATGGTGAAGAATAATTTTTAACTGAACATAGCAAGAGATGATGGAGGAAAACAATAAAAAGATTGTCAGTTACATTAAGAGAAAAAGAAAAACGAGAGATGGAATATGGCCATTGAAGGTGGGATCGGGTGAGGATATGACAAATGATGCTACACAAGCTGCAGAAGTACTAAATCAGTTTTTTTTAGTAAAGAGATGGAAAATGTATTGGATATGGAAAGCGAACTCAATGGTGTTGCAGAGGCAAGTTGTGACACAATACATATCACTACCAGCATGGTTGCACAACAACTGTGCAAACATAAGGTAAACAAATCCCAAGGACCAGATAAATTGCATCTGAGGATCCTTAAGGAACTAAGGGAGTAAATCGGAGGAACTCTGACACAAATCTTTCAGAAATCACTGGATAGCGGAGAGGTGCTTGGGAACTAGAGAAAGGCAGATGTTACTCCTATTTTTAAAAAAGGTAGCAAAAGTGACCCAAGAAGCTACAGACCAGTGAGTTTGCCGTCCATTGTGGGTAAAGTTATGGAGACTTATTAAAAATAAGATCGTGGAGCATCTGGACAGTAATAAAGTGATAAAAGATAGCCAATAAATATAGCCAGTAAAGGGAGATCCTGCCAAACTAATTTACTTGTTTTCTTTGATTGTGTTACTAAGGAGCTTGATAAAGATAAGGCAGTGGATACTGTATTACAGTAAGGCCTTTGATACAGTTCCTCATGAAAGGCTGCTACTGAAAATAAAGAAAGCAGGAATCAGAGGAAGTATCTTGCAATGGATACGTAATTGGCTGATCGATAGAACCCAGAAGGTGGTGGTACAGGGAATGTCATCAGACTTGGAGAATGTTACCAATGGAGTTCCATAGAAGTCCATTTGGATCCTCTTTTATTTAACATCTTCATAAATGACCTGGAACTCTTTTATTTAACATCTTCATAAATGACCTGGAACTAACATCTTCATAAATGACTTGAGAGGATACAGAGGAGGGCAACCAAAATGATTGAGGGGGATGGAGGGACTGGACTACGAGGTGCCATTAGTCAAAGAAAACAAGTAAATTAGTTTGGCAGGATCTCCCTTTACAAACCCACATTGGCTATCTTTTATCATTTCATTGCTGTCCAGATGCTCCACAAGCATAGTGGCTAAATTTGCAGATGACACAAAGCTAATGAAGGTCGTAGACTGCAAAGATAAACAGAATAAGGATACAGGAGGACTTGAACATTCTTGGGAATTGGGCAGATCGATTTCAGATTAAATTGATTGTAGAGAAATGCAAATTGCTTCACATGCGCGCAAAAAAAATCTAGGAAGGGACTATTATTTAAATGCTAAGAAAATAATCTGTACAGAATATGAAAAGAACCTGGGGATCCTGATTGATAATAAATTGAAGCAATCGCAACAGTGCTCGGCGGCAGTGAGTAAGATGCTGGGCTGCACTAAAAGGGCAATATTGAGCCCAAACAATGGGGTAATCCTGCCACTTTATAAATCACTGGTGCAACCCCACTTGGAGTACTGTGTGTAGTTCTGGTCACCGCAATATAAAAGCGATGTTACAGTGATTGAAAGAATACAGAGAAGGGCAACCAAAATGATTGAAGGGATGGAGGGACTGAACTGCGAGGAGCGATTAGATAAACTGGGCATGTTCACACTGAAGAAGAGAAGGTTGAGGGGCGAAATGATTACAGTCTTTAAGATTCTGAAGGGAATAGATAATATAGACCATGATAAGCTGCTGTATCTTGCACTGAATAGTAGAACCAGAGGACACGGCCTGCGATTGAAGGGAGGGTAAATTAAAAACAAATCTGCGGAAACACTACTTCAGCGAGGGAGTAGTAAACTTATAGAACAGGCTCTCAAGGGAGAGAGTGGAGCAGAAAATGTTGTTTGTTTCAAGAACAAATTAGATAGATTTCTACTAGAAAATAATATCTCAGGATACAGTATATAGTTTGGGACCCAACATGTCAAGAAACTGCAAGGAAGGTGGAAGGAGAACTAGATGGACCTTGATCTTCTTTCGCCTAACAAATTCTTATGTTTGTAATTCAACAAGCTGTTTTTTTCTCTCCTCCATTCTAAGCCCAAATCAGTCCTTGCCAAGCAATTCCTGGCCCTGTCCATTTTTATTCACACTGCAGATCACATTAATCAACTGTTTCAACAAGGCTTTTTGTCAGTCTCAATGATAAACTTAAGTTCAAATAGTTATTTGCTTCACTGAAAAGAGGATTCACCTTCCCTATACATTTTTACTACGCATTTAGAGGACTCACTTCTGACCTCTTCAAAGCAAGGGTGCAAGATAGAAAACAAATCTTGAAAGTACAGTCAGTACTGTGGTAAGCTACTCTGTCGTATGCTGGGATATAAAGTCTATACTAAGGTTACTCCTTTAATTGCTTGCAGGAAGTGAATCAGTAGGTTGGAAGTTGATGTGATGATTTTTAAAAGAAACATTACTTTACCTAACAAAGTAAGTCTGGAGAGTTTGCAATGCTTCAAAAAAATATGCTAGGTTATGGGTTTGACATTTTCTTTGAAAGTCTGGACAGGAAACTGATGATGAATTAGATAAATAGCAACACAGACAGTATCTGCTTTGAATCTGCAAGCTTCACATGAAAACTCCAAGCCTTTGTTCTGATAGACACGACCACTCATGGATTGGCAATTCATCTGGCATTCCTGCCTGGTACAACAAGCCAAACTGATGATTGAAAAAGTATTTCACCATCCACCAACCTGTCAATGTATACAAACAAAGTAGAGTGGCCACAACTGCTCACTGGCCTCCAGCCTATTCCACTCCAGCAAAGGGAAATTTCTATGCACATCTTACTGACATGCAGAGCTCAGTTTGGTTTGCATACTCTTAAGCAGAGTGATAAATTTCCATATGTCAAACATTTAGCTGAACAAAAAACAATACTCCATAGAAAGGATTAAGGGGAACCATGCCCTATAATAATAATCATCTTTGCATTTGATATAGCGCCTTATCACATCTTCGAGACGTCTCATCTCACTTCACAGAATATACTGTAAAGTGAATTGACTCAAAATAATACATTTAAATATATTACTAATTGTACTAGAAATATGAAACAGGTTTACTAGCATTCTCTTATCTTTCAGGATTATAAATATAGTCTCAAGTATACAAGTTGCACTTTCATATAATTTTATGAAATGTGAATCTGTGCAATGGTGATGTTTTACTGGTCCATTTAAAACATTAAAGGGAGACTTCTACATTAGATAGTATTAGGATCAATAGAAAAATTAGGTACAGTATTGGTTTTATATCCAATGTTATTTCAGTTGAAATAATTCTACTATGGGAAGCAGAGCAACAAACCCTAACTTTTACAAAACGTTCAACCAATGTTAACAATTTCCAGAAGGAGTCAAAAGAAAGATATTCCCTGATCCAGGGACAAAACTGTTTGTAGTGACCTACCATTGCCTCATCCAAGATGAGACACTTTACAACTGTATTTACTGTTGGACCAGTGAGATATTATATGATAATGCTTAACTCACCATTTGGTCACCACTTCCAAGATAACGTGTCTGTTGAAAGCACTTACCTTGCCTGAGTGAATTTAGCTTGCTTTCAGTCAACTGTTAAGATAGCATAGGAAGTCCTCTCTCATTTAATGTGAGTCCTGTGCCCTCCTCCCACCCTTCCTTCCACAGATCAAAGAAAGCAGCAGGTTTATAACGTCACAGAAGTAGGATGGGGCAACAACAACAACAAGATTTCATTTATAGAGCGCCTTTCACGTCCCAAGGCGCTGGACAGTTGGGTCGGGACCCGAGCAGGTGGGAAATGGTATGAAGGGATAAAAAGGTGAGGACAAGGATCTTGAACTCAACCTACTTGGGAATGGAAAGTCAGTGGAGCTGGGAAAGGATAGGAATATAGGTTTGTGAAAAAACATTTTCTCAACCTAACTGTATCACATCCCACTCAGAGTTTTCCTACGTGCTTTGAGTTGTCTCAATGACATGAAAGGCACTGTATCAAATGCAAGGATTATTATTTATTATTAATCATCACAGATCTAGAAATTAAACTCTCCAATAGCATTGTTTCTACCACCACCACTCAGCTACCATAACCTAGAGGGACTGGCACAAGATTTAAGGTGGATGAGTAAAGCATTCAGGAATTGAAATTGGAATTGAAGCTGAAACTAATTTTTAACCACATAAATCAAGCTAGGGCAAATTTCCTTAGGGCAGGGCAAGCCACTTTATTAGCTTGAAGGATGGGTGGGGAAAAGAAAGAATTGCTGATGTGAATTTTAAAGGAGTGTTATTTTAACTTACTAGCAGCAAATCAACTCATAAACAAAATATTTTGCCAAATTAAATTAATGCTCCCTTTGCAAATAGTAGTTCAGTTCATATTTTTCAATCTGCTTAAACCTAGTGAACAGTTCAGCCGCTGTATTGTGTTTAATCTACATACTAGCCTACAAAAATCAGTCTTCAGTGCAGTCCTTCACTTATGCATGGATCTATCAAAAACTAAATACATAGAAGGTAAAAACAGAAAAAAAGTGCAGTAGAGGGGAAAGGGAGGTGGGGGGGGGGGGGGGGGGGGGTCACCCTATTCATTTAACAGATGGAATAATGTGGCTTAGTACCAGTAACAATGAAAGGGAAGCATCCCGTAAGCCAATCTGGGCAGTTTACAAGCATCCAGGAGAAACATTCTAGAGAAGCACTTAGGAACTCCAAGAATCGAGGAGTGATCCTTGCCCTCCAAGTTGGCTGTAACAATCATTTTGAAAGGAAGCCAAAAAGTTGAACTGCACTGAAAAAATACATATGGAGTTTTACAGCAAAAGCATCTCTCATCTTAACATCTGGTATGGAATTGAGTCAACAGATACATAACACTGGAGGGAATATCTCAGATTATATCCTCAAAGGCAAGAGAACTTTGTGATGTGTATTATAATAATATATAATATAGTGCATAAATATCTTAAAATGGAAGGGAAATGCTTCTTCCAACTTAATTTTTAAAGACTCTATTACAAATTTAGCAGAAAACAAGGGTAAAGAAAACTATACAGCAAATCGTCAGATAAAGCTGGTCAATGTGGAGTTAAATCTTTTGTCACTACACCAAACTTGCTTGGCAGCATTGGGGAGGTGTGGGGTGTTAGGAGTCTTCTACTAGTATATGGACAACTTCTTCTATCATAATGTTAAGCAGTATTTTACTGCAGAATGAAGATTTATCAACTTAAAATCTATGAAGTGCCATATTTCAGGCATTTCATTCACTGAAGGCCACACATTAGTAAGGTTTCATGGTTTGTCAATACAATGAGTATTACATTCAATTAATATAAATTCAAGTGGTTCCTGATGGCCTTTTTTTCACATACGTAAGTTTTATTTATTATTATTTCCCCTACTTCCATCAACTAGACAGGGAGACAATTGAAGAGTCTGAACTGTAAATTTCCAGTCAAATCTTTTCTGTACTGTGAGAAGGGAAAAATGGTTCACAAAAAATAGGCATCCCTGCTTATGTATTCTCACTTCCCCAAGAGTGCATGCCTATGCTACAAGATGTTTAATTTGTTCATCTATAAAATATCATAGGAAAGCGTTCTTCACAAATTGATATCACATGCATCTGCTGAATTCAGTCAATAAATGGCCTGGTTAGCTTGCACTTCAAAAAGAGTTGCACAAAAGTGAAATCAGACACAAGACCACTGACAAGACAAGACCTAGCAGTTAAGCTTTGATTTAAAAGTTTGCAGATTATAGTTTGTTACTTGTTATTGAAGGCCGCGATGAATCTGGATATCAGCAGAGTGAGGGAAAGAGGAAGATACTACATTAATCCTTTTCTCAAGTAGTCTGGGTAAACCCCAGAATCACTCCAGAGTGTTGTAAAGATTGTGTAGAAAGCACTAACAGACATAATGCACCAAGAGACAGCCCCATTGAGATATGTTAAAACACATAATGAAACCAAGCCCAGACCACGATACCCTGGGCCTCCCCATACTGCTCTTCCTAGAACAAAATACAAAAATGAGCTTCTGGGCTTCCTCCTAATTGCAGCCACCCAATACATCCATTGACTTGGTAGCACATGCATCCAGCAGAACATACTTCTGTCCAAATAGATGTGTGGTAAAATGAATGAATTTGCAGAAAAAGAGACATCACACATGAATCCGAGTGGCTAAGCAGCTGGGAAACCATTGAGGAAAGTTATAAACTTACAAGTTTCTGTTGAAGGCTCCATAATTGAGAATTGAGGTGTTCTTCTGATACAGATTAACAGCTGCAATATCAACAACAACTAATAATAATAATAATCCTTGTATTTGATATAGTGCCTTATCTCGTCTTTCAGACATCTCAAAGTGCTGGACAGTCAAGGATGTGTACCCCAACTGGAGTGCCGAGCAAATCCTCTTAAAATATGCATCTTCAACTTAATGTGTTATTGCCATGTTACAGATCCCAGGAACAATAGAGCACTTCAATTCTACTTGGCAGTCTATACTGCTTAAATACCCAATGACAGATTAGAACTTTTAGTTTTACAAACACAATTGTGTGTTTGGTTACTGAGGTAGTGGGAGCAACTTGGTGTGCTTCGTAAACTAACAATGAAATGCAGCAATCAAATAATTAATTCCTCTGGCTCCAATAATATTTTTATTTAAATATGGCAGTTTTTTAAAAAAAGTTTTGCCAAATCCGTCACATGGAATCCTGTTTTGAACTGATACACAGAGAATTACAGTGTGCTGAGGTGTAACATTATATCCCATAATAGGAAATGGTACATTTTCACAAATTATGGCAATTTCATATTGACCTGTTGTTGGCTCAAGATTCTTACATTTATTTTTGAATTTAGCATTAATATTGGGAAATAAAGTTGAGTAAATCACTTGAGGCATTATGTAATTTCAGCAAAATGAATGGCAATTTATTTTCATTACACCACCACAAATAACCCCAAAAAAATCAAAAAATCTGAACCAGCATTTTTAGACACCAAAGCTACTCAGGTTTGAATGCCTTATACTCCTCAATACCTGGATGTCCCATCAACACACATGCCTTCTAAAATTGTACAGACAGATGAGATTTCAGAAAAAAGCAACAGCAATGTTCTAAAGTTTCATACAATTGGCAAGTGTTAGTGACACAAAAACTAAAGAGCAAAAAAGAGTATAGTGAAGAGAAAAACATTCAGAACATTTTTCATTGAAAATCAATCCACTATGACTAAAATAAACATTTTTCAAGATCATGTGTTACTTATAACTTAACAATATGTTCATTTTCTGAGTTCTGATGAGCTGGACTACATTAGAGAATGATCCATCATTCAAAAGATTGGTAGAGCTTCCTCTTGTTACACTTTCATCATTATACTCCCCAACGCCCACCCCCCATTGTATTATGACTTTGTTTTTTCTCCAGTACTAACGCAATTAAACACAGGCAGAGCAATGGAGATTTGCAAAGAAAGACAATTTTTTAAAACAGTGCAAATTGTGTGTATGTGCGCACATGAATCATATATAGTACAAAATTACACAGCATAATTTAAAGGGAAAAATCATAAGCAAATTTGGTTCCTACATAAAATTGTGATGATTTTTGGAATAGATGGAGAGTTATTCAAACCCAGTTATTTAAGTTTATATGTCCCAAGGAATAGTAACCAGCTTTATAGATCCTTGACTCAATTCCACCTGGGGTACCATGTACAATTCTAGATACCATACTACATTTTAAGTGCTTTCAGACATCCTCCCAATGTGAAAGGTGCTATATAAAGTTAATGGCATTGTAAATGTATTGTACAGAACGGAATGATTCATGAGTTGAACCAAAAAGCGAGTTTCCATTCTGTACAATCTATACAATTCTATGACTGGAGAGAAGTTTTTAAGATTCTAAGGAACATTGATGAACTAAACCCAAATAATAGGTTTAGAATAACCATAAATCCTTATTGCAAGCATAATTTTCCTCTATATTGCCACCAAATAGACACTATCCTTCTCCAGGGCTCTGACCCGTTCATCTTTAAAACTGGAGCAAACCAAATATCTACATGTAATCAGTATAAAGAAGAAGGTCACTTAATAATAGCAACTCTACTCTGAAAAAGCAGAGGACTTTTGAAAACTTGCTAAATTGCCAGAGATGAAAACCTTATGCAAGTCATCTCTTATTCCAGCATTTATTTTAAAAAAAACGTTATTTAGACATAATCTCTCTTTTCAATAAGCTCTTACTTTACCTCTCTTTATATGCCAAAGTGCACAATACTGAGTGACATAAATAAATACACAATGTTAACACAAAAAATTCAGCCAATTTTCAATGCCAATAATTTAATAGCGGATGGGTGGGGGTAAGGGATTAACAGAGAAACTCTTAACTATTAAAGCTTAAGATAATAAATAATTTCTTTTTCTTTTTAAAAATATTATCCATAGTACAGTATCACTGAAACAAGAAAGCTTTGCATCCGTAAATAGTAGTCGTTCAAAAACAATGATAACATGTTGAACCAATCTGAAAGGTTGAGAAATTTACATAGATGCTATCTGCGCAGGGGTGCAAGTACCCACAGTGAACACCACAGTGAACACACTCCTGTATCTGAACTGTATCAGACTTGTAACTTCTGTGAATTAGGTATATATTCTAAACTGAGAATAGTCTATTTAAAACACAGTGTATGTAAATAATTGTGGGCTTGTGCAGATCAAACTTTTATTGCACTGCAGAAGCCACTAATAAAAGTACTGTAGTCTCAATTACTTTATGCAAGTATTTTTTCTCTCTGCAGAGTATTGCCTGCTATTTTGAAACAATTACAAGCGTGGACTGAGTTCAGTAATTAGAAAATCCTGGGTAGATGGAGGTGTTGCAGACAGATGATGAGGATTGGATTTATGTTGTGTAATCTGTTCTGAAATCGATAAGACAATACTTTACATTGATGCCTAGACTTACCTACTGCTGCAGGATACCCCCGGGAATAGAGCTGCTCTATATTTTGAAACTAAAATGCATCTTTTAAAAGAAAACTGAGAACAGCTCTGAAAAACGTGTCATCTGGTCCTCAGTAAGTTAAAAATGTATATACAGCATTCTACCAGTCAGCAAATTTCAAAGAAAATCTGTGCAGCCACTCTTACAACTGCTCCACAGTGAACCACATCAGCGTTTTCAAAAGCTTGAATGGCACATAGATAATAATGGTAGAAACAAAAGTCCTTGGAGACATACTGATGGTTTTCAATGGCATATTTCTGTTTTTCACCAGGGATCCACAGTGCAAGTGCACATCTTACGAAAATAATCAGACTAATGCAAATATGAATGGGCTTATGGTATCCAAACAAAATGGAACACACATTGCTAACACTGTATAATAGCAAATGTACTGTTAACTTAGAAATGTCAGTGAGACTGTAAATTGGCATTTACTTCCATCTTTAATTTTCTTCCTCTTCTTAAAGGCCTAGATTCCTGCTAGGTTATAGTTCCAGTGTCTCACCCAAGTAACCATTCTTCACATGCACATTTTCCAGTAGGGATCACTGGACAGTGATGAGAAGCACTGGATGATTTTACACAGTTTAGCCCAAAAGGCACTGATGTCAATTGCAGCAACACACTGCTGCCCTGGCTGAGATATTAAACTCAGCAGCACAGAATTGGGTCTATAATGGCTCAATTCAACATTAGCTGGGTATTTTACCAGCTCTGGCCCTTTTATCTTGCACTACTACTTATCACAGCAGTACTATTATCTCCTCCCCCACCCCTGTGACAGTAATCTCTCCAGATAAGTCTTCATTCAATTACAAAAATGACAAAACCTTTCACAGCAGTGTAATGACTGGTTCCAGGTTTTCAGGCTATCGTGTTTGCTGACCATGCAAACCAACAACCCTATGCAATGTCAAAATTGCTGGCCTGTCCAGCCTTCCCTGGAGATGACAGAAAATTCCACAGCAGAAAAAAAGCTCCTGAGTTGCAACTTGGAAATAATAGTGAATACATGTCTATGCAAAGACAAGTGGCCACATTTCAGGGATCGGCAGCTGCAGGGTACTTGAGAAGTGGGTCTATTTGAGCTGTTTTTCAAGTAGATTGCAAGCAAAATTCAGCATTACATAATTTTGAAACTGAAAAAAATCCAACAAATTAGAATAGAATCCCTTTAGATAACTTTTAAATATATATATAGTTATATATACAATGAAACTAGAAATACCTAAACTCTCAACTATCAAAAGTAACAATACATAATGTGAAGTTAGAAAAACATCACTTACTCACAACTTCTATTTATTCCTTTTATTTATCTCAGAGACAGCACACATCTTGATCGGACATATCGTATAGCTCCTTCAGGTATTAAGGAAATCAAACTGCACAGTTGCTACAATTAATCAAACAGCTGACATGGAAAAACATGAACCAAATGGTTAATTCAGTTGGCCAAGGAATGCAGACCAATGTTAAAGTATATGCTGCCTCACATATCCCAAGAAACTCAAGACCAGCTGAATTTGGCTTCAACTTAGAAAGCAACTAAACTGAGACAGAAGTGTGCAATTATAGTTAAGTACAAATTCAGTCTACCTTATCCAAATGGAATCTGGACATACACATATTGCAAAAGGTTTCCATTTAATTTAGCTGAAATCAAATAAACATATGCTGTGATAAGACAAACTATAGAACTCCTTCAGATATTAAGGAAACCAAACTGAATAGTTGTTACGATCAGTTAAACAGGTAAAATGGAAAAACACAAAAATAATAATAATCCTTGCATTTGATATAGCGTCTTATCACATCTTTGTGACATCTCAAAGTGCTTCACAAAATATACTGTCAAGTGAATTGACTGGATATTTTGTGGGTGAAATGCGGCAGCCAATTGCGCACAGCAGTGTCCCACAAACAATCGTGGATTGAGTGGCCAAATCCTTCTTATTATTTTTATGTTTTTGAAGGAATAATTACCCCTGGAAAAGCAATCCATCAATCCACTAACAACCAGGTTCCTAATTATTGCTCTAACCACTGAGCTACAGGACTCAATTTTGCACTGATAAACTAGTGACTAAACAGATTACCATGAAATAATGGAACTTTCACAATAAACATCCCATTTTAAGCTAAAATATGAATGCCTTCAACAAACCATTCTATCGACCCAGAATCTAAGAAATATTAGCCAACTATAAAATAAATAAGAAAATCAAACATACCAATCTAAAATTTAAATATTGAAATACTTCTGCCAGATTTCAAGCTCAAGAATCAACTTATTAAATGAAGCAAAATGAATGACAGAGCATTATTTATAATGTAGAATTAATCATTGTATTTACAAACACCTAGCCTTTTCCCAAATTCTACGTGCATATTTATCTACTAATGTATTACAACAACAATAATAAATTGGTCATTTTCAATCCACGACTGTTTGTGGGACACTGCTGCGTGCAATTGGCTGCCGCGTTTCGCCCACAAATATACAGTCAATTCACTTTACAGCATATTCTGTGAAGCGCTTTGAGATGTCGAGAAGACGTGAAAAGCGCTATATCAAATGCAAGGATTATTATTATATTATATTTGTTACAAGTTGCATTTACATAGCCCTTCCCGGAGCCCTGTATAGTGATGGGGTTGGACGCTGAGCAAGAAGGATGGCGAGGTGACAATAGGCTCGGTCAAAAATGTCTTAAATGGAATTTAAAGATAGATAAAGAGGCGGTGAGATGGAGGGATTGGAAGCCCAAACAGATAAGATCTATTTTATTAATTTTAGTTACTGCAGAGTTAAGTATTACAACTGGTTAAATAAATTTGCTCCCACAATACAACAACTATTTACAACACTCAAATAACAAAGCAGGATTTCCAACTTATCTCCCACCCCATTTTAAAAAAAAATTGTGCTGCTCTTGGCAAAGGAGGAAAAGCAAATATTTTATTTGGAATCTTGTCAAGCTGAACTGAGTAGAGCAAAACAGAAACTTAAAGCCTCAGTACCCCACAAGGCTAAAAATTAAATATTGCAATTAACAATAACTCACCTTGCCATGGCAATATGCCCAAATGGCAAGTTGAAACCTTTCAGTTTTTTGTGCAATTTACAATTTTATAAACCTGATCAACAGTACCCATTTTGCTTGATTGGGGCATGTGAAGTTGCCCTGTCAAACATTCTGCTTAATCTACACCACTCTTTCAAGCCAAGAAAAACTATTAATGAAGTTGGGAAAGAGTTATACATTTACCAATCTTGGCAGGCAAGATATTCTGATTTTCTCCTGCTCATAAATTTGTGAGCTTCAGAATGAAAAAATAAGATGCAATTATGTTCCAAGGTTAGTAAAGTACTAAGCCTAGCCCACGTGACATGGCACCCATGCTTGTAGGAGTCAGCACTGTATTAAATAAAATGGAAGACAACTTGAGCCATTGTACATGGCTTAAAATCAAGCATCAAGTCTCACACTAGGCATGAGTTGGCAAGTGGCAAGGCTAGGCTGAAACACAAGGTTCCAGATACCATTTTATGTGAGATTAGCCATTCGGTGTGAAGGGCGCTATATAAATGCAAGTTGTTGTTGTTGTATCATTTACATTTTGGAGAATTAAAAATAAATGGATACCGTAAAGTGGTATTGCGAATGATTTAAAGAATTTCACCTCTAACTCGTAAAGATGATACAAATGGTTATGGGGAGGTTGGGGGAAGGGGGGAGAAATTCAAGATCTGCTTTGGAATACAGTTTTGAACCATTTGTAAAAGAACAATCTGCCTTAGTAAATTTTACTCAGTAAAGGCAATAGCAGTCAAATAAAATAATTACCACGACCTGCAATATAAATAAATAGCTTCAATATATTTTTTCTTAAGAGCAGTACAGCCGGGCTCAGTATTCCATACCTGGAGTTACTGATGCACAATAAAAATGTCATGATATACAGAGGAAAGTAAAGGGTTGTGTAATCACTGCACAAAGTAAGTTGCTTCTCTGAAGCAGTCTGAACACTGCTTACACATGTAGAGGATTTTCCATGGGATTTATACAGAACATGCAGAGAAGTGTCAAAAAGTTCACATTCCTCCTGACCAAGATGCAGTTTCTCAGTCATCAGTGCATTACTAAACTGTATGGGTTTCACCCTAATGGATCAGTGTTGATTGTTAACCCCTGCAATAGCATCAAATAATTACTCTTGAACTTTAAAAAGCTGAAGTCCTTAACAATACAGCATCTGTAAACTTTGCAAATTGAAGCTGGTCTATAGTTGATTTTAATCAGTTACCCAAGCAGCTCCCTTCGAGCTGAACTCTCTTGATCTAGTCGCAAGCTCAATTCTTTCAAATTAAATGTGAATTTAATTGAAAGTACAACATCAACAACAGCAATTCTACGTGAAGGGTGTTAATTACAATAACACCCTTCACGTAGGATAACATCTCAGTAATAATGCTTCAAAGTGGCAAAGTCGGACACTGCGCAAGGGAGAGGGAGAGGCAAATTGTGAGCTTGTACAGCCCATTGTACTATGCAATACCCACTCTTTTTTTTAATATGCATTTAATTGATTCCTTATAGGCAAAATCAAATCTTTCACAACTGACCTGGTGTGTCCATGTCCTTAAATGCTTGCATCCAAAAGTATCAAAGATATTGAGAAGCAGTGTTGGACACGTTGAGTAACCAAAGCTACTTGAAAAATCCATGCAGCAATGGTACCCACTGAAGCCTACATCAGCAAATGCAAATGATTGTGGTGTGCGTCATACTGTGGATTTTCTTTTTTCAATAAGCTTGTTTATTGTTCATTGTACAGTGTGATTTTACGTAGTGAAACAAAGCGCTTATTTAAATGGTAGCTTGAATAGAAGCTCTTCTATCCAGATATGAATTTGATCCCACTTTGAATTGTGAGTTGCATTAGTGCAATGGACTTATTTTTTCCAGACTGAATCTTGACTGTTGTATGAATTCCACTTCTGTAAGAGTAAGCCCTGTTCTTAGTTCAGTTTCTCCACATTTTTCCTCCTGGTCTCCAAAGTCTTCACTCCCAAATGCTGCTGAAAAGAAGGGATAATAAACGTTCTGACACTATCTGAACCTTGTGGAATTGGGGTGGCTGGGGGTGGTACAGTGTCTCTCTCTATGGAAAGCGCCAAGGGATAAGAACATGGTAATCATTGTGGATGCAACCTTCCATCCAACCAGCTCACAGCATCATGAGCTGTAGGTCAAACCTGCCAACATCATAATAATATAATAATTCTTGCATTTGATATAGTGCCTTATCACGTCTTCCAGATGTCTTAAAGCGCTTCACAGAATATACTGTAAAGTGAATTGACTGTATATTTTGTGGGCGAAACGCGGCAGCCAAGTGCGCACAGCAGTGTCCCACAAACCGTTGTGGATTTAGTGACCAATTTATTATTTTTTTTGAAGGAATTATTACCCCCAGAAAAGCAATCCTCCAAACATTAACAACCGGGTTCAGAGAGCTATTGGAAATTAAAGTAGTCTGTTACTGCTAGGTAAACAGAAACATGTAGAGTAAGGAAACTTGCCCAAGGTTTCGCCCTGCCGGGAATTGAACCCAGGTCTCTCGCTTGTGAGGCGAGTGCTCTAAACACTGAGTTGCAGGACTCCACACATCAGCTCCAAGTTGGGGTGAGATGAGCACCAACAGCATCTGAATCCATAAGAACAGAACAATTTAGAATAACATTACCTAATTCAGAGTTAGCAGTGGTCAAATCCTTGTTTGGAGAGAACACTTTCTATTTCAAATTGAAATGAAGGTTGTGAACCCCTTTAAATATAATGAATAATTTGAAAAAGTATTTAAGCAAAAGAGAAAGCACAGCAAATCCAAGTTTCAGTTGTTTAGATCTGAGAATTCAGATCTCCCCTGCCAACAACCCAAAGAAGAGATTAGAGACATAAAATATATGCATTAGAGTGAGAAATACTTTCACTACAATAAAAAGATTGTTCCTCGATTGATACCATCCATGCGAGTCACACTGGTGAGTCATAAATGACATGAGCTGTTCATTAGCACAATTCCTACAGCAGAAACTGTAAAAGGTCTCAGCACATGTCTTTGAGCCTTGTCCAGGCTCATTTAGCAGAATGTATTCTGATTCTAGCACAATTTGTCTTGTTTCCTGTAATGCAGATAATTTACAAAAGTGAAAACTGATGCTTAGCACTGAAAGCTGCATTTCTGATGGCAACCTTGGACAAAATACTGTTGCATAGAAAGGAATGTGACCATTTCATTTTCTAATCGGAGAGCTATCGGAAATCAAAGTAGTCTTCTTTTTAAGTGTGACAAGAGAAACACAAAACATGTAGTACAAGGATATTAAAGAATGGTGAAGGAGAAAGAATTGAGTTTAGCAGGATTAAAAAGTAACTCCCCAATTCTGAAATTTGTGTTGAATACATTAACCTAATACCCAAATGTTTCAAATTTGGAATTGGAGTATATCCTAGCAGATTCTAAGGAATTCAAACCTAGGAACAACAACAAAATTACATTTGTATCAGGAGTATTCTATCACAAATTGGCTCTCGGGAACTAAAAATGATTCTAGAGTTTGAAAGCAAGTTTCAAACATAATTCAGCAGTTGCTATTATTACTGTGGAAACTGCTACATTTTTAACATAGGAATGCTATAGGACTATAAAAAGACCATTGGAGTCTATTTATAATCCCAAACACCCCACAAATCCTTAAGCTTCTATTTGTAATCCTTCAGAGTCCCATGAGGTCTACAGACCGATCAGTTCTGTACGTTTCTGGTTCAAACACTAAAATGCTGAACAAATTATAGTAGTAAAGCTATTTTCTACTGTAATACACTAAATAGTATACACAAAGTATTCATGCAACATCAATAATGCACAGAAGACATTGCACTGGTATTTGCAGTTGCCAGGCTTACGCACTTAAGATCGGCTAAATCTTGGCAACATCGAATTTAACAGAACTCTATTGTACTAATTTATTCTAGTGGTATTAGAATCAGCACAAAATACTCAGTAAAAAAAAAACTGAATGCATGAATATACAGGCATGCATTGCCCCAATCTATTTATCCATCATTGAATTACAAGACTTTCAAACATCTAACTGTGATAGCAAACTTCCTCTGGTTGGTAATGCCACAATACAAGTACTGTAGTAGTAGTAGTTGTATGAGAAGCTAGTAATATGAGAAGATTGAGTCATCTAATTGGGTATTTAGTTTCTATTCTAATTTTATAATATTAAATCTGAAAAGAAGGATCTCCCAAACAAGGTAAACAAACCATGAACAATACATAATTAGAAAATACAGTGGAATCCGCTTTTGCTGGATGCTGATTAACCCCAGTTGTCAGGTAAATCGAATAAAATGCCCAGCCCCGATTCATTTTTGTATTCTTACCTGTTTTAAATATGCTGGATGATTCGGACGAAAATCCGGTTACTCCTAGCAAAATGCTACGCTGGTCGTCGCTGAATGTACTCACTCGGGCCTTCTATGTGTCAAGAGGCTGCATTAAGCCATGAGGGGCTCCCGAATGTAGATGAGAGGAGTCAAATTGCGATTGACAGTGGACTCCCAACAACAACAACCTTACATTTGTATTTGTATAGCTCCTTTCATGTCGGGAGGACGTCCCAAAGCACTGGACCCAAGCTGAGGGTGGGGATCGGGGAGGGTGGAGAGGGGGCAGAGGAGGGTGACTGAAAGCACGGTTGAAGAGGAGGGTCTTGAGATAGGTCTTGAAGGAGGCAAGGGAGGGGGCGAGGCGGAGGGACTGCAGGATGGAGTTCCATTGGGTGGGAGCAGAGTGGCTGAAGACCGGTCCGCCAATGGTTGGGTTGGCAAGGTGGGGGAATGTGAAGCAGGTCGAAGCCCACTGGAATTGGAATTGGACTGTCAATCAGTGATGGGGGGGGGTTTGAGGAACGGGGAAGAACAAGGGAGGAAAATCACGATTGATTGACAGCTGAGCTGCTTGTAATTGAATGGAGCCCATCAATTCACAAGAGTCTGCAGGCTGTCAATTACCTGTAATCCGCTGCTAACTGTTCCCCTTCCCATCCAATGGAAATGGCAATGGGAGGGAGGAAGCGCTGGCACTCCTCTGCTGGATGGGAAAGTACTGTTCTGTATTTTGCAGCCAAACAAAAGTAAATATATTGCACTGAATTCTGTTTTAACTTTAACTGGTTAGTTAACATTGCTTCAAGTGAAACAACATTATTACATATTATTATACAGCCCCGCTACAGGTCTTCTGGTGTTTCGGCTAACCTTCGACACCGCTTAAGCTGGACAAAACAGCTGTCCCCGATGTGTCCGGCTTAACTGGCTTCCACTGTATATCTTTGAATAAATTTTGCTATAATATTTATGCAACTTAGAACAGATAATTTACAAGTAAACAAAGCCACATGCAGTCAGTCAGTCAGTCCACCATCATGTATTTATAAGTCTTATCACAATGCATGACCATAATTTCAGGAACTCAATCCACTTGAGTTCCATTATACATTCCCTGGTCCTTTAGTATGTGCTCTGTGATCAACTGTAGTGAATGTTCCTAATGCCAAGATTGGAGGAACCACCCTCTTGCTGCTATTCCTAACTAATCAAAGCAGCATGAAAATACTGAAAAACACATCTCAAAATCAATCTTGATGCAGCTCTAAACGCACACATAATCAAAATAATCAAATTGAAAACAGGGGTACTCCGGATTGAACAATTTAAGTACTTTTTTGTATTTTTTGAATATTCCAATCCAAATTAAGTTTCTTTGCAAAATCAAGCTCATCCACTATGTTAACCTAGCTCTTCCATTACACTTCTACACCAACAGTTGTTGACCAACGATCTTCTCACTCAATCACCTCTCCCTCTGGTATTATAGACATACCACCCTAAAATGATTATATGCATCAAAAATGCTGCATTTCAAATTTTACTGTGAGAGTAGCAGCAATTTTATAGCCAAATGAAGCAGACATTTCGCATGAGCAAGCCCTTCATCTGGATGTTTGTTGGCCGAGACACCAGGAGAAACGCCCTTCTGCTTTCAAAATCTGTTACTGGATCTTTAACAACAGTGACGTGGGATCTTTGACATTCACCTGAATAAAAGGTAAATAATATCCCTTGTTTAAAATCACATTTAAAAGGCTCTCCAACTGTGCAGTTCTTTCCCAGTACTGCACTGAAGCATCAACATGATCTATGAATGAACCAACATATGTTGCTATTATTTCAATATGGTTCTTTTAGCTATTAGTCCACTCTGCCATGGTGAAATTTATCACATCACAAAGTAGATTATTTGCTCAGTACAGAATGCTCATTATCAATATAACAATAATCCTTGCATTTGATATAGGACCTTATCACATCTTTGCGACGTCTCAAAGCACTTCACAAGGTATACTGTAAAGTGAAATGACTATGTATTTTGTGGGCTAAACGTGGCAGTCAATTGCACACAGCAGTATCGCACAAATAGTCGTGAATTGAGTGATCAAATTATTATTATTTTGGAAGGAATTATTACCCCTGGAAAAGCAATCAACCAATTGACGAACAACCAGGTTCCTACGTACTGCCTAAGGTTTCATCTTGCCCGGGAATCAAACCCAGGTCCTCTCGCTTGCAAGGTGAGTGCTCGAACCACTGAGTTACAGGGCTCCACATCAAACAAGGTTTACACGATTACAATACAATCACTTCCACAAGCAGCAATGAACTTGTCACCTGCTTCAGGGACATTATACATCATGTCTATTCCAGGACAGACTTCCACTGTATTCTTCTGCAATCTTCTGCTTTGAGAACCAATGCAGACTCGTTGGGTCGAATGGCTTCCTTCTGTGCTGTAAATTTCTATGATTGTATGATTTTAATCAAACAGGTTTAAGACACTAGTTTTCATTCCAAAGGATCCAGAAATAAACATTTCACGACTAAAAAGTTTTTCTCGACATCCTTATTTTTTACATTAATCTTAGAATGAGAACAGCAACAGGTTAACGACTCAGCAGAATTTGAATCAAAATGTTACGTGAGAAACCTACCTAAGCAGAAGAATGCAAGGCTGCAAAGACATTATAGCCACACTTTAAACTCACAGACTATAACCCAACTGCCATTTATGGCTTTCACTTTAGCTAAACTGTATTTTTGTGCCTTCAAATGCTTATTTAGTCACCACTGGATTCTGAATTCATGGTAAGATGTACCGTTTGGAATTTTCGATGTGACTTGGCTCCTAAAATATCACTGGATTTAATATCTAATAAACTAAATCCTTCCAAGGCACAAAGAAGAAAATATTTAAATACTAAAAGAAATTTTAAACTCAGGCTTACTCATAGCCTGGTGCGAACCAACAAAAACACACTTCTTGTCAGATACCATGAGATCCAGTTTTACTGTTGGGAGTTTGGATCTATTGCCCCAAGGCAAAAACACAGCTATACCTGTTAAGCAACTGTTGAAGCAAATCTGTTTTTTAATGAGATCCAAGATGCACATCCGGTAACAGCTATTGCACCACCATGACCACCAACTAAAGGGGCTGGGAAATCTGAATCTGCTACACACGCACAGCCTTTGCAGCTTGCACGGTTTAAAATTACGCTGCAGTTTCTTAAATAAAATGTTGCACCACAAAAAATTCAAGGAAGTTGGAAGATACACTGCTGAGGACACGTGAATCCCTTGATGCAATCACAACCACCAACAAGCAGGCAAACACAACATAAAAAGATATTATATAATTGGCTGCCACTTTTTGCCCACAAAATATGCAGTCAATCTACTTTACAATATATTCTGTGAAGTGCTTTAAGATGTCTCAATGACAAGATAAGGTGCTATATCAAATGCAAGGATTATTTGTCAAAAATCAAGAAATATTCAAACAACAAAATTTATTTTGTTGGTCGACCATAATAAAAATAATAATCCTTATGTTTAGTATAGTTCCTTTCATATTGGGAGGATGTCTCAAAGTGCTTCAAACGATGTACAACAAAATTGAGTGTTTGTTTTGTGGGAGAACACAGAAGCCAATTTGCATGCTGCAGTGTTCTTGAAACATGCATTAAGTGAACGACTAATTTTATCTGGAGAATTGTTGGCCAACTCACCATGGGATCTTTAACATCCACCTGAAGAGGACCTTGGTAACACCTGAAGGATGACACAGCCAACAATTCAATATTTCCCCACTCTATATTGGAGTGTCCGCCTAGACTGAGTTAAAAGTCCTGAAGTGGGGCTTCAACCCGTTAACCTTGTGACTCAGAGCTGTGTGGCTACCAAATGAATCAGATTGATACAGATTAAAAATAGGACAGGGCGGAAGGATAAGACAGGAATATCAATACACAGATCTTAGAGTGGTTGGATGGAAGTTTGCTTCCCAACACTCATTGAGCTGCCAATCTCAGCTGCACTGCTAAGGCTAGTGCAACAATTTAAAGAGAAAGATTGATTGAAAGTTGAATCAAACTGTTCTCACAAATGTTCTAGGGTCAGCCAAGAATAGCATCTAAAAGGAAGTCACTACCCCACTATCAAATATAGGATATGTGTAGCTTAAGCAGGAGGAAACAAACCAGCAGAGTTAGACAACTGAAGCAAATTGGAGGATCCAGACCTCAAAAGAAAGCCAGTGCATTGGGACAATATGTTGGAGCCCTGCTATGTAGTGCCATCATGTGTTTCAACATGGGTTTGCACTCAGTGAGAACACTCAGCAAACACTGACAAGGAAGAAGCAATAGATATTCTCTCCCACATACAAGCCATGGGCAGAAAACACCTTTTCTGGCAATGACTGATTGAGTGTTCAGCGCGTAAAAAAATATTGCAGATAGAAAAATATTGCAGATGCGTGAGAAACTGTCATGTAAACCCCATACAGTGTACAGATCTAAACCATATCAGCACTATAACCTAATTTTCACAATGTTGAAAGTTACAGAAGTCACCATTCTCTGCTTGGTGTGTGTGTGTGTGTGTGTGTGTGGGGTCCAGAATCCCTTGCGATGACTTGGGACAAAGGAGCTGTACTGACTAGAAGAATGGTGACTCTGAACTATTGAACAGAAGAGCCTGAAGAGCCCAGAAGATCCCATCAAGAGTACAACGACGTACAACCTCCATTTCTTCCGGGCACAGAACTGATCTAGTTGCCTTGAACTACACTCCTCAATTGTGAGAATCAACATATTCATCACAATTCTGTTGAGCCATTTATTTTTCGAAGTAAACCTGTTGAAGTTCTTACATTGTGTCTTTCCTTGATTCAGTCCGGGGTCCTTTGAATCTACAATGTACACTAGATGGATGTCCAGATTGGATTAGTTTTCTTTCATTTGCATGGCTGTATAGAAAGCTCTCCCTGATTTTGCCATAGTTTTTTGAAAGTCAGCCAATGTGTGTACCATGTTGAATCAGTCTCCACATCAGTCCCATGAAGTACAGTGTGTTGTACTGATCATAACTAAAAGCTATTTATTTTCACATTACACTGGAATCTATTCACTCAAAGTTATGAGGTTTAAAAGCAGAAGATTCCACATTTACATTTTCTATTTTTAAAAACAATTTTATTCTTTTAAACTTGCCATACATACCAAACTGTTTTAACCTCTTTATTTGGCAAACATCAGACTGCAATTTCACAACATAAAGGGTGGAATCCAGCCACAAGCAGCCTCAAGGTATTTGAGAATTATTTTTGAGGCACCATCATGTGCAAACTGAACTCGTACAAATTGTGCACTTGAACATCTTCGTCCTTACTCCCGCCTTGTCAACTAATATGACCGAGTCAGAAACTGCCAGCACAAAGTGAAGGTCAGCCCTACCAATATTCAAAGCACGCAGTTGGGGAATTCGATCTCCACTCTAAACATTTGAGATTATCATCTTCCATAATAGATCGAGATTGCAATGTGATATTTAGTAAAGAGGGACATTTACACACAGAACTTTAAAAATAGAAAATGTTGCAAAGAAGTAATGCAGCTTTAATTGGGCAAAGATAGGGAGAGTTTTAAATTGAAGTATAAAACTTTACGCAGAGCTCTTTACAGCTTGATCATTGAGCAGCAAATTTCAGAAATGAAACCTAAGATTATTTGATATAGTATTACATGAAATGATACACACTAAAAGTTTGGCCCAACTACAGTAAACTCCTGATAAATTGTCACCCCAAAGGGGAAAGGACTCACTGGTAAGTTATATCCAAAGTGGTGAGTTAAGCATATGTATAAATACATAAATACCACAAATAAATGCAGCTGGGATTTGACAGCATAATGACTTAAGTGGTAGGTATGGCAATGTGTATAATCCAGATGGGCCTTCCGAATCCTTTCTCCTATACCCCTCTATTCATTTCTCCCCTAATGTATGCATCATTTTCTCCTTTTAAAAGATCATTGCTACTGGAACATTTAGCATGGCACAGGAATAGAGTCACACCGACCAGAAGTATCTAAATTCAAGCCCTTGTCTGTGCTGATTTAGCTGATCCCATATAAGGCTACAGTAGGATGGGCACAACTAGCCATATTTTATTCCTGATGACAGAGAACCCAAAGAGTAACTGATCATTGATATCCGGCATAAAGCAAGATTAGTCTTGGCTACAATGCCCTCCTCCCTGAGTGAACAGTTTTATCTGCCCACTGGGTGACCTACTGGATGTCTCTGATGTACATTAGATCTCTGACACCTACGCAACAAGCAGAGAGGACCTTGGTTTACCATCTTCATTTGTAAGACGTCACCTCCAACAGTCCAGTACTCTACCAGCATTGTATTGGAATCAGCCTAGACTCAGTTCAAAGTCCCGAAGTGGGGCGTGAACACACAGCCTTCTTTCTACCTCAGAGGCAAGAATGCTACCGACTGAGCCACACTGATACCCACTAACTTGCATTCTTTCAGCAGTAAAGAAACAGATTCACCAAAATCGGAGTGATGACTGCTGAATCAAAGCAAATGTGATTGAGATAGAGGAACGCATAGATCTACGAAGTGTGACTGCCCCAGAAGAATCAACAGGATTGCGATTTATACTGGGAAAGATGATCACAATGTCGAAATAGTACAGTATTGCCAATCCCGAATATTATTTCCTGATAAAATCCCAGAAGGCCACCCCCTTTCCCAACAGATTAACCCGGTGAATGTCTAATCTTATTACTCATGATTTCCTGTTGGTCAAGCTGATAACAAGCCCTGCTCCTAACCACATCCTTGGCACTACCACCCACGGCTGTTTACTGTGGTGTGGCTGGTTTCAATCAAACCATTGTTGCAATGTCTTCCAACCCTACAAGTATAGGGCATGTATGAACATCAGCAACACTACCATGATCTCATAATCAAAATATAAAATTGCACAGAGAATAATAATTTAATTATTGCTGAAGAAAGGGGACACGAACACTGCAAGTGACTGCATTCTAGTGGCATTTTAAATATAACCTGAACGTGCAAAAAAGCTCAATTATATCACAAGAGAAAACATAAGCAAACCAAAATAATTTTGGCTTTTCAACAAAAATTTAATGATATTTCAGCAATAACAAAACATGCCGACCCTACACTATGATGCTCACTAGTTAAGTGTAGAAATGCATGGTCAGTATTCACATCAAATCAGTTATTCATTCCAATTCCTGACTGTACTGTAGTTTGCTGATTTTAGCTGAGGTGGCAAATCTTTTAAATTAGATTTTCATTGAACAATTAGAGAAACATTCCACTGAATGTGCCATACAATCCTAAAAGTGCTATGAAAAGAAATTCCTGCACAACAACAAATATCTCAATCTTCCTCTAATCTAGTGTTTTCTACTTTAAAAATAGTTAGCGTGGTCAGAGGCAGCCCGAAATGTTTTGTGTCAAATCCCCTCTTCATTACATCATTAAGTTCTGCTCCATTGAATTTCTGAATACAGATAAGGGTTACTGTGGGCACAAATCCCAATATAGATCAACATGAAGTTCTTACAATGAACTCACTAAAGAATGCACAGAAATCACTGTGATTTCAGGCGTCAGCTTCTGCTCAGCACTCCAAGACGCTGCCTCACATGAGGGATGCCATGCAAACGCAAGTTATTGATAACATCTGGGATAAATCATTTAATATAGATCAGTACACTACACCTTTAAGTCTGATATTAGATATTTGCTTGATTTGATTTTTAAAATGAGTATCTCAATTTCTTAGAAATATCTTGTATGTTGTAACTTGCGAAAAACAAAAAAAGGAGCTTCTACTATAAAAATAAGTTGCATTTTCAAGATACAAGACTGCCTTTCACCTCAAAGGGAATCTATCAATTTCTCTTTCCGTAGCGAGAGCTCCAGTGGTCCAAATAGCTCATCATTTATTTGATGTACTCCAGTGCTCTGGCAGAACAGCTTGAAATTTGATAGTACTGTATTATATGACAGAGTGATATAATGGAGGTTTTGTACCTGCCAGGCGGTCAGAGAGTGTAGAATGACAGAAAGGGAGTGGCGGAAAATTCAGTGGGCTGCTCATCATGTGTTGCACTATTTACACTACTGGATATTTCAGAAAAACAGTTCTAAACTAGCTTGAGACAATGTCTCTTTATATTGTAAAAAGCAGGATTGGAAACACACATAAACTGAACATGCATGAAAGATTTACAAGTTTACTCTTTTTTTCCTGTTTGTAGATTTTCTCCATCTTTAAAAGCATATTGCCAACAAGCAGAAAAGCATGAATGAGCATCAGTGAGATGGAGTATTTTAACTTGCAGTCCCATGTACTTTCGTCTCAAGGCAAGACATAACCCCACCTTTGGGAGTACCTCCAGATGAGACAGAACAATCTCATTTATATTGCACTGCTGCTATCAAAGGCAGGGCTGCCACTGTAATTAAACAGGTTATGACACACTTCCATGTCCCAGTTGCTGCACGTGAAGCAATTTGCCTTGCAGCAGATTGCCTTGCCACCCACTTTTTATTTGGGGGAATAAAAACACATCTGGAAGATTTTTTGTATGAAACTGAATTTTTATCCATGTGTCCAAAATGTTACAAGAACCCAATGAACCGTTTAGTTTAGGGCAGCAACACTTCAAATTTGTAAATCTCAAAAAGTGCAAAACAGTTAATGAAAGACCGAGCTTATTGCATATAATTCATACACTTTCCTACTTCCCCGGGTTTCATGCATGTCTAAAAACCTGGTTTCATAAGGTATGAATGCACTTTTGTAGGTGAAATTTAGAATTACATGTGCTGGTGAATATAAAAAAGAATCACGGAATGTATAAACAAAAGAAGGGATTCTGAGAGTAATTACAAGGCAATAATTTCATCGAGAGAAAGCAGGAAGGTGAAGTACATATGTAATTCTAAATTTCAACTGCAAACTTACTGCCACTTCAAGTATTCGTGAGGCTTCTGGGCAGTAGAGATCGGGTATTCAGACAGCTCTGCCTTGATTCAATTAGGAATTAAAATAATAATCCTTGCATTTGATATAGCGCCTTATGTCTACGAGATGTCTCTAAGCGCTTCACAGGACATACTGTAAAATGAATTGAGTGATTATTTTGTGTGGCAAAACGCGGCAGCCAATTGCGCACAGCAGTGTCCCAAAACAGTTGTGGATTGATTGACCAATTTTTAAAAAAATTTTAAGGAATTATTACCCCAGGAAAAATGATCCACCGATCAACTAATACCTGGACTCAACAAACAGTGGATAAGCCTCGGAGAGGCAGAACAAAATTATAATTTAGGATCCAGTTTGTCAGGTGCATTAAATAAGTAAGATTGTAGTGAATAGTCTACTATTAAAATTTGAAACATGAAAAGGCTGATTTGCTTATTGTTTTGCTTACAGTGAGCTTCTATTCAAAATAAAACAGGTAGAAAATAGCATTAACAACAGCTACATTTTTTTAAACAAAAACATACCAGGGATTTCCATAACGTGGGGGCATGGGTTTGAATTGTTTTCTCCTCAAATGAAGTGTTACTTTGTAGCATGGTTATCATTCTCTTTAGAAAGTTCTGTTCACTGGACTGGGCATGTTCTGTGACCAAATAATAGTCTCTGATAACCACATCTGTTGCTCCCCTCAACATTGCTGCCATTTGAACATTTTTTTTAAAAACCACAAAATGTTTCTCATGATCTGGGATCCAAGATTCATGCCACATGCAAGCGACCATGGCTGGCATCTATCCCAGTCAGGACATAAAATAATCCTTTTACACAGCCTGCGAACACAGGATACCTTCGAACATTTTAGTTAAAGGGCTCAACGTGCTCTTCACGTACTTAACAAGGCAATTTCTGGAAGCCCAGGTGCTTGTGTGGGACATGACTTGGTCCAATAGAAAAGTTCTGTGCACTTTTTCCTGCGGAATCTGCTACAAATGACCTCCTATACTACAAACCTGTACACTCAGTGTGCTAGGCCCTGGACCTCTTGTGCTGTTTGCTCGATGCTGCTACTGTATCATCTATAGCTCAATGGTTAGAGCACTTACCTCGCAAGCGAGAGACCTGGGTTCGATCCCCGACAGGGCGAAATGTGGGCAAGTTTTGTTACTCCACACGGCTCTGTTTACCTAGCAGTAAGTAGGAACCCGGTTATTATTCGATTAGTGGATCGCTTTTCCGGGGGTAACAATTCCTTCAAATAAAACAATAATAATAAATTGGTCACTTCAATCCACAACTGTTTGTGGGACACTGCTGTGCACAAATGGCTGCCACATTTTGCCCACAAAATATACAGTCAATTCATTTTACTGTAAATTCTGTGAAGTGCTTTGAGACAACAAAATTACATTTGTATAGCACCCTTCGAGTCGGGAGGATGTCCCAAGGCACTGGACGTCAGTGTTTCGGACCCGAGCTGGGGGTCAGGACCGGGGAGGGTGGAGGGCAATGGGGGAAGGAGGGAGATCAAAGGCATTGACGAAGAGTAAGGTCTTGAGACGGATCTTGAAGGAGGTAAGGGAGGGGGTAAGGCAGAGGAACTGCGGGATGGAGTTCCAGAGGCTGGGGGCAGAGTGGCAGAAGGCTGCCCACCAATGGTGGGGCGGGTGAGGCAAGGTACGTGAAGCAGGCTGGAGCCTGCTGAGCGGAGGGAGCGGGCAGGTTGGTAGGGGGTTAGGAGGTCAGAGGTAGGGGGGGCGCAAGGCAATGGAGGGCTTTGAAGGTGAAGTTCAGGATCTTAAGAACTGTGTTGTCTGTGTGATGGGAAGCCTTGTTTTTGAAATTAGAAGACAGAGAATGCATGTTCCTCCTCTTCCCCGATTCTTGATATAGTGTTATCCTCCTTACAGCTCTGTGTCCTGTGGATTTGCCCTTCTAACTAATCAGCCTTTCACACTAAAAAAAGTCCCACTTCCAGATTGTCAGGTATCGTCATAAAGGAAGAGCTGTCAGTGACACTTCTTGCATGTGGTATGTGTCACACAGGAAATAACATCAATAGAAAGCTCCGGAGGTGAAATTAGTCATTTGTTCACATTTTACTTACAATACTGCCTCTAAGCGATTGAATCCAGAGGATTATATTATAAATGAGGTTCCCCTATACTTGAATTAAATCAAGGTTTTCTAACATTGCAGAGGATCAAATAAAGCACAGAATTATCTTTGTTTTTAAGGTTAGTTAATCCCAATCCACATTCAATGTACAACATACAAGAAGAAAAATATACAACAACAACTTGCATTTATATAGCAGTCTTCACGCGAGTAATGTGGCGGAGTCTGATCCCGAGCTGGGGGAAAGGGAGGGATGAGGCGACCATAAGCACAATCAAAAATGAAGGTCTTGGTCTCAGGCGGAATTTGAAAGTGTGGAGCGAGTGGGCAAAGCGGAGAGATTGAGGGAGAGTTCCAGAGTTTCGGGGAATGGTGGCTGAAGGCACAGCCACCAATGGTGGGGCAGACAAGCAGGAGGCCAGAGCAAGCCGAATGAAGGCAGAGGGTGGTAGAGTGGGGTTAAGCAAATTGGATAGTTATGGAGGTGCAAGGGCATGAAGGGCATTTGAAAACGAGTGAGAGGGTCTTGAAATCAATCTGTTCGGTAATTAGGAGCCAGTGGAGCCTAACAAGGACTGGTGTGAAGGGGACATGGAGTTTTGTGAGGGTGAGTATCCGGGTGGCGGAGTTTGAATTAGTTGAATATTGTGTATGATGGAGCTTGGGAGACCAACGAGGAGGGCATTGGAATAATAATAAAAATCCTTGCATTTGATATATTGTAATGAATTGACTGTATATTTTGTGGGCGAAATGCAACAGCGAATTGTGCACAGCAGTGTCCCACAAACAGTCATGGATTGAGTGACCAATTTTTTAAAAGTAATTATTACCCTCAGAAAAGTGATCTGCTAATCGACTAACAACCATGTTCCTGCTTACTTCTACGTAAACAGAGGTGTGTGGAGTAAGGAAACTTGCCCAACATTTTGCCTTGCTGAATCAAACCCAGGTCTCTTGCTTGCGAGGTGAGTGCTCTAACCACTGATCTATAGATCTCTACAGGAATAGTCCAGCCTGGAAGTGCCGAAGGCGTGGATGAGAGTTTCAGCTGCTTTGGTTGTGAGGTATGGACAGAGGCAAGCAATGTGACGGAGGTGAAAAAAAGCAGTCCTGGTCAGGGAACAGCCATGGGGTAGAAAGGAAAACTGAGGAATCGAGCCACAATCGAATCGACAGCCACACTGCAAAATGTATTTAAAAGTTTATTGTTAAAAAATAAAAAAAATGCAGATAAAAGTAAATTAAAACTACATGCTTTGGAACAAAACATTTACACACATTTGTAGGACAAAGGGCAGCTCATTTAAAATCTCAGAAATAGTCATCTTCTTAATCTGAAATAACATAAACCCTGATAATGACAGCATAAATAAATCGGCCATCCTTGTGACTGACAGAATAAATGAAATTCTCAACTTAATATCAAACTCAATAATTTACCACCATACACTGGCATTCACTAAAAAATAATTGCTCTATACAAATTTTACTTAGGACCCTATGGATCACAGAGAATTAATTTTGATCCCAGTCTCTTTGCTCCATTCCCTCCAAAAGAGACACAAACTATGTACCTTTCCATAGGTCATTTTTTAAAATGACATATGGAAAAGTCAACAACCAGAACCTAAGAAAAACACGTTCATAACAAGACTTGGAAAGAACCATACAAAAGAAACTTCTAATCCTATTAAGACTCCATGGTTACAGCTATAATGAAACCGCAGATTGGAATTTTGTGCAACTTGTAAAATCCACCAGAGACTTGATAGCCGTCCAATACTATAAGGCTATTACATTTCTAGTATTCCGCGAAATTTGCTTAATGCTCATTGTGTAAAAGTTATAAAAAATGCATATAAAAAATACACAAATATTTTTTAAGTCAGTATACAAAGTAGAGTTTTTTTCAAAAAAAATACTGATATAGCCTAACTACTGGAATGGTTTCCAGCATTTTCCAGCAATACAATCTTTTGAAACATAAAAATAACTTACTACAGCATCATAACTGTGCACCAAGATGTTCTAACCATTTGTAATCGTGATTCAAAAATGGTGGACTTGCAAAAACTGGTGAGAAATTCTATCCATAAAATCATCTAAGCAAAATGGCATACTTGGAGAACTCAAGTGGTCGTAAAGGGGCTGGGGCGGCAATTTTTAATTTTTTTCTCTTTTCTAATTTTCTCATCATCCTGTTCTCTCGCAAAGGTTCTCCCTTCCTGCAGATCATTGAAGCAACCACTCTTCATATAGGATCCTGGCCAGCAGCAACTCAGTAACGTAGAGTGACTATTTTGCTTCTCTCCACTTCTTGCCACTATAAATTACTTGACAGCCTTTTACTAATAGCCCAGTTTATTAACACATTCATTCATATTTATAATATTATTTTAATTTGAAACTGCAATTATGCCACAACCCCCAAACAACAGCTTAATAGAAATAAAAATTTGTTGTAAGTGAGGCCATTTCAAAGTTGCCTCTATTATCACCATAGTTCAAGAGTGCCGAATCATTTATACAAATAAATACACAAAACACACGCCTCAGTGTATATTAGGACATTCAGTAACCGATGGTAACATGGTATCACAGCATTGTCAGAAACTGAATGTGCATGGGCCCTGGTTATCAATTTGATATGTTGAAGAAATGGATTCGGAATCTGAATATAAGGAAGGTAGGCCATTGGGTTTTTTGTCACGCAGCTGGACAGCAAATATTAATGTTGCATCTGAAAGGAAGCAAAAGGTACAAACATTTACCTAAGAGAATAAATGTAAGCACCACAGATCCAGGCCTGACTATAGTGGCATTGGACCAGCTCTTTTTCTGATGCCCACCAATCAGATGAGACATTTGCAGCTCTGTGTAATGAGTAATCTACATTATGATTTTTGCTTACATTTATCAATGAATGTAAAAAGTTTGTTATTGCTAAATGCTTCATGTCGAGCGATTCTCTGAGGAAGTTGCAAGAATATTTAGAGTGAATAGAGTGAAACTCTCAGCACAGTTTGACTGTGAAAAACAGGAATACAACAAAGCTTGCATGAGTAGTCACTTCATTAATTGTATAACCACCCAAGACATAAATGCACCCAAGTCCCACTCAGATTATGACCAGAAAACACTTTTGTACTAGTTTTATTTTGTAAATTGGATAAGTGGCTAAATTGTAACGATATCCTGATCCCAAATAATCCAAATCATCTCCTAACTCGCAACTCCGCTACCAGCTGCATCAAAGTATGCATTCGTAGTGGTCCGTTTGAAACAGGCGCGGGAAACAAGTGTCTTGACCCATCACCGCATGAGCATCACCAGCTGCATTGAAGTACGGGTGAGCAATGTTCCGTTTTATCAATTTGATTGAATTGTTTTGGTAATTGCATTTGCTTCCCATTTTCTGTAGCCACAATAATCACTTTTGGGTGAATTTGCACTTTAGATGTTTTTAAACCTTTTTGCAGAAGGATAACAGGCTTTGTCATTTCACTTAATGATGTGCTTATTGAAAACCTGAAACTTTGATCAACACAGTATTATTTCGATGATCAAATTAAAAGGGTACATCAATCCTCAGTGAAAATATTGTAACTGCAAATCAGTCAGCAGCTGCAAAGATTAATCTGATGATTGCCAACCCAAATTAATTTTCATTTATACTACAGGAGATTGAAGTTAGAGTGCGTAAGATCATATATTTTTGTTTATTGCATAATAGCACCATAATATCAATAACAAAGCCCTAAAGTGTCCACAAGAACATTTTGGACATATGTCAGAATGTGCAGCCTCCACTGTATGCATCTCTGGGCAAATCTCCAGAGATCAGGAATATGCCATTAAAAGATGACCATGTACAATTTAAAACTGCAGTATTTGAACAAAAAGTCTGAAGCAGTCTACATACTGTGAACAGAGTCATTTGACAAAGTCGTTCATTTTAACAATAAACATTAAAGAAATTATGACATTTCCGCAGAAAGATTTTATTTAAATTTTTTTTGTTCAAACATTAAAACAGCAGCAAAAATTAGAATAAAATTCCAATACACTTTTAGCAAAAAGTTATTTTAACAAAAGCAGATTAAGCCAAATAAAAATGGCCTATTTCATGGCTACAGGCAAGAGTTTTATTATGCTCCTCATGACTGTCATTTAGCATTCGTGTAAAATATATTTAGTATATATATATGTGCTTCTGAATGAGTAAAACTAGCAGCAGCAGACTAAGACTCAGCTGTCAACTGTCACACCCAACAAATAGAGTGATGAAAGATGTAAACCACAACGAAACGCTCCCCAATCTTTCATCAATGTATGTCAGAGAATAAATACTCATATTACCAATTTTGGCTACACCATCATTCAGCTTAGAACATGACAAACAGTAGTGCAAGTACTGGTTCATCTTCACCAGCTTCACCGACGTGCTTTCGGCTCAGATACCATTAACAACAACAACAAAAACAACTTGCACTTACATAGTGCCCTCCGTGCAGGGTAACGTCTCAGAGTGCTTTACAGTGGCGGTGCTGGGGGTTGTGGGGGGAGGTGGCTGTAAGCACTTTCGAAGAGGAAGGTTTTCAGGCAGGACTTGAACAAGGGGAGTGGGGGGGCAAGGTGGAGGGATTGAGGGAGAGTGTTCCAGAGTTTTGGGGTGTAGTGACTGAAAGCGATGGTGGGAGCGTAGGGTGCGATGGACGAGCAGGAGGCCAGCCCAGTCGAGCGGAGGCGGGTGGTGGATTGGGGAGTGAGGAGGTCGGAAAGGTGCCGAAGAGTGAAGGGATTTGAACACGGGTGTGAGGATCTTGAAGTCGATCTGTTTAGCGATGGGGAGCCAGCGGAGTTTGGCCAGAACTGGTGAGATGTGGATACGGAGTTTGGTCTGGGTAAGAATGCAGGCGGCAGAGCCTTTCTCTGGGATCTTTTGAGCAACCTTGGCATTCTGCTTGATCCCAAAATGAGTTTCAAATACCACATTTGATCTATGGCTAAAACTGCCTTCTTCCAATCCAGAACACTGGTCCGCTTTTGACCCCTACTGCTGCCGAAACCTTCATTCATTCTTTCATCACTTCAAAAATAGATGTTTTCAATGCTCTCCTACCAGCTTCCTTACAATGTCCAGAAACTTCAATTGATCCAGAATCTGCAACCCATATTCTCTCGTGCACAAAGTTCTTCACTACTAATATCCCCATCCTTGCTTAATCCCAGGGAATGAATTTTAAAATCCTTATTCTACTCTTCAAATCCCTATGTGCTCCGATTCCATTCTACCTAAATAATCTTGCCCAGATAAGACTGTATCCTCCACTCTTCTGACTCTGGTTTGTTGCTCACTCCATTATCAATGGAACTGTTTTAAATCTTTTATTTTATTTTATATGCCCAGTGTTACCTGCTCTTTTGTTAAATGGTTTTAGGTGTTATTTTATTTGAAAAATGCTGCATATATGTGTGTATAATAAAATAACCACTGAACTCCAATGGTAGTAAAACACATTAAATATATTAAACAAACCTTTGCAATGTTTCACTGTTAAATGTCAAGGAGAGAAGAAAAATATTGTAGGAGTCATAAGACAAACATACTACATTTTCAATTTATCCAATCAGTATTGGGAAAAAAATGTTACATTGAACATTAGTACAAACTCTGGGAGCACTTGATGATCCGCCACTAAAAGCAGAGTCTAGAAATCTCAGTTTTTCATCACACACCTACAGCAAAGAGGAGGGGGTGGGCGCAAGTGTGTTGTGTGAGGGTAATAATAATAATCCTTGTTTTTGATACAGTGCCTTATCACATCTTCAAGACATCTCAAAGTCTTCTTTATGACCTTACAACAAATATTATTCCTTTTGGTGTCCAGAAGCAGTAGAACTGAAAATGTCTTTGAAAAAAAGCTTTAGTGAAAAATTATTGGTGATGGATGTCACAAACATTTTGTAACGCTTGATAAATAAATACATTAATTACCCTGGCAAGATAACTCCAGATGATCGGCCAATGCTATCTGTTTGCCAGGGGAGTTGGACTTTAAATAGTTAATGGTAGGTAATGACACTTTATCTGGATCAATGACTAAAGGTAGGATAGATACAAGATTTGTAGTCCCTACTGATAATAATAATAATCCTTGCATTTGATATAGCATTTTTCATGTCGGGAGGACGTCCCAAAGCGCTTCACAGAACATACTATAAAGTGAATTGACTGTATATTTGTGGGCGAACGCGACAGCCAATTGCGCACAGCAATGTCCCACAAACAGTCGTAGATTGAAAATGACAATTTAATTATTGTTTTTGGTTTTGGAGGGATTATTATTAGGCTCTGTGTGGAGTAAGGAAACTCACCCAAGGTTTCGCCCTGCCTGGAATTGAACTCGGGTCTCTCACTTGCAAAGCGAGTGCTCTAACCACTGAGCTACAGGACTCCACTTTGATCTTAAGCTACTAAAGTATTCGTTCTGGGAAAAAAGATCATTCTGGTATCAGAGTGCCAGAAACTATCTATAACGAAAAGAAGGTTCTGCAGTCTTTTCGGACTGGGATCAGCTGCCCCCAACACCATTACTTTTTGTAACCACAGGAGTGACTGAATCAGTGAGTAATCCGTGATCACCATTAATCTATATATTTTGTTTCATGTTTTGGAAAGTTATACCGCTCAATGTAACCAGTCTTTCATATCAGGGCATTGCGATATTGAGCACGCCTGTCCCTTCTTGTGCTGCAGGTCACTCAGTATGCATTACCTTTACTCCCATTTATCAGCATTAAAGATCATTTGTCAATCAGATGTCTCAGTGCCAAGTTCCTGCAGATCCTTCAAATAAATGCCACTATTTACTTTTCCACATATACACCATCAGCAAATTCAGATCTTTGCACAATCCTATCAAGGTCATTTATGAAAATACAAGAAGCTTAAATAACCACCCTTCTTTCACACACAAAAACATTCATTTGTTGTTGTAATTTCAATAATCCACAAAATATTATTTTCCTCTTTCCTTTTCCCTTCCTCCCCCTCTGAAAAATGTAAAACATACTACAGGTGTTATAAATAGACTATTCCCTGGCCAGCTACGTGATATGATAAATTTGACCGGTCAGCTTCACTTGTGGACAGATTTATCATGTCACATGGCAGGTCTGGGCACTGTTTATTTATAACACTTGTAGTATGTTATCAACTGGGGGGTGGGGAAGAATTTTAAGGAGAACTCTAATTTTTAGTTTTCGTTACTACAAAGCATGTTTACCGAACATCTGATCTACCCACCAATTAACCATCGTCTGTGGGTCTTTGCAACTAGGCAGGTTACACATTCCACAAAACCCCACCATGAACTCTCCCCCCAAAGTCACACTTCGATTTAGGTCTTCATACAAGAACCTCTTGTAGCTGAGTAGAAACTCTCCTTCTTTGATAAATAGAGTCAGTCTTGTTGTTCTGGTAGTTTGTTCTGTCGGGAAGTGAATGATTCCATTCAGATAATACTCTGACCTCCCCTGAAACCAATTAATTTGGTCACTCAATCCATGACTATTTGTGGGACACTGCTGTGCGTAATTGGCTGCCGCGTTTCACCCATAAAATATACAGTCAATTCTGTGAAGCATTTTGAGAAGTCTTGAAGACGTGATAAGGTGCTATATCAAATGCAAGGATGATTATTATACATTTATTATCATGTACTTAGTCCCAACAGATACAGACCTTTTCGCAAAACAGCCTGTTGATGATTTGTTACTTTTTAATCCAACTACAATCAACAATTTGACAACTTCATCTTTCTACTTCCAACAGACACTTAGTCTTTTTACTCAATGCAACCCATCAACCAGTTATTGCTACTTTTTAAACCTTTTCAATCAATGACTGAAAACCAATTCTCATCTTTGTGTATTTCAAAGACAAGTATTTCTTTATGACTTGCATTTGGCATACAACATTTGAATTTTTAAAAAAATCTTTTTATTTTGTTAAAAATATTGTCTTTTACTAGCTTTTCATATTTTAAAATACCTCCTGTACTTTACAGAGTAAAGGTCAATGCCGCCCAGTAATATCAGCTGAAGTTGATTTATGATTTCCTGACAATTGTTTTTACAAACAGTAATTATTCCACTTATTTTTCGCCACAGAAGACAATACTTGATAGCAGTCACGGGATTGCAATGTAACAAACACATTGATTATTTCTAGAATGCAAAGAGTTAGTTCTGGTTCAAGTTACCTACAGCAGAAGTACAAAATAACAAATTATTCAGCAGTTGATCTCTCTCAAGCTGTGGTTTTGTTTTGATAATCCAAGTATGTTGGGGAATAGGACAAAATTCCTAATTCTTCATCAAGCATTAGCATCAAGCACGTCAATTTGTACACATCACAAACCACAGCATCGCACTCTCTATTGCAGCCCGATATTTCTTAATCACAACCTCTGTGGAACAAATGTGAAATTACCTTCAGAGCTATCCTTGGCCACATGAGTAAAATCACTAATGTATTCTGAACTCAGTTCTTGGACCCACAACCAAACGGGGCTAGGATGAGAACAACAAGTTTATTTCATATAGAGGTCTTTGAGCCACTGGAGTGAAAGAGAATTTTTTTTATTGCATCAGACTAAATTGAAAACAAGACTGCAGGCGAGCCTAGTGTAACTCTCAGTCCCCAATACTGTATTGGTATGTTTTACTAAAAGAAAATTGATTCAATATCTCACAGCGGAATTCCAAGTTAATATAGAATTAAATTATATATATTATTTAAGATACAAAAACTGCTAGTTATGGTTTATTATTCTTAAATCCATGGTCATGAAATCGCACCTTAGTTTTCTATTTGTATTGAAGTCAAATAATATTAAAAAATAAAAACATGAGAAAATCAAGTGAGTAAACATTAGGCAAAGAAAAACATTTTATTTTGAAACATTAAGGACCCTAAAGCTAATCAGAAACACCACAATTTTATTCACAGCCGAACTCCAAACAGCTCCTTCACTCTCAAATAACAAAATGTTAGCAACAATAGTAATATAATGCCTTATCTTGAAACTTATGAGAATTTAAGAGCTTTTTCAGAGAAACATTTATCAATTCACTTGCCAAAACAAAATGCTGTAACTATTGAATTGCAACAATCACAAGGATAAATAAAAGTCTCTAGTTCTGTAATGAAAACATGTTTTGATTTGACAATCAAAGTTTATAAATATTTTTTAAAACAAGCCATACAACATCAATGTCACCATTCCTTTCTATTAAAATTGATACATTATGACCACATATCAAAGCTAAAATATCAAGTTTAAAAACAAAGGAAATCTGTGAGAAAGAAAATGATCTCTTGTGACTCCCAAGCTTGGAAGTATTTTATTTTGAGTTTTAACATGTTAACTTCTGAATTATTCACATATTAAAATTGCCTTCCAGTTTGTAAATGGATTTGAAATTTTAGAGAAAAAAAATCAAAAGCATTACAACTCAGAATTTCATAAGGCACTTTACAAATGTAATTTGTTGTTGCTGCAAGGTTCTAATTTATGATGGACTGAGAATTTCTGATGATCAACTCCACATCATTTCTTTAACCCTGAAGCAATTATTAAACAAATCGTTAATTCCTTTGAGCAAAACATATCCCACACAAAGCCCAAGCTCTTAATATCTTAACAATGTTAACTGTACCTTGATCGAGTACGTTGCAACTTTATTTCTATACACACCACACATACAGGGTACATTGTTGCCCTTTAAGATTGAAACCAAATTTTGATATTACTGGACTCCAAATCCTGTGATCAAATCACAAGAGCACAATTCTAAAATTCTGCCTAATCTTAGTCAGTGAGAACATTTTGCCTTAAATTTTAAGATGCCACAGAATAGTATTTTTAAATCAGTCTTAAGTTAATTTTCTGTAATTCTTAAAAAGAACTAGTTTGCAAATTAAGACTGAATTTAAAATGTTTTCGCAATTCTCCAAGATCTTAATTTTAAAGTCAAAGTCTGATACGATAAGACTAGGCTGAATTTCAAGACTTTGATGCCACAATTACACCATAACAATCACAAACCATAATCAATAATGGAATTAATCACATAAACTCCACCTATGTATATTTCACAAAAATAAATGGGAATGTGTTTCAGGAATACAAAGTATCTGGATTCAGTGAATGTTGATAAACAGCGAAAGGTAAAATGTCAATTGAATACTGTACTTAGCTACATTTTAATACTTGGTTGCTTTGCAGACTTTTAACACACTCCAGGCTGCAGCAATGTAGCTGTTATCCTACCTACAAATTTCATTCATTGAAAAAACAAATATTTTTCTGTCAATCCCCTTCTCCTGTGGCAATATAGTTGCACAAACAATCCCGCTCATTTGTCTTGTTTAACAGAAAAGTAGGACAAAACTTCTTATCATTTGTCCTAACAGACTGGTTAATTTTATTATCCATTGTATTATGGCAAGCCATTTCTCCATGAACCATAAGGTGAGTGGCATCAACTCCAGGCTACTGTCATAACATCAACTATCCAATTTCAGAGTGGCAATTACAAGGCACTGCAAGCAATTTATCCTTGGATGGCAAATTGTTCAATAACACTCAAGGAACCAAAGAGAAAATGCCACAAGAACAAAAATAGATCTTTCTTTTCCAAGCACTGATGCATTGCAGTCCAGAACCAAGCACCCCTCATTGCACAATGTAGAACTACATGAGAAAAATACACAGCTACAAAGTTAGCAGTTGCATAACATAGACATAACCATGGCATCTAAAGCAAGTTAGCTCTAAAAATAATTACATGTTTTGTTTGCAATCTTTTTCAATGCAATAAGGCTATAACACACTCAGAGGATTCAAAAACCATAAGGGTTTTGCATCATGCAAACCTTTTGAATATGTTACTGCCTGCAAAACACTCCAAGACATCATTTATTCCTTCCATAATTTACAACCGGTTTCAGTTACCTACACCATAAATCAGAAAAGAAAACCTCAAATACTTCCCAGAGATCATCTGAACTCTGACATTAAATTAACAGCCGTACTGCTCTCTATCACAGTCTGATGTTTTTATGCCCTTTTCCTACACGTCTCAACAAATGAAAACAATGCTGATGACGTTTAAAAGTAGTCGTGACATTACACAAATAAGTGCAATGTCAACAAAGGACAATATACTGTAATAAGGTTACTCTGTAGCTCTTAGGCAAATTTTTACAATGGGAATTAAAAGCCTTAAACTCACTCATATGTTCCAATTAAAACAAAATTAGATGGACTGGACTTAAATACAATTTTCTGCTAATAGTTTTCAATTTAAAGTTGTGAACTACAGGTATTTACTTTGAAATCTAACAGATCTAAATAATGTATTTTATGCTGCAGTTGTATAGCCTGTATTGTGTCCGTGGAAAGTGTATTTTAACCATGTTGCCAACACAAGAAGCAAAATATAAATATTGTATAGCCCTGCTGGATTTATATAAATAGTTTTTTATTAAAGCAAACCTCAGCTGTAGCTTAACAGCAACCCCTATTATATTACATTTTTAGATATTGCAATAAAAAAACATTTTTTAAACTTTTAAATAACAGAAAGAACTTGCAAACCATTCAGTTTTTTTTAATAGTTATTTTTGAAATGTCACCAGCAGAGCTGAAACCTTATGTTTAAAATATTCACTCCTGAAGTTCTGCTTTTAGGATTCAAGACTTGTGTGCAAACAAAAAATATTGAAATCAAATGGATACATAAATTATGATTAAATTATTTGCTGCCATTGATGTAATATTATGATTTGCGCTTTTTGGTTGGTGGGGGAAGTTCAAGAAGCCATAAACTCTGACAACAGTACTTAGAAATTGAAAGCATAACTTGGTCCAGTGGACCAAACACAAACACATATGCAGTACCGGCAGCATAACTGAGCCATAAATACAATTGTACTAATATTGTTGTAATATTACTGGTCCAGACTCATTCACTCAATGGCGAGAAACCCAAGTTTAGGAGGCATGCTGATTTGGTCAGAGCACACACTCTTCACATCCCACATACACACAAACCATTAACATTTGAAGAGGAAGAGAATAGGAAGTGATGCAAGTGAGAAGGTATAGCTGACACAGGGGGTATGATGCAGAGGCAGATTGACTGAAGAAGGAGGAGGAGGAAAGGGAAGTAGAGAAATAAGAAGTGATGGAGGTGAGAAGGGAGAAAGAAATAGATAGGAGGTGATGCAAAGTCTGATGATGAGGAAACAAGAGGAGGTGAGAAGGTGCTGACACTGACATGGGAGGGCGAAACAGAGCTACGGGATGAGAATAATAATCGTTGCATTTGATATAACGCCTTAGCACATCTTTGAGATGTCTCAAAGCGTTTCATAGAATATACCGTAAAGTGAATTGACTATATATTTTGTGGGTGAATCGTGGCAGCCAAATATGCTCAGCAGTGGCCGACAAACCGTCTTGGATTGATTTCACCAAATTATTATCAGTGTATTTTTAAGGGACGATTACCCCAGCAAACGCAATCCGCCAATCGACTAACAACTGGGTTCCTACTCACGAGGTAAGCAGAGGCGGGTGGAGTAAGGAAACTTGCCCAATGTTTCGCCCGGCCCGGGAATAAAACCCAGGTCCTCGCGCTTGCGAGGCGAGCGCTCTAACCACTGAGCTACAGTGATGAGCAGCTGCAGACTCTGACGATGGGGGGAAGTACAGAGCTGGAAGGTCAGAAGGTGCAGATGTTGACTGCATTGGGAGGTAACCGAGTTGGGAGAGCCGTCGAGCACTAGGACCCGGCGGCTGCCCTTAATCCTCGCGCTCTGGCGCGGGGGGACACTGCGGCGGTTGGCGGTGACCGGCGCCTTGACAGGGAGTCGGGGGTAGGAATACCCTCCTGTCCCGGGGGGGGAGGGGGGGAGGGGGACAGAGGCGTCAAACCGCTCAAACCTCAGTTCATCCTCAGACACCGCGCAACACCGAGAGAGAAAGAGAGAGAGAGAGAGAGAGCAATAAGCGCCGCACTGTCACTTCCTTTACGGAGACACCCGCTGCCGGTCCCCAGTCACTCGCCGCCTCCCTTCCCTCCTTCCCCCTCTCTCCCTTTCATCGTCTGTATAACGCACGGCGGCGTGTGAGTGAGTGAGTGAGTGTGTGTGTGTGTGAAGAAACTCACCCAAACTGCCAGCGAAACCGTCCATCTCGACTCGGGAGAGAGGAAAAGGAGGGTAATGGTGATGATGGGGGGAGTGTGGGAAAGAGGGAGGGAGAGGAGGAGGGGGAGGGAGGGAGGGGGGGTGGATGGCGGCGTCGTTGGGTTTTTATTTTTTTAAATTATCTTATATTGTTTACAGGTATTTTAATGTATTAGTGGATGGAAAAATGACACACACACACAAAAAAAACACCCTCCTGCAGGACGCGGTGCGGGGTGTGTCTTTTGGGCACTCGGGGGATCCGCCGCCGCTCCTCCTCGGCTTCATTGGTTGCCGTGCGGTTGTCAATCAGCGGCCGCCACTCGCCCCCCCTCCGCCTCCCTCTCTCTCTCTCTCTCTCAAAATATACTCTGTTGTAGCCCAAAGTCAACCCAATATTAGCCCAAAAGTAGCCCAATGTTATGCGCAAAGCAAAGCGGCCGATTTTTAGTGAGTGAGGTGTTTCTTTTTTGAAACTCTGTCACTTAAAAAGGTCCTAAAAGAGGGGAGCGGGAAGCGTTCTGCGGATTTAATTTTTTTTAAAAAAAAATTAAAAATTAGGCATCCACCCGAAGCGGTTTTTTGTACACACGCACAGCACCGCGCGGTTTAAACCCCGCCCGCCCGCCCGCCCAATCCGAGGCAACGGCGTCTCGCTCTCTCCTCGGCCGTCGCACGTGCGTCAATCCCCACCTCCTCCCACTGACTGAACTGCGCACGCGTCTCCACCCCTCTCTCCCCCCCCCCCCCGCGACCCTCCCACCGCCGGAGGCGGGCAGGTAGGTCCAGGAGAGTGGGAGCCAGAGGGAGATAGCGCGCATGCGTGTGCGGGGCAGGGCGACCTGAAGCATTCTGGGAATTGTAGTTTCAATTTTAACCGAGACTCCACAACAATAATAATAATAATAATAATAATAATCCTTGCATTTGATATAGCGCTTTTCACGTCGGGAAGACGTCCCAAAGCGCTTCACAGAACACACTGTAAAGTGAATTGACTGTATATTTGTGGGCGAACGCGGCAGCCAATTACGCACAGCAATGTCCCACAAACAGTCGTAGATTGAAAATGACCAATTTATTATTGTTTTTGGTTTTGGAGGATTATTATTAGGCTCTGTGTGGAGTAAGGAAACTTGCCCAAGGTTTCGCCCTCTGCCTGGAATTGAACTCAGGTCTCTCGCTTGCAATAATAACAATCCTTGCATTTGACATAGTGCCTTATCACGTCTTCTAGATATCTCAAAGCACTTCACAGAATATACTGTAAAGTGCAAAATGCAGCAGCTTATTGCACAAAGCAGTGTCTCACAAACACTCTCCTTGGCGGTCACACGTGGGTCAATCCCCACCTCCTCCCTGCTCCCACTGACTGAACTGCGCACGGTCTCCACCCCTCTCTTTCCCCCCCACCACCACCGCCGGAGGCAAGCAAGAGGTGACCAAATTATTTTTTTGAAGGAATTATTACGCCCGGAAAGCCGATCCGCCAATTGACTAACAACCAGGTTCCTACGTACTGCTAGGTAAACGGAGGCGTGCGGATTATGGAAACTTGCCCAACATTTCCCCCTGCCCGGTCTCTCGCTTCCTAGCCAAGTGCTCTATCTACTGAGCTACAGGACTCCACCACCAACAATAACTTGCATTTATATAGCACCCTTCACGCGGGTTAGAGTCCCAGAGCACTTCGACTCATAAGACAGATTTTGTTTGGTGAAAGAAAGTCTTTTGTGTCATGTTTGATCGCATCTCTCCAGGATGTCCACCTTAGGTCAAGGTGCATTTTTTTAAAAATGGATTTCAGCACTTCCTGGCCTCATCCACTCCCCAGAAGCCTTGGGATATCTTTCCAACATGAAAGATGCTATATAAATGTAATTTGTTGTTGTTGTTGATAACCTGTTCCAGTCAATGCCCTTTGGGTAAAACAAAAATCTTCCTGCTATCTGTCCTGAAGTTGCCCTTTGCACATCTAAACCTATTCCCTCTTCTAATGTTTTGGTGCATTGCAAAGTATTGTTCTACATTTACTTTTTCAAATTCCATTTAAATAATCTTAATGATAATAACACTTGTGCTCGATAATAGCATCTGATCATGTCATCAAAATGTCTCAAAGCATTTGTGCAGGATTGTGCATTTTCAAGGCAAGTGTAGCAATTTGCACGCTGCAAGGAGCCCACAATGAGCTTTGAAGTGAATGACAAATTGTATTTGAGGGATTGTTGGGTAGGAAATTGAGCAAAACCATCTGAAAATGATATGAATCTGTAAATACTGTATATGTATATTTATCCCCTATGCGGAAAATAAATCACCTGGATTTCATAGTGCCTTGTACAGCTGAAGTACAATAGCTAAAAGTAATAAAATAAATTAACTTTTAGTTATGAACAAATCCATTTTCAAAATTATAATTGTGATAATTTGTACCCATTTGATTTCCACATACACTTTGTTACAATGGTTTCTATATAAGCTGGGAATGCTCAATACACCTATCTCACCTTCAGCCAGACAGATCAATAAAGACTATTGGCAAAATCCCACATGTTCAATGTTTTGTGCAACTGAAAGGAACCTTGTGTAAATATTTCAGTTAAGATAAGATTTGCTCGGTAACTAAATAAAAAAATATATTTGTACATACACAATAAAACCAAAGAACAAATGTTAGTCCTATATTTCTGGAACAAAATGTTTTCAAAACAATTGCACCATATTATGAAAGCTGATATTAATAAAATTGACTATTGTGCAATGTGTTTTGCATAGATCTTTATCTTATTTTTTTCTCTCAAGAGCTTTGGAGGTCAAACCAAGCAACTAAGCAGAGATTTTGGACCGAATCACGTTTTCCTATTTGGTTTCAAGGCATTATCCTGTGGTTAACTTATCATTTACTGTTCTGATTTTTGTTGACAATTACAATTAAGTCTTATCACTATTCCATTGCAATCTATGTACAATTGATGTAAGGGCAAGTTTAACCCAGCTCTAAACTGTACACGCTACTGTTTACTAAATTATCAATGGCAACATTCCCGTAACTTCCGGAATATGATAGTTCAATACGTGCAAGAGAATAAAGAGATATCGGCAAGGTTTCTCTGACCAGCTTTAACTACGGTGCCTACAATCACCTGCCCCTAGCTCAGCATCATGCTCTGCCACTGCCAAGCACTCTGGGACTCTACCCTGCGTGAGGGGCGCTATACAAATGCAAGTTGTTGTTAACTTTAAAGATAAATTTGGCTTCAGGAATTTGGTTCTTTGTGGCTTATTCAACAGTTTTCTGTTTGGATCCTGCGACTTCAAAAGTTCTGAAAGAATCAAAACTGCCTTCATGCATTGATTTGTAAAGGCAGCCTCAGCAAGAGACCGTTATGAACTGTAGCATTCTCTACAGGCTTGGCATGTTTGTCAATCATCGTGAACCTACACTGTAATGTAGGATAAAGTGTGTCACTTAATCATTCATTGTTTGATCCCCCACTGCAACAAAGCATCTTTTTTGTGCCTTTGCCAGGAATTATCAACAGTGTCAAACCTGGAATTCTAATACATTATCAGCAATATGCCATGCTCCAAAAACAGCAATGACTTCAAACTTCTAACCTTAAAATAGCTGCATGTAGTGCTGAGATCTACAGCTGTTGATTCCATTTACACAGGGACAAGTATCCCTCCTCTTTCATCATTGATTTGACCACTTAGCATTGACGCTTACAAAGTGTATTGCAGTTATTGTCAAGCAGCCTCCAAACACCATGTTTCATGAGCCAAACCACAAAGCGTATCATAATGTAATCCACCTGAAAAAGTGTTAAGACGATTAACACAAAAAACAACAAATCGGAGCTTTGTACACTTATTCATAATTGTAAAAGTTTACGGTATAAAATCAAATCAGGAAAATTAAGCAGTCTCATTCCAGTTTACAGTTTACATTGGAACATCAGAATATATGGAATGGGAACAGACAATTGTGGGTCAATCTCGCTTGTCCCAAAAGTCTCATTTTAAAAATAAATACTGATCATACACCACTCTATATCTCGTACCCCTCAATCAATGTCTTAGTGAAATAGTTATCCAATTCCCTCTTGAATTTTTACTTCTTGGCATAGCCTATTCCATACATTTCCATTCTCTATGTTAAGTAATTAAGGTCCGCAGCACACATTTATTCTACGTCAAACTCATAACTAATGTTTAGTGCTGAATCAAGAGCAGAAGGAGCTTTACTTGGCATATAATTCTTTTGTACCTAATGATATTTAATTTCAACCTACAAGCACAAGATTTCCAAGGGCTAGCTCCCCCTTCATATTAGGTGTAATTTTAAACATTTTTTTTCACAAAAATTATCCCAGGTTTTTGAAAAACGTATGTTTAAATATAAATATATGTATCAAATATGCAATATATGCACATTAGTGAATATCCATCTCAATCAGTACCTGGGATGGGTTTGCTGTGGTGACCACAGGCAAGAGAATTTCCTTTAACATGTCTGCTTCACAGAAAGGAGGTCTCCTGTGTTCATGGAAAGCAATGGGGAATGAATACTGTAGTTTTTTATAAGACCCTTGAGAGTATAAACTAATACTAAGCGGAGACTTGGAAAAATGCCTTTATGGTGGATCTTCAGCAGGTTTGGGGAGAGTAAAGCAAATATTTGTGTTCCTTCTATGAAAGAGAAATTGTTTGTGATTGCACCGGAAAAATAAATGTATGACGAATCTTATAGAAATGTTCCCCGTTGGAAAGTTAATCTTTAAAAATGAATTGAAAAGAAGAGAGAACTAAGTTGGCAAAAATTGTTAATTTACTTTCCTTTTAAACAAAATTGTTCTCAAAACAGAAAAGCAGTTCACTCACTGAAAATCTTGATGTTATGTGAAATATACCACCAAGATTTTCATGGTTGGGGTACGTGCCAAGTTTCCTGCCTCCTGCTGTGACCTCTACATGCTCTCTCAATCATCCCTAAGTAGCATGTTTGCGAGTGGACATGTGTGAAACAACTGACTGCTTGGTAAATGATATTCTGTAGTGCGCAATTGATCGCCACATTTCGCCCACAGAATACACAGTCAATCACCTTTACATTATATTCTGTGAAGCACTTTGAGGCATCCCAACAATGTGATAAGGCGCTATATCAAATGGAGAGATTATATTATTATTCCTTGCAGATGTGCATATTTTATATCTGTTTTGTGCATTTATGCAAGTTGTTTGTTTTGTAGTTAATAGTGTGGCTCGATGCATTCACCTTCCCAAGGGGTTACTGGATAATGACCAAAAGGATGTTTCCTTTCCTTAACCTAGGAAAGTTCATGCTAATCGCAGTTACCCTACAAATGACCTGGCTGAAATTAACTAATTGAATATTAATCAGAAATCAAGCTTGGGACCTTTTTGATCTGTGCCACACCATATGATGCATTTAAAATATCATCAATAGCATCATACTGCTATGATGGATAACCCAAGCAAATGTCTTTTAAAAAATACATTTTGAATGTAAATAATTTGCTTTTGAAATAAGATGTGAAGTAGAACAGGAGTAGGAGATGCTTACATTTCAGAGGTAGTAAATGAAAGTTGACAAAAAAGTGAACTAAAATACAAGACACAGCGAGTCTGTCAGTCTGGCTCAGTGGCCATTGTTTCAAAACAATTGCATCTTATTATGAAAGCTGATATTGATAAAATTGACTCTGGTGCAAGGTGTTTTGCATAGATCTCTATCTTATTTTTTCTCTCAAGAGCTATGAAGGTCAAACAAAAGCAACTAAGCAGAGATTTTGGAGCGAATCACATTTTCCTATTTGGTTTCAAGGCATATAGTGTGGTTAACTTATTTACCATTCTGATTTTTGCTGACAATTACAATGAAGTCTTATCAATATTCCATTACAATTTATGTACAATCGATGTAAGGACAACAGATTAACCTAGCTCTAAACTGTATATGCTACTGTTTACTGAATTATCAATGGCAACATTCCCATAACTTCCATAATAAAGGTAGTTCAATACGTGCAAGAGAAGAATTAAGCAAAGAGGTATCAGCAAGGTTTCTTTGAGCAGCTTTAACTACTGTGCCTACGATCACCTGCCCCCAGCTCAGCATCATGCTCTGCGACTGTCAACCTTTGTGAGGGAGTAGCACTCCTGGCTCTGGGTCAAAAGGTTGTGGTTGTGGGTTCAAGGCACAAGTTCAAGGAAGGACTTGAACTCACATAGTCTAAAGCGTGATACTCCAAAGCAGTGTTGCAAGGTGTTACATTGTCAGAGGTACTATTCTTCAGATGAAACGTTAAACTGCTCTGGTGGATGTTAAAGATCCTATGGCACTATTTGAAAAGAGAAGGGAGTTTCTCCTGGTGTCCTCGCCAACAATCCTTGAAACAAAATTGGTTAGTCACTTTATGGCTGTTTGTTGGACATTGTTGTGTGCAAATTAGCTGCGCCTTTGCCCACAAATACATAGCCACTCCGCAGTATATCCCATGAAGAGTTTGGGATGCCACCCAGCATGAAAGTTCCTATATCAAATGCAAGAATTGTTATTATTAGTACTATTAATTATACACAGATTAACAAAATATAGTAATAATTTTGCTATACGTTTATAATGGGACTTCCTACAATCCAATTATAATGGCATCTAGTTTCCAGAGTGGATATATCACCAATTAAAGTTGTTTATACATTTTCGGGGTATACCATACAATGATAGTACCCTATATGTTCATACCTTATATGTTCATAATGGAAAAACTTATTCTGAAGATACAGCTGTATGGATACATAGTGAAAAGATTGTTATTTTTATCAATCAGTACATGATAGATCCCAGTATTTAGAAATAACTACATAAAGTGATCCAACATGGAAACAGGCCATTCAGCCCGACCAGTCTGCGGTGTTTATCATCCACATAAGCTTCCACTGGTCTCTTCCGCTCTCCTCAACCCCTCTATTCACTTTTCTCTCATGTATGCATAACATTTTTTCTTCAGTACACTGCTGCTCTTTGCTTCAACCACATTTTCCGTGTCAAGAAATTCCTCCTAAATTCCCTATTAGATTCACTTCCAGCTATCTTATATATACACCCTTCTGTTTTGAATTCACCAAGTGGGAACAGCCCATTCAAGTCCATATTATCAAATCCTTTCATAACCTTAAAACCTCTACCATACCTTTGTTGGTGTTACTTTATGCACCATGGTGCTTCTTACACGTTTTAAATAAGGGAATTGATACATCACCAGCAACGTTTCAAATAGTACACTTAATACAAGTTTCGTATTCCATCTGAGAGCACAAAATCCCATTTTCCTCCAGGAATTGGAGCACTCCATTTCAGGTATTCTAGAACTCCATTTGTGGTCTGAGGAATTTGTGAAACACAGTTAAAGAGATGCAGAAATCACATCTGCTCACTGCATTTTCTCATATTTATTCAATTACCTTAAAAGATTCTTTTTTTCTGGCATGAAATGAGTGCTTGGTTCAAGCTGCTGAACACTGAGTCAGATTAGACCCAGGTCTCACTACTCAAGCAAGCTAGCTCTCACTACTCAGAAAAATAGTCATTTCAATCAAATAAATAATCTGCCTAAAAATCAGCAGATGTAAAACTGTGGTCTAGCTGGAGGCCTCGATCGCTATCGGGGCAGGGGGGAAATAATTCTGGAAGTGGAGATCTATAAATGTTGCCTCTCTTCAGCAGTTCCAGCCCAGTAAATAACCTTTCAACTAAAAAAAACTTAAACCTGCTCAAGAGACTACAAATTCCAGGCAAAACTCTGCAATGTCAAAAAATATAAATGACAGAGTTTCAACAATTGACTACATTTATATTCAATGTTGGGATGATGTCTCAAAGCAGTTTACAAAACTGACTTGGCTCTCAAAAAGGGGGAGGGGGCAGGTGCAGGGGCAGGGTTGAGATTCTAGTTGAAAGCCAACACGTTTCGTCCACAAAATATACAGTCAATTCATTTTACAGTATATTCTGTGAAGCACTTTGAGACATCTCAAGGACGTGATAAGGCGTCATATCAAATTCAAGGATTATTTTTGTCATTTATGAGGGGGTGCTGATGTTTTGTGGTGTTTAATGCTTCATACTATGTTCAATATAAATCTTGCAATGCTTTGTTTGAGACATTCAAGAATCAATTTATTCTGTGGTCCTTGGATATGAGGTTGTTAAGTGGATTTTTCCAAGAATAAACCTTAAGCAGAAAGACCCAAAAATATTTTAGTTGAAAAACAATAAAATTTGAGAGGTTTTTATTTGGCCCAGATAAGTTTGGATTCAGAGAGCCATATTTTAATAAATTGCAATGTTAGTTAAAAAATTACATCAATGGCCTGTATAACATACCCACAAGATATATTAACTGGTCTCCAGACAGAAATTGGTATAAAAAAAAGCTGATAAATGCAGATACTGGCATTGTAATTACACATAATACTCCTACTAATAATAATAATAACAATTCTTGCATTTGATATCGCATCTTTTTGAGATGTCCCAAAGCACTTCACAGAATATAGTGTAAAGTTAATTGACTGTATAGTTTGTGGGTGAAACACAGCAGCCAATTGCCCACAGCAGTGTCCCACAAACAGTCATGGACTGAAGTGACCAATTTATAATTTTTTTTGAAGGAGTTATTACCCCCGGAAAAGCGATCCACCAAACGACTAATAACCGGGTTCCTACTTACTGCTAAACAGAGGCGTGTGAAGTAAGGAAACTTGCCCAACATTTCGCACTGCCGGGAATTTAACCCAGGTTTGTGCATGGTTAGCTAGGTAAGTCAGTGAATTTGGTGAGTGGAGGAAGTGGTCATTGAGTAAATTCTCTGCCACTTTCATTTATCATATAATGAAACATTATACAAAATATCACTGAGTGGATGGGAAGTGCTGTGATTTTAGTTCCCTGGGGGATTTTGCACTTTTCAGCAGCCACTGTTTGGTAACTCAATACAATGCAGGGTGTCTCAGCCGCTGAGCAGGCAATTAATCCTTTTACAGCAAAGCAGAGCTCAGGATGTTGGACAATCTTACATCTTCCACATGTTAAAATGGTACTTCTGGAGTCCTGTAGCTCAGTGATTAGAGCACTCGCCTCGCAAGCGAGAGACTTGCATCCAATTCCTGGCTGGGTGAAATGTTGGGCAAGTTTCCTTACTCCACATGCATCTATTTACCTAGCAGTAAGTAGAAATCCGGTTGTTAGTCGATTGGTAGATCGCTTTTCTGAAGGTAATAATTCCTTCAAAATAATAATATAATAAATTGTTCACTTCAATCCACAACTGTTTGTGACGCATTGCCATGCGAATTGGCTGCCGCATTTCGCCCACAAAATATACAATCAATTCACTTTAAAGAGTATATTCTGTGAAGCGCTTTGAGATCCCTAACAATCCCTAACCGCTGCCTTGGAGTCCTCTGAACTCCTCTCCCTCTGGTCTTCAACCCTCTTCTGCTCTCACCCTCCTCCACAACACCCTCTCCTCCACACTTGACACTCTTGCCCCCATCACCTCCCGTACTGTCTCCTACTCTCGCTCCTCCCCCTGGTACACCACCCACCTCCGCTCACTGAAAAGCCAGGTGCGGGCCGCCGAACGCACCTGGGTCAAATCTGGCCTAACGGTCCACTGACAAATCTGGCTGGACCTCCTCAAAATCTACCGCTCCACTCTAGCCTCGGCCAAATCGTCCTTCTACTCCAGGATAATCCTGGAGGCGAAGAACAACCCCAGGCTACTGTTCTCTACCACATCCCGACTCCTCCGTCCCCCCCGCCACCCCGCGCAGGTCATCTCCTCCAACCTTCACTGCGAGGAGATGCTGGATTTCCTTGAATCCAAAATCAAGGGAATTCGCTCCGCGGTCACTTCCCCTCCAACATCCACCCACACCCTCCCTCCCACACTCCGACTCCTACCCATCCTCCCCTACACACTTTCGTACCCGTTTCCCCACCCTCTGTCACCAAACTCATCCTATCCCTGAAACCCACCACCTGCTCCCTTGACCCCATCCCCACTCCACTCCTTATCTCCCAGCTCCACCTCCTTGCCCCACATATCACAGACATCGTCAACCTGTCCCTCTCCTCTGGCTCTGTTCCCATTCCCTTAAAAACTGCCACCATCACTCCCACCTTGAAAAAACCCTCCCTTGATGCGTCGCAGCTATCAAGCTACCGGCCCATCTCCAACCTCCCCTTCCTGTCCAAGGTCCTGGAACGAGTTGTCTCCTCCCAGCTGCGCTCTTTCCTCTCCAACCATTCATTATTCAAACCCCTTCAGTCAGGTTTCCGTGCTGCCCATAGCACAGAAACTGCCCTGGTCAAGGTCACCAATGACATCCTGACCATCTGTGACCAGGGCTCCCTCTGCCTCCTCGTCCTCCTCGACCTATCAGCAGCATTCGATACGGTCGACCATGCTATCCTCCTCCACCGCTTGTCCTCCCACCTCAACCTTCAAGGTCCTGTCCTTGAGTGGTTTAGGTCATACCTCTCCCACCGTCTTCACTTTGTCTCCACAAATCGTTTTTCCTCCGGCCCCCACACTGTCTCGTGCGGTGTCCCTCAAGGCTCTGTCCTCGGTCCCCTCCTCTTCACCCTCTACATGCTCCCCCTTGGTGACATCATCCGCAGACATGGGGTTAACTTCCACATGTATGCAGATGACGCCTTTCCTCCTCTACCCTCAACTCCACGACCACCAATGTCCTGACAGCTGCCTGTCCGACATCGAGTCCTGGACGAGAGACAACTTTCTTCAGCTCAACGTGCGTAAAACTGAGGCCCTCCTGATTGGCTCACGTCAGCGCCTCCGCACCTCAGGCACTGACAGCATCAGCATCCAAGGCTGCACTCTCCACCTCTCAAAGCAGTCAGGAACCTCGGTGTTCTGTTCGACCCTGAGCTGTCCTTTCTCCCTCATATCCGCACCACAACTGGCACCGCCTTCCAACACCTCCGGAACATCGCCAGACTACGGCACTACCTCACCCCTCACGCTGCTGAAACTCTGGTCCACGCCTTTATCACCTCAAGGCTGGACTATGGGAACTCTCTCCTCGCCGGCCTTCCTGGCACCTCCCTCCACAAGCTGCAGGTCATTCAGAACTCTGCAGCTCGTGTACTGTCCCGCACCAGGCTTTGCGACCACATCACTCCCACCCTCGCTCGCCTCCACTGGCTCCCCATCCCCCAGAGGATCGAATTCAAGATCCTCATCCTCACCTACAAGGCCATTCACGGCCTCGCTCCCTCCTACCTCTCTGACCTACTATCCCCCTACCTACCTGCCCGTACCCTCCGTTCCTCTGGCTCAGGTCTGCTCCACATCCCCCGCCCCAACCGCCCTACCATTGGTGGCCGGGCCTTCAGCCTCTCAGCCCCGAAGCTCTGGAACTCTATCCCCCAGTGCCTTCGCCGCCTCCTCCCTTTCCTCCTTCAAGGCCGGTCTCAAGACCTTTCTCTTTGACCGTGCCTTCATCTCCCCTCTCGACTCTCTACCCCCTCCTCGCTCCTTCCCTTCCCTCCCCTCACCCTGACTATTTCCCCCCAATGCTCGGGTCCTGACCCAACTGTACAGCGCCTTGGGACGTCCTCCCGACGTGAAAGGCGCTCTATAAATGGAATCTTGTTGTTGTTGTTGAGATGTCTCAAAGATGTGATAAGGCGCTATATATATATTCTCTGTTGCCATTTTTTAATATCAATTTTCTCCCCTCTGTTTACACGTCCCTGCTCTATGTATCAAACGTTAATAATGGGCAGGCAGTCAGCTACTTGATTTCTAACCAATACTGTTTTGTAGTTGGTCATTAGAAGATGAGCAAGCACAGCATGGCTTCACATTGTCTAACTTTCTGTTCCTCCCAGGGAGAAATGTCTCTTTGTTTGGTGCCCCTAAGATGACCCAGCTGAGATCAGGAATTTTATACCATGAGCTGCGGAGCGTTGGTTGAATAAACAAAATAACTTAGTGTGGGGCCACTTTCAAGCATGTTGTTTTTTCCGTATTGCTTTCCATTGTCTCAAGCTGAGATCCGCTCATACTGAACTGAAATTCTAAACCACACAAGCTTTGTTCATGGCGTTATTTTGTAAGAGAGGTCAGGATATCTGTTCCTAGAAACTGGAATATTTTTGGCCCATGAGTCAAGGCTCCAGGTCTTTGTCTCCCACATACAGCCATACCATGAGCAGGTGCCAGCATTAACCCTTTGATGCAGGATATTGCCTGCAGTACTGTGTTTCCTTCTTCCCAACAACACAATTCATTTCTTGAATTGTGGAAAGCTGAGTAAAAAGACTCATCATACTTAAAACCATGGATAACTGTAAAGTCTAATGTTTATGTTGTTAATAAGGAAAACTCTTTCAATGAGTTAATCAGATTTCCATGAATGGGATTAGAATGTATACAGGATTTGGGATTTATCCACCAAATGGCATCTGTTTGTCCTGTAGTCAAACTATTTAATTATTACCATACACGATTGCCAATTATGTGTTGCCGACCAGGCTGTAACATTGACTGGATTGCATGCAAACAGGCATTTTGGCAACTTTATTTTTTGAAAAGTATTCTCTTTAAACTTTAGATTTACGTGGTGACATTTTTAAAATGAATGTTGATCTCCTGTTAAGATCACAGTGTATTGTTCTGAAATAAAGTGGGATATTTTCCTGCAGATGCTTTGGCTTTGATGTTGAAGTCACCTTTTGCCACTGAGAACTTAATTGTATTGTACAATATATGAATTATATATATACTGTAAAATAAATTAAATGAAGTGACCAGTTTGCAAAATGGATCAAAATTGATTGGTTCTGAGAAAATACTATTGACAAAGTGCCTTGTTCACATGAAGTGTAGGTGAGACATGCGATGGAAAAGACTATCTTTTAAGATTATAGCCCTTTATACTTTGCAGTTCTGGAGTCCCAGTGTTTAGCATTGAAGGCAGATCTTTGGATACTTCAGAGGAGGGCAGGTTGGGGTAAGGGAGGGTGGAGGGCAGGGAGGATATTTTTAGGGTCATCTCCACTTCTAAAATAACAGCAGCAGAGGCCAGTAAATCAGAAACATTGTCCCAGGTTTTTATGTGTTTCCAATATCAATACATAGTTACCAGAGATTTCTTTAAAAAAAACTTCTAATCATAGTTAGTTAATGGCTTTCTTCTGTGCTGTAAATTTCTAAGGTTCTAATGCGCAAACATCTTGAAGTCATTGGCTGATACTTAGGTAGTGAGAGCAAGATGTCCCTGCATGTGTAGAAGGTCACCATATCAACTCATTACAACTCAATGTTTTTTATACCATAATAATCCTTGCATTTGATATAATGCCTTATCACATCTTCGTGACGTCTCAAAGTGCTTCACAGAATATACTGCAAACTGTATATATTATGGGCAAAATGCGGCAGCCAATTGCGTACAGCAGTGCCCCACAAACAATCCTGGATTGAAGTGACCAATTATTTTTTTTTGGAAGGGATTATTATCCCCGGCAAAGCGATCCTCCAATCGACTAACAACTGGGTTCCTACTTACTGCTAGGTAAACAGACGCGTGTGGAGTAAGGAAACTTGCCCAACATTTTGCTTTGCTGGTAATCGAACCCCGGTCTCTCACTTGCGAGGCGAGTGCTCTAACCACTGAGCTACAGGACTCCACTATCAAGTTGGATCTTCTGTATGCAGAAGCAATGAGACACATGACTCTCAGAGTTGGATCTTGCCAGATCAGGAGCTGAGAAGATCGATGCTTTTAAACTATAAGAGTCCTGTAGCTCAGTGGTTAGAGCACTCGCTTTGCAAGCGAGAGACCTGAGTTCAATTCCAGGCAGGGCGAAACCTTGGGCAAGTTTCCTTACTCCACACAGAGCCTAATAATAATCCCTCCAAAACAAAAAACAATAATAAATTGGTCATTTTCAATCTAAGACTGTTTGCGGGACATTGTTGTGCGCAATCGGCTGCCGCGTCCGCCCACAAATATACAGTTAATTCACTTTACAGTGTGTTCTGTGAAGCGCTTTGGGACGTCCTCCCGACGTGAAAAGCGCTATATCAAATGCAAGGATTATTATTATTATTATAAGATGCCTACGTAGAAAGGCTTGCCTCTGGAAACAAACTGGTCGTGTATAAGCGATATTAGATGGTTATTTAATGCATGCCATGGGCTTGTTTGCATTCATTTCAGAATGTAAGAATGTTCAGTTTTTGCTCCAGATGGTTTAAAGGATTAAAATATTCTGCAACTCAATTCGGTTTTTAACAGGTGGAATTTCTCAGGCAAATGTAGATTGACTACAGCCGGATTTCAAAATTAGTAGTGTAACAAGATTGATTTACATTATAATGTGGTCATTCATCATTATGATGGAGTTGTTTAATTTAGAGTTAAAAAATGCTTGTTGATCAAGGTAGTCGCTATGATCTAGACTTTGTTTTTCCACAGTACAATTGGAAATCAAGGTTCCTGTTTAGAGAAGAACTGAATTGACAGACGGATTTGGCAGCTTTCCTGTGTCCCACCTCTTTATTCCTCTTGCATTCTATCATATGTAACCCACAGAAAATAAAACAATCAGTTGGAAAGTGTGATCAAACCAACGTTAAGCACACGCCTTCAATATTTTTACTGACATTAGAGTATGACCTGTACTGAGAGTAAAGTGGATATTTAATTAGTTTGTTTTATTAAATTATATCAACTTCAAACAGAGCAGTTTCAACTAAACAGCAAAACATTTTGAAGCGGAGCCAAACCATGAAATTATTATGTTATTAACATAGGTCTCGGCCAACTGTAATCCTCTGTAATACTGTAACTACAATACTCGCTACGTGATGTGTGTTAAGTGTTTGTACAGGTTGTACAGGTATCGTGTGTGATTGAAGCTAAGAGCTGCCAGTGGAGACAGAAAGCTTGACAGCTGCTGTGATNAAAAAAAGACAAATGGTTTGAGGCTATAACATGAACTGTTTTGCAAGCTGTATGAGATTTTTTTTTTATTTTCCCACAATCTGCCGTATTCCTGTTACAGCCTCGGATCAGTACAAGAGATAAAAAGAAAAAAAACTGTGAATGTAATACTGTAAAAGTAGATCATGCAGGGCCTTCACAGCCAAGTGCATCAACATCTGAAAGAGAAAAATGGGATAAAATTTTGACCATGTGTTTTGATGAAGAATCGTATCTGAAATTTACCTATTCTCGTTCAGATGCTGATTTTCTTTTTTTTACATCAATGAAAGAATAGCTTGAAGAAAAGAATGTGGAAACAGATACACCCAAGAATGTAGCATCCGCCAAAAGAGAAGTATCACAAATCATACTGGGGGAAGGCGAGCGGGTTGGAATTTTCATTCCTTGTTTAGGAGCTCTCCGAAGATCAAACAAACCAGAACAATGATTAGAAACAAAATGAAAAACATCAAAGGCACAAGAACCGAAGGAAATACAGACTGAGCATCAACACTGAAGTAACAAAAAAAAGCCGTACATGCTCAATAGAGAAAAAGACTGAAGCCTCTGGATTGCCTTCTCTTCCCCCACCCCCACCGCCCCCAGAAACCTGCAACCCTGTGGGGCGTCCTGTTCTTAATTTGAGTAGTGACTGTCAAGTTCTGTCTTGACAGTACAGAAATATGATATCAAGCCTGAATTCCAACATTTTAATGCGTGGATTTATTGACTCTTAATGCTCGCAGGAAGCAGATTTTCTTTGAGAGTAATAGTTTCAGCACGCAGAGACTATTTAATGAGCATGAGATTTTACAACTGAGAACTTTTTAAAATTTAGACTAGGCACACACATAATACTGCAGCCATCTTCTCTTTGCTTATTGTCATATTCAGGTGTCATCCCAGCTCAGTTGGTACCATTCTCAGGTTGTGGGTTCAAGCCTCCCATTGGGACTTTGAGTTCACAGTCTAGGCTGTCACTACCAATCCGTTCTGGGAAGCACTACATTTTCAGAGGTGCCAGCTTTGATGAGATGCTAAACTGATGTTTTTACAGAGGAAGACGAAAACACATTGAACATCTGATAGTAGTACATTTATAACAAGCATAAAATGCTTTTGGTTCTCAATGCAATTCAATTACTGGGAAATGAAGGAATAACAATTAGTTAGGCACCACATGTGTGTTGTCACAATGTAAATACAGCACAGTCTAAATAGATTATTGAGAGTAATTTAGTTAAGATCTTTCAATGTGCTTCCACAGTGAGCAATTGATGGAGTTGTAAAAGAGAGGCATTCATTGCTAATGCCATCTTATTTTGATTTCATGGAAATTATATCTTGTATGGTTTACACACTTGTTATGCTCTATAAAAGTATCAGAGGTGGCTGAAAAGCTGTTGATATTTGTTTCAGAATTCTGATGCCAATATCGGAAAATTGAATGTTTATGTCCCTTACAGCTAAAATTTGAATAAGACTTATACTGTACATGTCAGATCCTGCTATGGCCTGGTTTGAATAGGATTGGCCCTTCTGTGAAGTTGTTACTTCTAATGAACAAAGCAAACCAGGTGTTTTCTGTATCAATACTTGGTTTATGACAAAACATCCCAGGCTTCTAATTAAGGTAAGTTCAAATGGTTCTCTTTGCAATACTTGTACCTCTGATCTATTGTCCAGATTTTCTGATCTGTTTTGGTGAAACCGCTATTTGCTTCATGTTAAAACTTCTGTCTTGATCTTATTTATTCAAATGTCACATTGTTTTTTTCCCTTTCACCCCACATGTACAAAACACCTGAAGTTCACTTGAATGAGAACTAGCTTGTGTGAATCGTATCAATGGGAAATGTTTGTAAAGGTGATCAATTGACTCCTGCCTTAATACGTTTGCTTTGTTTTAAGCTCTTATTCTGTTCGCTTGTTTTAAACTCTTAATAAAATGTTAAATAATGTATTAAACCCAAGTACTATCTGTGAACTATGAATAATAGATTACAAAGGTTGGTGTGCAAGAGTCTAAACATTTTTCAGTATGTTGATTTGTCCTCTTCACACACATATGAAAGTCTTTTTGTAAACCATTGACACTTCCTAATGTACTCTCACCAATCTATTGCTAATAAATGTATTCATGAAGATTATTATGAGTTGCAATGGAGGTAAATAACTTTCAATTTCTCACTGCAACAACCCCTTACCAATAATTTTAGAAGGATAAAAAGGATCTTATTTAACAAGGGACAGAATGTAAGAATGAAAGTAATAATAATAATCCTTGCATTTGATATAGCGCTTTTCACATCGGGAGGACGTCCCAAAGCGCTTCACAGAACACACTGTAAAGTGAATTGACTGTATATTTGTGGGCGAACGCGGCAGCCAATTGCGCACAGGAATGTCCCACAAACAGTCGTAGATTGAAAATGACCAATTTTATTATTGTTTTTTTTTGGAGGGATTATTATTAGGCTCTGTGTGGAGTAAGGAAACTTGCCCAAGGTTTCGCCCTGCCTGGAATTGAACTCAGGTCTCTCGCTTGCAAAGCCAGTGCTCTAACCACTGAGCTACAGGACTCCAGAAATGGGTTCCACGCTTGTTAAAGACAGCGATCAGCTGCTCTTTATCATTATGCTATAAAAGATATTTTTAGAAGGTTTGTTTATAAGGCAGCTAACAGACAATGTACAGCACAAGAGGCAAAATAATTGCAATAAGTAACTTTAGCCTTGAATATGTCAACTTGTTGAGATGCTTAGACAAATAGGCAACTATGTATGTTCAAAGAAGGTAGCGTGAAACTGACCAGCAAGGTATCAGCAGAGTTGGGTTAATTGTAAATGGAAGTAAAGCTCATAGAACAGAATGCATTTGTTCATTCATTTATCAATGCTTCCTGGAAATTATCTTCAAGTAGGCAGCTATTGAATAGTAAAAGTATATTGCATTACTATTATATATACATATACTAGATTATTATATTGCATTGCAAGGATTTTACTAGTTAGTAGGATTATATTGCTTGACAATTCCAGATGTCAAACTCAGTGTCATTCATAGTGCACCTACTGCCACTGTATTGAATGGAAACTCCACAAATTTAACAGCACATTTCTGACTAGAAAATTTGCATTTAATATGATCAGTTCCCATAAGCTTTGGAACAGGGGTAATCTATGTATCGTTGAAGTGAAAGCAATCTTACATGATTTGCTTTCAGCTGACAAGGAATCAGTGTGCAGGTTCACAAATCATAAATGAAAGATCAACTGTTGTAAAATAACAATATTATGAAATGAATGTGAGCAATCTTAACCTATTTCCCAGAGGGTATGATCTCACAGACAAAACTGCCCTTTATTTGACACTCAAATACAAATCTTATTCAGATATGCCTCGGGATGCAGCACAGAAAATGGGAAAATGTCACATTGGAACAGTACATGGTGCAATTTTGACATTGGGCCTGAAGCATGTTGCTTCTTCAGAGCAGATGGAGTTTTCTATGGATCTAATTATACTATGCAAGTGCTTCATACTGACATTTGGTCTCCAAAAGGAGATATTCTCCAGTACCAAAACCTTTCAACTAGATCAACTTCAAAAAAATGAAGAAAGGGGATTTTTTAAAAGAAAACAATCATTGAGTTGAAAACTCCAAAATATTAAAGTGCTTGATCTCTGTAACATGTATTTAGTCTCCTTGTAAAAATATCTTTAATAAGCATAGAGTTTTTTTGGTGAGTCAGGGCTTAATAGTATCCAAACTGATCAGAGTTCCTTGAATCCCACCTATGCATGGAAATTCCCGTAGCATAGACCAAACGATCGATCCCTGTCCAAGATGATTACAACACTTCACCACATCTCTTCATTCTCACATTAACTGCTAGCTGAGTGGGACCTTTTCTGCATTAAATAAAGTCCTTCATGCCTCCAGTTAAATGGCTTTTTTTAAAAAACAAATCAGTCTGTATTCCTTGGTTTGGATTGTTCATTGTTCACCCCTAATTCCCAAATCTTTTCCACAGGGGAAATCAAGAAATAAATAGTCTGAGAAAGTTTCCTCTGCTTTTTGCTTTCCAAATCAAAATTCCTTGGATGGGAAGTAATTGAACCTGCATTTAGATGTGGCTACAGCCTTCTCTTTCTTTGATATTTGACTCCAGTGTTGATATTGCAATCAGTTTGGCTTGAGGTTACTTCGTCAGTCAAACNAAAAAGCTGCAATCAAACTCAAGTTATCTTATTTTTCATGATGCATTTTTTAAAAAATGTACTAATGAATGGAAACTAAGCACCACATGATCTAGCTGACTCATTTAGCCAGTGTGTGCATTTTTCTGTGATAATGGTTAAATTCATCCTTCCATTGAGATGTTAAATCAAAGTTCTGCCTGTTAGTTTCCATTGCACTATTTGAAAAGAGAAATTAGTTTCTCCCGATGTCCTGGCCAACAGTCTTTCAGATAAATTGGTTATTCATGTCATAGCTGTTTGTAAGACGTTGCTATGTGTAAACTGGCTGCTACATTTGTCTAGCAAATGCAGTCACTGAACTTGAAAGCAAATCCCTTTGAGATGTTTTGACATTTATCGACTCTATATCAAATGCAAGGATTAATATTATTATTAATTTGCACTTGAGACATGCTGAATAAACAAAGTCATTTTATTTTATTGTGAACCTCGATATAGGACATCACCAAGATTAAAAAGAGTTAATATTCCTAGATTGCTGATTTGGATAACTTGGGGATTGTGCATCAGGTTAGAACCGGATTAAGCTTGACTTTGCTTGTGAAAAATAATATCCGTGCATTTGTGAAAGGATACAATCTAAACCAGATGCTCCATTAATATGTGAGTGAAACCAGGACCCCTCAGATGACCTGGGTCAGTGGATTTTAGAAGTTCTTCAAGAATGACACCTCATGTTGCCTCGGTTAAACAGTCAATACACTTAACAATAACTTTTGTGAAGCACTTTGAAATATTTCAATGCTGTTCAGGGAGCAATGTCAAATGCTCAATGTGTTTTAATATTGGTAAAGAGCCTTAAAAAGCCCCAGAATGTTAAAATTCATTTTCAAGTTTAAAAGTTCTATTCGAATGGAAATCGACAGTAAAAATCCAGTTCCAAATGCAACTGATGTATGAATTCAAGAGTGGGACCTTAAGTTCCAATGCATACTTTAACACAGTACTAATGACTATTTGACCCATAGCAATGTCAACTTGACACTGCCAGAACAATAATAAGTAGGGTTGGAGTTTCTTAAGCCTCTGGATTTCCTTGTGTATGTAGCCAGTTTTACTCAGCCATGCACATGAGTTTCTAATGCTGTTGGACGAGTGCTGGTAAGCAGATCAATGCATGTCACGGTGTGACATCAGGATGTGCATGTTTTTTGGGTCACTGAAGCACTGCAGCTGTCAAAGTGAAGCTGGGATGTTCTATTCCAGCATCAGATTACATGCTTAAGGTAATCTTGCTGAACACAGAGCAGCTGAATAGTAATGGTTAGTGCATGTGAATTCAGCCTGGAAATATTAAATACAGTTTAAGCAGGGACATGACTACACTCACATCCACGTGTCCCGTACCTGATCCACGAGTTCTCTGTACTGACAATGGGTACCCAAAGTGAAACATGCACCATGCCTTAGCACACGGCCTTGACATCTCTCACCTTCTTAAGATAAAAAGAGAAGGTTTTTCAAAACTGATTTTATCATTAACTTTGTTGTTGCCCCCCTAGTGTAGGGCTGTGCCCTAATATCTCCAGCCTCCCCACCTTGTAAACTGCAATCTATCACAGCAATACCCTGGCCTACCCTAGGTTTGGCTTTGAGAGATTTAATTTAAGAAAAACATCCAATGACAATTGGGGTCTAACATGGTTTAAAGCTAGAAACTTGTAATACATCGACTGGGAATTACTCAGATTTATTTCAAGCACATCGCTCCTCTGCCACCTGCTTCTCTGCCCCCCCACTCTCCTCCACCCCCTCCCCTCCCCCGCGACATCATTCTCAAAGCCCATGTCTGTGAAACCTTGTCAGAAATTCTACTTCCTAGCTTACATATCATGGCCTATGAGCAGGGATGGTGGCTGTACATTCAAGTTTTCTGTTGAGTAAAAAGCCACAATCCCACTAACTGTGTGTCAAAAGCCATAATCCATTTTACTATATAATATGCATTTATATATCACCTTCCACATCAGGAGAATGTCTTCAAAGTGCTTTACCAGCTGTTGGGCACCTGGGGGTGGGGAGGAGAGAGCTGAAGACGATGATCAAAAACGCAGTCAGAAAGGTAAGGTTCATTCGTGGACAAGGATGTCAACTACGATTGATACAAATTATATCAGGCGGCCATATCCAGCACATCCAGGAATTTCTCAGTTCATTGCAAATTTCTAAATGTGAAATGTTAAGCACATGCTGGAATTTAGTGTGGAATGGCATTATCACTGAGATGGACAAGGAAACAGTCCCTTTGCCATCTATGCTCTGCTCTGGTTATAATTGGTCGTGTTTGAATCAAACAGATGAAAGTCGTCACTTCCAGGATGTTTGTTCGTAGCTGTTCACCATATCACAGAGCACACTCTCTCACCTGTGATGCTGTATCCCAACTTGTACCACAGCACAGAGCACATTCTTACACCTACCATTCCAAACCCCAACTCATACCCACACTTAGGCATATATAAATTATTGTCAGTTATAGTGATTTTGAATTTGTTGGCAGATGCGGCAACCATTTTCTGCCAGCAAGGTCCAAAATATCTGTCAGATTGGTGGCAGGATGTAAGAGAGACTCCGTTCTCCTTTGAAATACTGTCAGTGAATCTTTAACATTGACCTGAAGAGGTAGATGTTATGTTAGTTTAACAAGGTGGCACCTCAAACAATGCAGTGCTCCCCACTATTGCACAGAAGTCCAAATCGGAGGTGTTTGTTCCCACAGTGCCTTGGGATAGGTAAGACCACTGCATATTTTTTTTAGATTGCTTTACATAGTCTGAATTTGCACACAGCTAATAACAAAGAATAATTAGATTTCTTGAGAATGTGACATTTTCCAACTTTGACAATAATAGCCTCTGCTAATAGGAATTCTCATATCAAGAGATTATTGGCTGAATGTACCTTTCATCCTCTTTACATATAATGGGAGTAATTGGGTGAAGGGATTGTTTTTCTTTGGACAGGGCAGCATCCACTCAGCTATAATTGTATTCGGTTTTTACAGGAACGCTGTTAACAGGCACAAGCGGAGAGCTTGCTGCTGTAGTTTATAATTATAACAAGGTGACATTTGAACTTGTTCAAAGAGATCTGCATTTTTCCACAGATTTCTCTGGTGTCACATTCCTTCATTAGAAGTACAATGGCTGTATAGGTCGATTAGTCATTCACCGCACGGCTGTTTGTGGGGCATTGCTGTGCACAAAGTGGCAGTGGCTCTTGCCTTCAGATGCAGTCACGAACTCTATAGTAAATCCTCTGAAGCAACATGATAAGGTGCCGTATCAAATACAATGACTATTATTAGCATTTGCATATGAAGTATAAATAACTAAAGAGACAAATTGAATTAATGCCCGGAGTTGACTAATAACAGGGTGCTTGCCCTGTTAGAATCATTAACATTTTCAGTACAATACTTTCAGATGTTTAAGTCACATTTTTTTAAAACCTACTTAACAAATTTCATACAATGCTAGAAACTACAGCATTGAAGGAGGCCATTCAATCCATTTGCACCTTTGCTGGTGCCAGCATTTCTACTGGAGCTAAAAACAAATAACCTGCATCATCCAAGAGAGCCTCTCACCATTAAAAAATACAATGTTATTTAAGGTATATGTATTTGTGGAAAAGTTTCTGGCTCTATTGAATCCTACTCTAAGGTGAAGACTGGCTACTTCTGAGGATTTGTTCCTGCTTTGCTGCCACCTTGTGATAGATAATGGATGCTCACCAGTTCTGTATCTCCTTTGACCCGTACTTGCACAGAGATTAATTTCAACAACAACTTGCATTTATATAGCACCCTTCATGCAGGATAGCATCCCACAGTGCTTGACAATGGCGGAGTCTGACACCAAGCCAGGGGGAGAGAGAAGGGGAAGTTGACCATAAGCACTAAGCACATTCAAAAAGGAAGGTCTTTAGGGGATAATAATATGGGGTAAGCAGATCGGATAGGTAGGGAGGTACGAGGGCATCAAGGGATTTGAAACTGAGTGAGAGTATCTTGAAATCGATCCATTCGGTAATTGTGAGCGATTTCAAAACAACTTTGAAAGGAGTTTGATGACTGCATTTTTATTAGCAGACGCAGTACATTTCTGTTACACATCTTTAAGCATACATCAGACATCTCTTGCAGTTTATTTTTTAAACACAGATAATACTAGCAAGCAGAAGGTGTGGGAAAATAGAAAAAGTTCCAACTCAGTCAATGGCTAGTACAGTTCCATAAAGATTTATTTCGGCTCCTGCTGTTTGCACTTTTGTAGAGGATTATAAAATTTGTGGATGAAAAAAGGTTATGTGATCACATAATAATAATGCTCACATTTGCTATAAAATCTTTTATGTCAGGAGGATATCCCAAAGTGCTTCACAGGATATACTGTAAACTTCAGTAACTCTTCATTTTCTGGGTGATGAGGCAGCCAATTTGCACACTTCAATATCTCACAAACAGCCATGAAGCGAATGACCATTTTATTGGGGGGATTGTTGGCCAGGACATCCGGAAAAACTCCATGATTTACTAGAAGTAAAAATGAGAGTTGTTCTAATTTGTGTAGATCACTGCTAAGGATATATTTGGTAATATTGCATGCATTTATCTTCAAAAAGACACTGAAGTGCTGGAGAAGGGTAAGAGAAAAAGTAAGCAAGATAATTCTGGGATGTCAGATTCTATGCATTGAGGAGAGTTTCCTCAAAGCTTGTCTTCTTTGAAGAAAATAAGATGATCCAGAATTTAAAATGCTGAGAGGCATGATTTATATAGATGTAAGCAGACCATTACAATAACAACAACAACAAGATTTCATTTATAGAGCGCCTTTCACGTCGGGAGGACATCCCAAGGCGCTGGACAGTTGAGTCAGGACCCGAGCAGGGGGGAAATGGTCAGGGTGAGGGGAGGGAAGGGAGGGAGCGAGGAGGGGGTAGAGAGTCGAGAGGGGAGCTGAAGGCACGGTCAAAGAGAAAGGTCTTGAGACCGGCCTTGAACGAGGAAAGGGAGGAAGCAAGGCGAAGGCACTGGGGGGTGGAGTTCCAAAGCTTAGGGGCTGAGAGGCTGAAGGCCCGGCCACCGATGGTAAGGCGGTTGGGGCGGGGCATGTGGAGCAGACCGGAGCCAGAGGAACGGAGGGTACGGGCAGGTAGGTCGGAGAGGTAGGAGGGAGCAAGGCCGTGAATGTAAGTACTGTATATTTAAAATTTAAAATTAACAAGTGTGAAGTGAAACTAGAGAATAAGTTGAAAAAAACAGTACAAGTTCCTGCTCGCTCGCTATACTGTGCTATAATTGAGTGAGTTACCAGAGAATTGATTGTTGGGGTCTGTGCAACTGTACGTGGTTTGAGCTCCCTCTCCTGGAACACTCATGAATTTTTCTGAGTTGTGTTCTGAAGTAATAATAATCATCCTTGCATTTGATGTAGCACCTTATCATTGTCTTCTAGATGTCTCAAGGCAATTCACAGCATATACTATAAAGTTAATTGACTGTATATTTTGTGGACAAAATGTAAACCGATCATTGAATATATCGTAGATTGTTACAGCGAAAAAACAGGCCATTGAGCCCATTCAATCTATGATGATGTTTTCTTCTACAAAAGACATCTAATCTAATCCCACTCTCCTGCTCACTCCCTTAACTCTTTATGTGTCTCACTACGTTTACAGCAATAAACGAGAGATAAAAAAAAGTAATGTATTCTGTCTCAAGTTCCACTTTCAATATTGTTGAAACTTATTGGTTAAAATTCCTAAAGACTATTTGAAGTAATAATTAATAGAGGTGGCATGCTGGAGGAAACAAAGCTTCCTTCCAACTTTCAATTACAGGCTGCAGCACAAATCTCTTTCAGTGTTTCACAAGTTGAATTCAATCATCTTGGAGCACTGCAAAATCATTCACAGAGGCAACCTCACTCAAATTGCCTGTCAGAACGAGCTACACGGCAGTATGAACAAAGACTGAGAGAAGGAGGTAGAGAGCACATAAACTCTGCTCCCTCACTGATATAGTTCTTCCTGAAAGGCACCCTAGGCTCAGGAGACATCCTAAAAGATTTATTGCAGAATTTGCTAATTGAATTTTAATCTTTCTGCCATTTGTACTGAGCTCTCACTTCCTCTATATGGGACAGTAGGGGCATTATTCAAGGTACAGCACCTCCAAGATACCTTCAATGATTTAACAGGTATCAGTCGGTCCACTTTGTCTACACATGCACGAAAGCCAGCTGAGGAACGTGAATACTGTACAAAGGTGTGGTACAAAATCCAACGCAAATTTCAGCATTTTGAGATGCAACCCCGCATGAAGGGTGCTGTATACATGTGTTGTTGTTAAAATCAGGAACAGGAGGAGGCCATTCAGCCCATCAAGCCTGTTCCACCGATTTATTAGATCTTGGCAGATCATTGGAGAAACAATAACTCACTGGGCAGAAAGGTTGGGCTCTGGTCAGATTTGTTAGTGTTTGATAAAGGGTGTGTGTTGGCCTCACAACAAGGCACCAATTCATGATTCCTATCAGTCAGCACCAAATGAGAATAGTTTAATCGGGAGCTGCAAGTATTTTGTTAGCTTTGTGATAAGGGATTCTTTTACCTGTGTGTGTGTGTGTGGGGGGGGGGGTATGTGTATGTGTGCCCATTTCTGCCCATTTGTGTGTATTTTTTTCTGTCTGTGTGTGTTTAGAGGGGTTCAGCTGCTGTAAATTGGCCACTTTTTTAAAAAATAATGTTATTCAACCCATAAGTGTTTTGGGGACACTGCTGTGCGTAATTGGCTGCTACGTATCGTCCACAAAATACACCATCACTCCACTTTACAGTATATCCTGTGAAGCGCTTTGAAATGTCTCAACAATGTGATAAGGTGCTGTATCAAATGCAAGGATTATTATCATTATTATCCCATCGCCGTATTATTATTACTTCTCCCACTCAAGTATATAGGAAAATTAACACGCAATTTCCTTTAACTCCACAAATTAGAACAGCAACAACAAAACAAAAACAAAATTACATTTGTATAGCGCCTTTCAAGTCGGGAGGATGTCCCAAGCTGCTGAAACACAATGCAGGAAGTGATACACTATGCAGGAAGCACTAAACTACAATACGCTCTAAGAATATGATCCTTGTGACATTAAATTGCTGTAATATTGAGGCTGTATTACGTAAAGATACTGCTCTCAAACAGGATAACCTGTTTCCTATATTGAAGGACCTCCAGAGGCAGATCAGAGTGGATTAAAATGCCTCCACTTTCTAATCTCAACGCACCTTTAGTTCCACCTTTTTTTAGACACTCCGTTTTGTTTTCAACTTAAGCAATTTTGAAATAAATATTCTAGTTTATTCCCATCCTAAGCTTAGTTGAAAATGATCTGCGGTTCCTTCAAATGTCCAGTAAGTAATTAACATTGGGGAAAAAAGGTAAGAGGGTTTGTCGTTAACCAGGATAAGATTCTGCTCCAATTTCTAGGTGTCTTTCCTTGTTACGCACCTCCAGAGCTTGGAGATAGATGACCCTAGGTGTTGAACCTAGGGTCATCTATGGAGTTTGTGGAGTCCTGTAGCTCAGTGGTTAGAGCACTCGCTTTGCAAGTGAGAGACCTGAGTTCAATTCCAGGCAGAGGGTGAAACCTTGGGCAAGTTTCCTTACTCCACACGCCTAATAATAATCCCTCCAAAACTAAAAACAATAATTAAATTGGTCATTTTCAATCTACGACTGTTTGTGGGACATTGTTGTGCGCAATTGGCTGCCGCGTTCGCCCACAAATATACAGTCAATTCACTTTACAGTGTGTTCTGTGAAGCGCATTGGGACGTCCTCCCGACGTGAAAAGCGCTATATCAAATGCAAGGATTATTATTATTATTATTATTGAACACTTCAGTTATCTTGGAAACTAAATCGATGGTATATAGGAAAGATAGGCGATGTGGTAAACGAGGAGGGGGAGTGGCCCTGCTAATAAAGGATGGGATAAAAACAGTAGAGAGAAAAGATTTTAAATCTGAAAAGCAAGATGTAGAGTCAGTATGGGTAGAGATACGTAACTTCAAGGGGCAGAAAACTATAGTGCAGGATATGGTGCAGGATATTGTGTAACTTAAGGGGGTTGTGCACACTGAACACAGCCGACACCTTTGTAACCCATGAATGGCATTTTAGATGCAGTTTGTGGCATAAAAATTAAAACATTTTAAAAGTTGAGTGTTGTCAATAAAAGTCCACATAACACTGCCCAGTTGGTTAAGTTGGTTAGTGATGTTAAATTTTTCAGTGGCTAATTTAAAAAAACATTGATACAGTATATGAATGGACCTATATGTTATATATAGCTTATATGTTTACAATAATACATAAGTTTGAATGAAAGAGTTCAGATGTGTTCCTGCTATCCTACATGTTACTGTTGTTACCGCAATTCTCTCGCTCTTACCTGAGGTTTATTTACAGGAAATAACCAGAGGTAACTTGCAGGTCAAAAACATTTCTTGGACATATGCCAAAAGTCTCAAATTTTGCAAAGTGCTAGTACAGGGAATATTATTCTTTAAATTTGTCAAAAGTCTCAGATTATTACATAGCATTAGGAAATGCTGTGTGCAACATAGACTACATGGAGTCCTGTAGCTCAGTGGTTAGAGCACTCGCTTTGCAAGCGAGAGACCTGAGTTCAATTCCAGGCAGAGGGCGAAACCTTTCAATCTACAACTGTTTGTGGGACATTGCTGTGCGCAATTGGCTGCCGCGTTCGCCCACAAATATACAGTCAATTCACTTTACAGTGTGTTCTGTGAAGCGCTTTGGGACGTCCTCCCGATGTGAAAAGCGCTATATCAAATGCAAGGATTATTATTATTATTATTACATATCTCACGTTGCAAAATATCTCACCATGATAGAGATTTCTGGGGAGTGGGGGTTGTTATCTGCTGGGTATGTGAAACATGCAGAAACCCATCACCATTGCTTATGCAAGCCAAACCACTGAGAGTTGCACATATGCTTGGAAATTTTATTTCACTTGTTGAATGACCTGCTCTCTCTCCAGAAGCATGCATCCTGTTTACCAAATTCCGAACAGTATTTATTAGGCCCAGGTTTGGCAAATGCCAAGGCCTGGGGTTCCCAGAGTCTGCATTGGGATATTGCTAGATTTTAACCAACTGAAAACTGAGAACACTGACTGGCAAGCTTTCTGCTACTTGTCCAGCTAGGACCACCATAACCATCACACATGGGCTTGCAGGGTTAACAAGAATCACAGTAACTGTTGTGTTTCTCCCAAGGTCCACTGATGAGCTTGGCTGGTCCATATCAACTTAGTGCTTCAAAGTGCTGTGTACCTGTCTGGCTCAGAAACTGGGCTAGCAAACTTGCCAGTTAGAAGTGACTCAACTCCAGTGATCAACTAATAGGTGTGTCAATATCTTGGGGGGAGCTCAGCCCCCAAAGATACAATGGTAAGCCCCCCCTCCTCCCTGGAGTACAGTAGATTAAAGCACTCGCTTTGCAAGCGAGAGACCTGAGTTCAATTCCAGGCTGAGGGCGAAACCTTGGGCAAGTTTTCTTACTCCACACAGAGCCTAATAATAATCCCTCCAAAACCAAAAACAATAATAAATTGGTCATTTTTAATCTACGACTGTTTGTGGGACTTTGCTGTGCGCAATTGGCTGCCGCGTTCGCCCACAAATATACAGTCAATTCACTTTACAGTATATTCTGTGAAGCGCTTTGGGACGTCCTCCTGACGTGAAAAGCGCTATATCAAATGCAAGGATTATTATTATTATTATTATTATTATTATTATTATTATTATTATAGTGGGAGTAGTTTATCGCTCAAGTATCGCTCAAGGTATAAATCAAGAGATTAGTGGAGCATGTAGCAAAGGAAAGACACTAATTATGGGTGATTTTAACCTGCACATAGACTGGGACAACCAAATTGGGAAAGGTAACATAGAAGAGGAGTTTATAGAATGTATTAGAGATAATTTTCTAGATCAATATGCTGAGGAGCCGACCAGGGAACAAGCCATATTAGACCTTGTTTTGTGTAATGAAGCAGGGCTGATCAGCAAACTGGAACTTAAGGCTTCTCTAGGGCAAAGCGATCATAATATGATGGAATTTAGCGTTAGGTTAGAGAGGGAAGTAGTTAAGTCTGAAGCAAAAGTCTTCAATTTAAATCGAGCCAACTTTGCTGGTATGAGAGAGGATTTAGCCAGAATAAACTGGGAGACTAAACTTAAAGATTTGACGGTAGACCAGCAATGGCAGACATTCAAAGAGTGCAAAATTCCCAAGGAGCACATATTCCTTTGAGGAAGAAGAATGCCATGGGAAAGGTGGTGCAGCCATGGCTAACTAGAGCAGTTAGGGAAAGTATCAAATCAAAAGAAAAAGCCTATAAAACAGCGAAGATGAGTAGTAAACCCGAGGATTGGGAGAACTTTAGGGAACAACAGAGGAGGACCAAAAAATTGATCAAGAGGGAGAAAATAGATTACGAGGGCAAACTAGCAAAGAACATAAAAACAGACTCCAAGAGTTTTTACAAATATATAAAGAGGAAAAGGCTAGCGAGGGTGAATGTGGGTCCATTACAGGCAGAGACCGGAGGAATTATAATAGGGGACAAAGACATGGCAGAGTCATTAAACAAGTATTTTTCTACAGTCTTCACCGTAGAAGACACTGGAAACATACCAAAAATAGAGGACCAAGAAGACAATGTTAGCGAGCAACTTAGGGAGATTAACATTAGTAAAGAGATGGTTCTAGGTAAATTGTCGGGTCTTAAAACCGATAAATCCCCTGGACCGGATGGCCTGCATCCGAGAGTTTTAAAGGAGGTGGCTACTGAGATAGTGGATGGCATGTCTATAATCTTCCAAAAGTCTGTGGATACTGGAAAAGTTCCCATTGATTGGAAGATTGCAAACGTAACTCCACTATTTAAGAAGGGTGGGAGAGAAAATAGGGAAAACTATAGACCAGTTAGTTTGACGTCAGTTGTAGGGAAAATTCTTGAGTCCTTAATAAAAGACGTAGTTATGGGATACCTGGAAGACCATAAAAAGATTAGGCAGAGTCAACATGGCTTTACAAAAGGGAAGTCATGCTTGACTAACCTTTTAGAATTTTTTGAGGATGTATCCAGCAGGTTGGATAAGGGGGAACCAGTAGATGTGGTATATTTGGATTTTAGGAAGGCATTTGACAAGGTGCCACACAAAAGGCTGTTACTCAAGATCAAGGCCCACGGGATTAATGGGAAAATATTAACATGGATAGAAGAGTGGCTATCAGGTAGAAAGCAGAGAGTAGTGATAAACGGATCATTCTCGAATTGGCAGGATGTAACTAGTGGAGTGCCACAAGGATCAGTGCTTGGGCCTCAGCTATTTACCATTTACATCAATGATCTGGACGAGGACAATGAATGTAATGTGTCTAAATTCGCGGATGATACTAAACTAGGTAGCAGAGTGAGCTCTCAGGATGATGCAAAAAGATTGCAACAAGATATAGATAGGCTCGGGGAGTGGGCAAGTAGGTGGCAGATGGAATTCAATGTTAGCAAGTGCGAAATTATTCACCTTAATAATAATCCTTGCATTTGGTATAGCGCTTTTCACGTCGGGAGGACGTCCCAAAGCGCTTCACAGAACACACTGTAAAGTGAATTGACTGTATATTTGTGGGCGAACGCGGCAGCCAATTGCGCACAGCAATGTCCCATAAACAGTCGTAGATTGAAAATGACCAATTTATTATTGTTTTTGGTTTTGGAGGGATTATTATTATTGGTAGCAAGAATAAAAGAACAGATTATTTTCTGGAAGGGGAGAAATTAGATAGTGTTAGTATTCAAAGGGATTTGGGTGTCCTTGTACACCAGTCCCAAAAAGTTAGTTTGCAGGTGTAGCAAGCAACTAAGAAGGCGAACGGCATGTTAGCGTTTATTTTGAAAGGTTTAGAATATAAGAGTAGGGAAGTCTTGCTGCAACTGTATAGGGCTTTGGTGAGACCGCACCTAGAGTATTGTGTGCAGTTTTGGTCTCCTTATTTAAAAAGGACATACTTGCCCTAGAGGGGGTGCAGCGTAGATTCACTCGGTTAGTTCCTGGGATGTGGGGACTGACCTATGAGGATAGGCTGAATAAACTGGGGCTGTATTCTCTAGAGTACAGAAGAATTAGGGGGGATCTTATTGAAACTTATAAGATTCTTAAAGGGCTGGATAAAGTAGACACAGAGGGACTGTTTCCCCTGGTAGGAGAATCTATAACCAGGGGTCACAGTCTTAAAATTAAGGGTCAGCCTCTTAGAACAGAGTTGAGAAAACATTTCTTCACTCAGAGGGTAGTGAACTTATGGAATTCACTAACCCAGAAGGCTTAGATGCTCAGTCCTTGAACACTTTCAAGGATGAGACTGATAGATTCTTGAAAAATAGAGGGATTAGGGGATATGGGGATAGGGCAGGTAATCAGAGTTAGGTCAGAAGATCAGCCATGATCTTATTGAATGGCGGAGCAGGCACGAAGGGCCGAATGGCCTACTCCTGCTCCTAATTCTTATGTTCTTATGTTCTTATGATTCATCCCATTGAAATATTCTGAAGACAATCTGATTCTTCACAGCAAATAACTCTCATCTTTGCCTGTTTTTTGTGGCATCTGATGGAGCCATCATGAACACACACACCCGCAGGCAGGATACATTCATTCTCCAGTGTCTCTGGAAGATAAATCAGAAAGACTAACAATGATAAGATCTGACAGCGAGTTTCCCAGTCAATGTTCCGAACTTCCTGAAGAGTATTTCCACATTGTTTGGGAATGCCAAATTCCCCAGGCTGAGGCCATGCCACTCCATTTGGGAGATTGTCACTGAGACAGATCACCAGCCCTTCAGCTCTGGTATTATCAGTGCTTGGTGAAGCATAATAAGGTATTTTTACTTGAGGCTTAGAGGTGTAGAACAACAACAACAACAAATTACGTTTACACAGAGCCTTTCACATCGGGTGGATGTCCCAAGACACTGGACAGTCAGGGATTTGAAACCCGAGCAGGGGGTTGAGATCAGAAGGGGTGGAGGTCAGTCAGGGTAAGAGTAGGAGGGTGACCAAAGGTACAGTCGAAGAGGAGGGTCTTGAGATGTACCTTGAAGGAGGCAAGGGAGGGAGCAAGGCGAAACATCCCAAACCCTAAGAGCTAACTGCCCTAAGGAAATCTGATCAAATTTATTTCTGGTCAGCTGGATGCCTCACCATACTTAAGAGAAGCCATACCAGACTCAGAGTTCCATGTATGTCACCTATCCATGGAAATATCCCAATATTTGCAATAGAGTGCACACCTTATCCCCAGAGAGATGCACACTGCTTACCTAATTCCAAAAAGTATTAAGCACAGGTTGGCAAAAGCCTACGCACAGGAACCATAGAGTACATTGGAGTAGTGCTGAAGTTCAATAAAATTAAAGCCACATAGTTTGCCATTGCTGGAGCACATCAGGCTTCCTGCTGTTTATCTGGCTCGTAACCAGTAGCCAGATAAGGTCTTTGATTTGTAGGATTAATAGGAGCCAAGTAGTAATAATCCCTGTCCATTCTGCCACTCCCAGTCCAGCTGACATGTTGGGCTGGCTGGTCTATCATTAGCAGTGCCTTGGACTACTGCAGACCCTAATGAAATGGCTGACCAAGACCACAACAGAGGGTTGACACATTCCTTTGCCAAGCACATTACCTTGGAGTCATCCCAATGATGAGCACATAAATTAGTGTCACTTGCTATGAAATTTCTTAATTAAGGAATACTGCAATGTCAATCACAATGTTTTTTTACATACAAGAACTTGTTTTTCAAACCATGGGTATACTGCATTGATGTGGCCCAATGAATAAGCTTAGGATGTTAGCAAGACGGAAATAAAATCAATCATAAGTACAAGATTGAACCTGAAATTAATTCAAAAATGTTGAGCAGTTCAGCCTCACGGATCTTTTAACACTGCATCTGCACCTTCTCTGCTTTCACGTCAAGACATCACCATTTAACATTTACTCAGCAGGATCATTTTTCATCCTGCTTGAGACAGCTGAGCTTTGCTGCGAGACATGTTCTGACAAGGTTAATTTCCCATTCAGCAAATGTCAGTCTGTAGAACTGCATGAAACTGAAGTTTGGTACAGAGCCAATTCTAGACAGTCTGCTTTTATGACAGATGTTTTCAGCGTAGGAATCATTTAACATTCTAGTGTCTAGTCACTTTGATTCAAATTGTGTCTTCAGGGCCTTGCACAATACAATACTCACTGCTTCAGATCCCATCCCTGATGGTCAAGGAGTCCTTCTCAGGTAAGATTTACCAGGAATCTTTGATCAGGTTGCTCAATGGAAAATTTCCTTTTTTTTTGTTCCCTCTGCCAATTTTTCTCCCTCTTTCTCGTGAAAGCATTTGTGGGGGAAAAATCCATCTGGGACTACATTAACTAGTAAGATAGTGTATCAGAGCGTGCAATTTGGCATCTTATTGAATTTCCATGTTGGCAGAAAATAAACTGTTTTAAAAGAAACTTACAGAAAACCAGCTTCAAAATTAAGTATTGTACTTAAACATTTGTTAACTTCTGGACGTTCTAAAATGCTTCATAAGTAAAGTAAATCTAGACACAGGTGGAATTTCTCCCCACTGATTCCTTTTGAAGATTGTGGCTTTCAGCTTCATGTTTCGACTTGGAACTCACATAGTCTAAACTGACACTCCACGTGCTGGGGGTGTGCAGCCTTGTTGAGGAGCTGTCCTTGGATGAGACATTAAATCGAGGCCCTGTCCTCCTGTCTGGGTAGACGTCAAAGATCCCATTGGCACTATTTGAAAAAGGAGTTTCTCTCGGTGCCCTGGCAAACGATCCCCGAAATAAAATTGATCATTCACTCCAGGTCTGTTTGCGGGACATTGCTGTGCACAAATTGGCTGCTGGTGTTGCCACAAAACACAGTCCCTTCATTTTACAATATATCCCCTGAAGCATTGTGGGACATCCTCCTGATGTGAAGGGCACCATACCAAATAGAAGGATTATTATTATTATTTTTCCTTCTATTGAGTACTCATTGCCTTCTGGTACCTTGCCCAAGTGGCTCTTGTGACTGCGAGTATTGGCATGTTGATTAACTGCAGGAAGCTACACTGCCAAGCCCAATCCTACTTTCACTCAGGAACCACACATGGACTCTAATGGACAGCTTCTTTCGATCATGATCAGAATCTTTGACTGATTCAGGATCTCTGACTCTTGTCATGCCTATGCTGGATCTTTGAAAGAGCAGTCCCGTTTACCTGCCTTTTCCCCAACCTTGAAAATTATTCCTTTTTAGAAATCTCTCTAGTTGAAAGCTAATATAGATCCAGCCTCGGTGCACTGCACCCAGCAGGATGTTCCACATCCTGGTAGCTCTCATTTAATTATGTTAAGTATGCAGAACTAAATAAGAAATTATAATTGAGGTAACTATTTCAACAAAGCTGTAGCTGTTACTCCAACTATTTTTGCACTTAAGTGAACAGCCAAATCAGATTTGTGTTAGCTTGGCTTGCCTGATAGCACTATCGCCTGTGAACCACCCACCCATGCTGATGCCAATTGCAATGAAGCCCAAATGACTTCCTGTCTGAGATCAGCTAACTTAGGATCAAATATGTGGCTTTTGGGGTTGTTTGGCTTTATGCTCAATGGGAGGTGCCTTTACCCACATTGGGGGAACCCTGGCTGGAGAAATTAGTGATAGCAAAGTGCTTCATTGTGAAGGAAACAGAAACCAGAGAAAAACTGGGAAACAGCATCAGTGGAAACCATGTCTTAGGTTCAAGACAATCCACTTTCCAAATTAAAGGAGGAAGTGGTTGCAAGCAAGCGTGACTATGTATCTTGAATCGAATGAGCAGCTGCATGCACAGAAATGGAACCTAATCCAGCAACAAAACTGATAAAACCATTAAATTTTCTTGTATTTGATATAACACTGATAACATTAAAAAGTCTGAAAGTGCTTCACGGGGAGTTATTGTCAAGTGCGGAGACTGTTTGTTTTAGTTCCAATTGAAGAAAAGCAGTTCTGAGATGTAATTGGAATCCACAATCTGCCCCTGGCATTTGATATTTAGTGACAGTCACCTAAATATATCACAGACGATGCAAAGATATCCCACACGCATAAATAGTTAAGCTTATGTGGCCTGAAAAACAGGAGGAAAGAATGTTCTGCTGATGGTTGTGGTGTTAGATTCTGCTGAGGTGAAGTGCTCATGGACAGACTGAATATGGGTGGGCATTTTGCTGAGTACCCTGACTCATGAACTCATATATTGGGGCCAATTAATAGTTACATTTTATATTGATCACATGAAATGTACAAGAGGTAAACTTGACCCCTCTTTCCGGATATTGCTCTCAATGGCAATGTCAAAGAAGCCAGACCTGCTGTATTGAACTTTTGACTCACAGATCATGGTTTTGAATATTAGAGAGTTATCAGAGCAGGAGCTCTGCTGGACATTTCCCCTCCATAGTCCAGTGAAGCTAAAGCCAATCATTTTGCCTTTACTGCAGCCCCGAATAAAGTCAGTTAAGTCGGCCCAGAGAGGGGAATGAACCTGGGATCTTCTTACTTTAGTTTCAAACTGAACAGTGTCTTTTCTAACTGAGACATTGAGGGAGCTCATATGGTCTTAAGATAAACTATGAGCTTATTGAAGACTGCTGAGCAAGCAGAGCATCTGCACGAACATGAATTGAAATGAAAATATAGTGGCAAGTAGATGTAAGGATCCATTATTTACATTTTCCAAGTTGAAACTGTTTTACTAACTGATAAAGAGTTTCTGAAACAGGAAACTATTAGTTCTGGGTTTCAGCTGCTGTGACAAGAATTCCCTTCATGTTTACTAAGCAGGCTAGATGAAGTTTGTACAGTGAAAATTCATTTTATATGGAAATAAAACCTGACAGATTTTTTGGCAGAAAAGGAGCTGGCTGGCTTGACACTTGCCTTTGCTTGCTTCTGTCTGTCCTGTCTTCAGCTTTGAGTCCCAGAAGTGGCAGAGGGAATTCAGACGAAACGTCTGTCAAATTCATCTGCCAAATTAATTTTACTAAATCATCTCTCCTTAATCTTTACGTGTCTGTGACATTCTCAAAATGATAGATTGAAAAGGAGTTTCTGTTTCCCAAACTACCATATATTGTACACAATATATTGGGATAAAGGTTGATTTTTTTTTGTTCAATGCCTTAAAAGTATTGACTTTGAAAAATCTAAACCATAAATGGCTGCATCCACCATAAATGGAAGGTATTTTAACATAAACAGTCGTTTCCTCAGTCCTGCTAGACCTTTTCCATATGAAGTAATTTGTCATACAAAGATCTGGCTTCCAGCAGAGTGTTTGAATCTGAATGCTTGTGCTGCCTGAAGTTCCTCAGCTCATGTGTAGAAAGGAAGAAGGTAGCTTAGGGTTCAACGTGTGACAAGCCATGTGGCCTTTTCCAGCGTGACTTGGTAGGTGATAAACATAAGCCTGCTATTTTTTTACACACATTGACGACAAAAAGCAGTTGGAAGAAGGTGTTAAAGATAGCTTCTGCCAGTGGCAGGTGGATCCAATATTCAGCCTGTGAACTCTGCAGGCAGCAAGTACTGCGGGTTTTAGCATCATTTCAGACTATAGCACTCGACCAAAACTAGAAATCTACCAAGGGATTGATGGTAAGAAACAGGATTTTGCTCTGTCAAAAAAAGCCTCGAGGTAAATAAGGTGATTATTTTATACGTAATGGCTTTAAATCCCATGTAAAGGCAGAAAAATAACAAGGCTACACTTACAGGAATACACTGAAAAATATGAATAATCTTTGCATTTGATATAGTGCCTATAACATTGAAACCTTCTCAAAACATTACCAGGGAAATATTTTGGCATCGAGTGCAGTGGTTTTGTATTTGTAGGTACTTATTTACTTGTAAATACTTAAGGTCAGGCACTAAAACCTCACAGGAATTCTGCATTTATAAAAGAAGCAAAAAATCCAATTCTCTCATCATCCCATGGCAGCCATATTAACTTACTCTTCCAAGAGAGGCAGAGATAGAGACACACACACACACATACTTAGAGAGGCAGAGAGAGAGAGAAATAACACATATAGTTATGTGAAGCAGAGGGGCAGATGCACAAACGTCATAACCAAACTGTTTTCATATCTGCAGTGGGGCTGGTAATAATCAAGTATGGATACAGAGTTCTCCATTGTAATCTAATATTGCCAGTCTCAGACAGAGTACCATTGAATGCTATTCCTGAAGCTCTACATCGATAATACACTATAGAATAGATGAGTCAGTTGCAAGAGGGTAGAAAATCAGGATTATCATCAGAGGAAAAAGGGAGTGGTTAGAAGCATGTTTTTTATACAGTGAGTTGTTAGAATGTTGAATAATGGCTTACCAGAAATCGTTACTGAAATTGAGTCCATAAAAACATTTAAAAGGAAATTGGATGAAATCCCACAGGAACATTTGTATTAAAGGGTATAGGAAAAAGGCAGAGGAAAGGCATCAGATTAGATATTTAGAGGAGGGGAGAGGGAAGCTAGCACCAGTACAGACAAATAATAATCGTTACATTTAATATAGCACCTTTCACGTTGAGAGGACATTTAAAGCACTCCACAGGATATACTGTAAAGTGTAGTGACTGTGTATTTTATAGGCAAATTATTCCAAATTTATTGAATTAATACTTCTGTGCTGTCAAATTTGTATGACTATATTAAAATGTACGAAATGTGTTAATATGTACGTCTAGTAATCAAAATGTATTTGACTACTTACCTTGAGTTAAATACTGTATTTATGTTTATATTCCACATTTATTTTCCTTCACACCAAGAGCCTGGAAACAGGAGACGTTGGCTATTATTAGCACAGTGTTATTCATGTGACTCTAAGCCTCTTTCATATCAAGGCAAAGTTTTCAGATGGAAATACTGCTAAAGTATGAAGTGCTGTTTGGCAAAACTAATGCTGCTTTTAGCTTGAAGGGGAAAAATCAACATGGATTTAAAAATATCAAAGAACCACATCAAAGGACTTACCCTTTGAATGGATAAAATGAAATTGAGCTGTGTTCACACGCATCCATGGCTGCTAAAAGGCACATGGAATAAATCACCATTCCCTTTGGTATAAGTGTGGGGGAATAATAGTTTAATTTAGTGGTAATCGGAATATACAGCAGATGGTGTATATTTTTCAAGGACTTTTGCACCAAGTGACTGCTGAATGGAATTGACTGACGGTATGGTATGCTGGCAGACCCTGACCTTCACTAATGTTTTCCTGTGGATAATGAAACAGGATTTAAGGACATTGGAATTGCTCTAAAAGGAATAAAATACATCCACTACAGGGCTACGAGCATAACATTTTAGAGCATTCCATTACAAGAGCTGGTGCCCATTAATCATCTTCAGTTCTGTCACCTACGCATGACTCAGATCTACAAAACTCAATTAATCCTCCAACTGCAGTGACTTCTGACAGCTCCTCACCACATTCCACACATAGTTACCTCCACTCCAGCGCCAAGGCTTCTGTTGGCATTACCCAGACTGATTCCCCCTCCTCCCTTCCTAACTTCATAGTTTCTCAGTGTGGCCAATATTCTCTTCATGTTGGAAAGACTTATTTTTAAAAGGAGACAGAAAAATGTTGTCTTTAATTTATCACAGCAAAAAGGCGTTATAACATCTGGAGATCCAATTCAGCACAGCATCAATTACATGCCCTGCAAGAACTTTGCAAACCCATCGATTGTTTGTCTAAGTGTGTTTCTTTTAGCAAAGCACATTAAAGATGTAGCTTTCTGAAGGAGAGTCAATGGTCATTCCTGAATGTGTTATTTTAGTACATCTTGGAAATGTGGAACTGGGTGGTCAGCGGAGTTAGAACACCATCCATCCACCCACCCCCCATCCCCTCCCCCCCGCACACCCACACATACACTCCATTGGGATCTCCGTTCCAAACAAGGCCACCCACACAGCTGGTGTGAAACCTTCCTCTCACTCCCTGACATCTGCTGAAAATGGAAAGATGGAAAGTGAAATGACTTTGGTCCACTTTCCAAATAGTCAAGCTTATGCACCACAAAACTGGCCCAAATCCAAGATTTACTGTCACCACTCCAGCAAGCTTTTAGCAGGAAGATATGGGAAATGGAAATGTTACTTTGATTACAGTGGGTGGGGGGGGGGGGGGATGAAGGTCTTTTGTTTCATATGACTCACTCTCTTCCAGATCTGGATAAAAGCACTTGTCCTTTGATGTACATATGATGTGCAGTCAAATTTAGATGTTATAATACAAGCTCTTCAAAATGCAATTCACATACAATATATACTTCCTCTAAGACCCAAACAGAAACGTTGAGATCAAGAGACTGCACCAATGAGACTAAGTTGTACTTATTACTGGAGGACACCATACTTCAAATGTGTTGATACCGTGGCTATATAGTGGCTGTCTTACAGTGGTGGAGGATGTAGCAATGACATTACAGCCAAGACCATGAGGTCACAAAGCTATTTATAAGTGTAGAGGAACTCTGAAGTTACGCAGGATTGTGTTGAACCACAGAATGAAAGAGCATTGTACAAAATTATATCCAGGTCCATCCTATAACACCCCCACCCCCCCCCCCCCCCTTCTTCCGTACTATTTAAAAGTATTGTGTGAAAATTGCAATGTTTCTTAACAGATTTGGTAACACATGGAAATCCGATACACAACATAGCATTTTGCACCTCTTTTGCAGGACTGTCCTATGGCATGTTCTGGCTACATGATATTAAAATAGAGCTGTGCTTTGAGACAGACAGTTATATGATGAAGGCTTTGAAAGTTCAAGTGAAGTTTTGTCCCCATGTGGTTGTATTGCAATTTAAATGATACATATTTCTTTTAAGAACTGCATGAAAACCAGCAAAAAATTAACATGAATTCAACAATTTGCCACAATTTCTTCAATTTAGAACCATGCAGCACACAGGCAGCCCCCGAATCTCAGCCAAAAAAGCTTTATACAGTATTATAGATATCATTACTCAACAACCTTCAGAACTGCTCCAGCTATTAGTGTTCAACATACTTGCGTAGATGTAGAGGGTAAACATTTGCTAATATCAATCTTATTGGATTTCATATGGAGATTGGATTCTGATGCTTTCGCATCCTTTACAATCCTACTTGACTGGACTTTGAAGATCCCAAAGCTAAAACACTCCCTAGAAAAAAATCATCTAATAATCCGTTATAAAACATGGACTGAAAAAACATCAGCCGACTGCTCTATGCTGTACTGGTGCCTGTCAGAGACTTAAATATCAAATGACAGGAGCTGGTACAGATGGATAACTACCATTTACCACAAACTCATCAAATTATGACTTCAATTACGTTTCAGATGTTCAAATATGTCTGTGTGGTTCATTCACTTATCAGTAATAATATGTTTTATAACTGGAACCACCTGTACAAATAAAGCAACGTAATAACTTTCAATTAGCCATTTAAGTCATCAGCCAATAAATAAAAGAATGTTTTGAACTTCTTGCTCATGCTGTCTCACCGCAGTTGCTTGCTAATAATGGGGCTGTATTACCACTCGGCAATGGAAAAAAAATCCCATACTTTTACTCTGACAAGGGAGTTTGATCAGCATGGAACATGTGGAAAGAATGATCGTCCTATGTGATAGTCGACTTGCGCTTCTATCAATTACATTTAATGAATTTTAATTGACGGTGGTCCATTTAGAAACAGTTTGCGATCATACACGAGTTTTCAAATCACGTCAATCACTGCTGTCTCATGACAAAACTGTGAGCCTCAGAGTAGCATCCATTGAACATGAGCATTTGTAGTTAGTGTGAGGGTGGGAGGGAGATGGAAGATTGCTATAGCAACGTCGCTCACATGGCTTGGAATCACTTGGAACCAACCGAATGCTGTTGATTCACGGACCAGCCTTTTGTGGCGTTGAACAGAATTAGTAAGATAAAACTGAGGAGGAGTATGGAAAATATTCCATACTGACTTAATTGCCAACATGATCCACACTCAATTTTTTTGTTTGAGCGGGGTTATATTTCACAGGATATTTCCCTTCCTGCAGAGTCATTCGCTACGGTTCCTGTTTCATGACCATTGATGTGCCAAACCGTAAGCACTTCCAGGTTGTGCCGGGGTGATTCATTGGTGCCGTGGGTTGAACTGAAAATGCTGTGATTTGGGANGGGGATAAAAACACTTTTTTTTACTATATCCTACTCTTTGTTCCAAGAAAAGCACAAATTATCGCACATTAACAAAAGACTTCTTTGTGGTCAGTGTGGCAAGCTCAGGCTTGAAGCTGACATCTGGAACAGAGAACTGCTTCCTTGGCCTTGTAGCAGAATGCAGGGTCCCATTCTTAGAAACATTGCAATTACCCAGGGTGACGAGAAGTGCCAAGAGTGCTCTGTCAATGCAAATTGTACCCCCCAGCCTCAGAACAAGACCTGGACTAATACACCAGGCAATACATCTTAGGACTATATCCCATAATTTTTTCTGAGCAGCTAAGTAGTTTAATTCAGAATAAATAAACAACAGATGTAAAAGTTGATGTAAAGATTATATTTACTGGAACTTCTGAACACTTTTTTTTCAAGGTTTGTATGTATGTATGAGAATTCTTGGCGAGTCTTCATCTGGTAGATTTTTGTCCAGGATATTAAAACTGAATTACATCTCAGTCCAAGTCAAAATGTAATACATTTCTGTTTCTGTGGTTTATGCACAGCAGGTGTTCAAAAAATGGTCAAGCCTTGATGGAGAGAGGGGCTAGGGTAGGAGGGAATTTGTTAGTAATAAGAAATCTATGCAAAGGGATAAAGACCATAGCACAAGACACAAGAGACTGAAAAGAGGAGAGAGTCTGAGATAAGTTAAGAAGTAGTGGTTAAGTGATACTAAACTTAGGTTTAAAAACCTTAGGAGGAAAGATAGGTTTCCTGAGGGAGATAATGATCTCCATGATCTTGAGGTCCTGGGAAAGAATGTGTCAGAGTAATAATAATCTTTGTATTTGATATAGTGTCTTATCACATCATCAAAATGTCTTATAGTACTTCACAGGATTTATTGTATTGTTTAGGGACCATCTATTTTCTAGCTGAATGCAACAACCAATTTACGCACAGCAATGTCCAACAAACAGCCATGAAGTGAATAACCAACATTATCTGGGGGATAATATTATCTGTTGGCTAGGACACTGGGAGAAACTCCCGTTGCTTTTCAAATAATGTCACAGGATCTTTAACATCCAGAACTGAGAAAGAACGAGGGGAACCAATAAAGAATAAAGAAAGGGGTGCCTGAGGGGAAGAGGGAGATGGGAGATATATCTAAAAACTGGCACCTTGTTTGGGAGGGGGGGGTGGGGTGGGAGCATGTTCAATCCCTGGAATTGCGGGACTGGAAGTAGTTATTTGTCTAATATCCCAATGTCTAGTGAAAGATGTGTTAGATCTTTGTTCACCTCATGGAGACGGAAGGGAGAAACCAATTCCTGAAGGCTTAATAGAAAAGATATTTGGTCTAATTGATTCCATATGTGGATTCCTAGCATCCAGTAGGGAATTCATATGTGAATCCTGGCAATGTAGTGAAGAATACACATGGTCTTAGGTGGTCCAGTGGAGGGGGAAGGAGATAGGGGTATATGTGTACAGTCCTGACATAAAGACAGTGACATGTGGGTAATCAAAAGGGACTGTTAATCCTGGTAGATTAGGAATGCTCCCTGCTTTGGAAAGAAGCCTCAGGATCTCTGAAACGGAGAGTCCAGAATTCCAGTCCTCAGTCTGCAGCATTCACTGAGATCCATGATTGAAGGTCTGCCGAAGATACGAACGGCATATGTTTCTCCAAACACTTTCAACAGGACGAAAAAAAGTTCTGTCCAAAGCATGGATCCACAAACAGTCTCACATTACAAATGAGTGCAAATTAAAGACATTTAAAAAAAACTCGTGGATGAAGTAACTCCAATAAATGATAACAGGATGCACTATAAAACATAATGATTCCATGATACTTGAGGGTGTATTTCTATTTATTAATGGTATCTATACAGGATATCCCAGTTAAGTGTGAAAGCTTACTTACAAGAGAACCTTGCCAAAACAAGCACTTAAACAGATTTTTTCCTGTTCAACAGAGAAATGTGTAAAAGTTTCATTTAAATTTGTTTCAGCAAAGTTATAATAGGGTTTATGGAGTGTATTTTTAAGATCTTTTTAATAATGTATTAAACAATGCTAATACACTTAAAGTAGTAGAGGACTGAATTTCATGACTTCAATCCACAACTGTTTGTGGGACATTGCTGTGCGCAATTGGCTGCCATGTTTCACCTACAAAATATACTGTCAATTCACTTTACAGTATATTCTGTGAAGCGCTTTGAGACGTCTATAAGATGTGATGAGGCGCTGTACAAATACAAGGATCATTATTATTATTAAGGCAGAATTTAGAGTGTTAAAACATAGCGAAAAGCCACTTTTATTAAAACTATCACATTACATTAAATTAATCACACTCTTAATGCATTAGGTTAGCAACTGAAACATAGAATTACAAATCTGTACAACACTAAACCTGACCATTCCGTCAAACTAGTCCTTGTCAGTGGTTATACTCTATAGCAGTGATGGACATTCTTTTTGGTCGGCCAACAAAACAAATTTTCTTGATTGAATATTTCATGGAAACTGGAACACTTGAACACTGATTGTAACACGGACTTCCTAGACTAGGGCGAATGTTGGGGGGTGGGGGGCACTTCTTGACGGCCCCAGGGACCATAGTTTGCCCAGCACTCTCTCTCACCCATCCAAATCCCCTCTCTCTAGCCTCCCCCCATTTCACTTTTATTCGCTTCTCCCTTATATATAAGTCGAGTTTCCTCTGAAATCCATTGATGCATCAAAAGTGGGTTTTAACACAGTCGGAGGCTGCTTTTTAACTGTTTATGAAACAGACCAATGAGATAAGTGATGAACTTGGGCAGCTGGTTGTGTATTAATGCCATTGATGTACTGTGTTCAATTCTATTAATTCAGCATGGAAACCGACAGACAGTGTAGTGAAAGATTGTACACCCACAGCAAGTTGGGAGGTCCAGACTAATTCAGGTAAGTGGTGTTTGAATGAATGGCTTCTGAGTGTGCCACCAGCATACACTCCCTCCATTATTTAGCCATGTTATTGAGCCAGTAGTGTCTCCTGTCACTTGGGTGTTTGCTTTGGTTGCTGACATTGTACAGAGGGGAAAAAGAGAACAAAGCAAGAAGCAGGAGACTCTAGAGGAGAGAGATTGTCTTTTCCAGAAAATATGTAAATGCCAAGAACTAACTAGTTGCCACTGAGGCATTGAGGCATAAGTGTTTATTTATTTATTTGTCACAGAAGTGGTGGGCAGACTTACATATGGCCTTTGTTAAAGTTGAAGGAAACTCCAATGGAATATACCTTTTGTTCTAAAGATTCCCCTAGATACTTAGAAGAAATAAATGTTATAAAACACTGGACCCGACATACAGCGAGATAGCCTCTATTTCTTCATTGCTTGGTGTCTACCTCCTCCCTATCCTTTCTGAATGAATGTGTCCTAACTTCAACAACAATAACAACAACTTGCATTTCTAAAGCACCCCTCATGCAGGATGGCGTCCCAGAGCTCTTAACAGTGACGGAGCACGACTCCGAACCGGGTGAAGGGTGAGGTGACCATAGGAATAGGAAGGTCTTCAGGCACAACCTGAAAATGAGGAAGGAAAGGGTAAGGCGGAGGGATATAGGAAGAATGTTCCAGAGTTTCGGGGCATAATGGCTGAACCTCAACTATCCTTCCTGATAACCAGGGCCAATAGAAAAGTACAGCCGCACTTTTTGTGTGGAACCCACTACAAACGCCTCCCTCCGCTACAACCCTGTACACACAGCATGCTAAGCCCCCAGCTGTTTGCACAACGCTGCTACTGTGGGCGGAGCAGCTCCTGTCGGGTGTGTGTGGTGCAGGAAGTGTTGTGATGGTGGAAATGGCATGAAGGTGAAATCAGCTTCGCTCGTGAGTGACCTACAATAGAAATAGCAGCTGCGTCACACTACTGCCGTCTGTTTTCTCGACACCCAGCCTAAGCTGAGCTCCTGCGACAAATTCTTGGTAACTGCTGTACTATTTAAATTTTTTGCATTTTAAACATAACCACATTTTCAGGAAACACAGGGTGACTAAAAAGTCATGATATTATCTAAAACAAAACAAAAATATTATCATTTCTTTAAGACTTATTAGACAATGTAACGGTATCCACAACTTTTTGGTCACCCTGTATATGCCTATCGCTTTAATCTGGGTTGTTTCACAAAATGCATCTCTCAATAGCACCGATCAAATTTCTCCGCAGCTTTCATCAAACGTACCGCAATTTTGGACAAATATTTCTGCAATTTTCTTTTAGCCCAGCTGATAACCCATTCCAGCTGCTGATTACCCTCTATGTAATAAAATACTTCCTGGTGTCCTCAAATTGCTCTTCACAGCCCTTATTGATGCCCACTCGTCCAGACACCTTGGCATATCTGAAAGTAACTACAAATGCTTAGATACACAGAATGAAAAGAGCAGGAAAAGGCCCAGAGCCCCAGCACTACCACACAGTAGAATTAGCCTTTCATAACATGATAGAATTTAGTATAAGTTAGAGAGCGATGTAGTCAAATCCGAAGCAAGGGCCTTAAATTTAAATAAAGCTAACTTTGCAGGTATGAGGGAAGAATTAGCTAAAATAGACTGGGGATTAGATTAGTAAATTTCCCGCGGGTGGAGCTGGAGGGCGCCATCTTTATCCGACGCTCAATACCGTCCGCCCGGAAACTGCTGTCCGGGATTGCAGCGGCCGCTCAGCCCGAGCTGTGCAGTCACTGTCACTGTCCACTGTCACGGGATAATTCCTGGAAAAATCACTCTCCTGCAATTTCATACCCACACCGACCTTAATTTAACATAAGTGCTGCACGGTTACTGCCTCTTGACCCTTTTTCATTGCTGAAATATATTTATTTTTTTAAATCATCCACAACCCCTCCAAAATAATAACAATCCCTCCAAGACCCAAAACAATAATGAAATCGGTCATTTTCAATCCACGACTGTTTGTGGGACATTGCTGTGCGCAATTGGCTGCCGCGTTCGCCCACAAATATACAGTCAATTCACTTTACAGTGTGTTCTGTGAAGCGCTTTGGGACGTCCTCCTGACGTGAAAAGCGCTATATCAAATGCAAGGATTATTATTATTATTATTATTAATGGATATGACAATAGAGCAACAATGGCAAACGTTTAAAGATGTAGTGCATAATTCTCAGCACTCACATATTCCCTTGAGGAATAAGAGTACCACAGGGAAAGCAGTTCATCCGTGGCTAACTAGAGCAGTTAGAGAAAGTATAAAACTAAAAGAAAAGACCCATAAAACTGCCAAAAAGAGTAGCAAACCTGAGGACTGGGAGTGTTTTAGGAACCAACAAAGGAAAATTAATAGCTCATTAAGAGTGAGAAAATGGATTATGAGGGCAAGCTAGCTAGGAACATTAAGACAGATTGTAAGAGTTTTTATAAATACATTAAGAAGAATAGGCTAGCAAAAGTAAATGTGGGTCCATTACAGGCAGAGACAGGAGGAATTATAATGGGGATAAGGCAGAGTCCCTAAATAAATACTTTGCTTCTGTCTTCATATTAGAAGACACAAGAAGTTTACCAGAAATAGAGATGAACCAAGGGGCTAATGACAGGGAGCAACTTAGGGAAATTTACATTAGCAAAGAATTGGTGCTAGGGAAATTGTTGGCATTAAAAAGTGACAAGTCCCCTGGACCTGATGGTTTGCATCCTAGGGTTTTAAAAGAGGTAGCTCATGAGATAGTGGAGGCCTTGTGTCTGATCTTCCAAAATTCTTTGGATTCTGGAACGGTTCCCATTGATTGGAAGATCACAAACGTCACACCACTATTTAAGAAGGGTGGGAGAGAAAAGATGGGGAACTATAGACCAGTTAGTCTGACATCGGTGGTAGGGAAAATTCTAGAATCCTTAATTAAGGATGTCGTAGTGGGATACTTAGAGGATCACAATATGATTAGACAGAGTCAACATGGCTTTACAAAAGGGAAGTCATGCTTAACAAATCTTTTAGATTTTTTTGAGGACATATCAAGTAGATTAGATAGGGGGGAATCAGTGGATGTAGTGTATTTAGATTTCCAAAAGGCATTCGATAAGGTGCCGCATAAAAGGTTGATCCACAAGATTAGGGCCCATGGAATTAAGGGGAATATATTAGCATGGATTGAAGAATGGCTAACGGGAAGAAAACAAAGAGTAGGGATAAACGGGTCCTTCTCAGATTGGTGGGATGTGACTAGTGGAGTGCCACAAGGATCAGTGCTTGGGCCTCAACTATTTACAATCTACATCAACAATCTTGATGAACTTAATTTATCCAAATTCGCGGATGACACTAAACTAGGAGGGAGAGTAAACACCAAGGAAGACATTAAAAAAATGCAACGAGATATAGATAGGCTAGGGGAGTGGGCAAATAGGTGGCAGATGAAGTATAATGTAGGGAAGTGTGAAGTCATCCACCTAGGTGGCAAAAACAGTAGAGCAGATTATTTTTTAGAAGGGGAGAGACTAGATAGTGTTAGCGTTCAGAGGGACTTGGGTGTCCTTGTACACCAGTCACAAAAAGTTAGTTTGCAGGTACAGCAAGCAATTAGGAAGGCTAACGGTATGTTGGCATTTGTTACAAAAGGGTTAGAATATAAGAGTAGGGAAGTCTTGCTGCAACTGTATAGGGCCCTGGTGAGACCACACCTAGAGTATTGTGTGCAGTTTTGGTTTCCTTATTTAAGAAAGGATGTACTCGTCTTGGAAGAGGTACAATGTAGATTCACTAGGTTGGTACCTGGGATGAGGGGGGTGAGTTATGAGGATAGGTTGAGCAATTTAGACCTATATTCTCTAGAATATAGAAGAATGAGAGATGATCTTATAGAAACCTATAAGATTATAAAGGGGCATGACAGAATACATAGTGGGAGACTTTTTTCCCCTGGTTAGAGAGAAACTATAACCAGGGGTCACAGTTTTAAAATTAGGGGTAAGCCCTTTCGCACTGAGTTGAGGAAAAACTTCTTCACTCAGAGGGTAGTGAATTTATGGAATTCTTTACTCCAAAGGGCTGTAGGTGCTCAGTCCTTGAACATATTCAAGACTGAGATTGATAGATTTCTTGTGGATAAAGGGATTAAGGGATATGGGGATAAGGTGGGTAGGTGGAGTCAGAATAGATCAGCCATGATCTTATTCAATGGCGGGGCAGGCTCGAGGGGCCGAATGGCCTACTCCTGCTCCTAATTCTTATGTTCTTATGTTCTATGTTCTTTTCTTTACACTTTTCTTGCCACTGATTGCAGATATGTGTTGAATAGGCTGGTCTCAGTCACAATGCTGTTTTCACTCACTTGGGTCAGGGATATAAAACTCGGCCAGTAGCCACACTCTTAATTGCTTTCCAGTGACCTCTGCTGGAAAGTGTGGATACTGGATGAAAGCAGTATCAGGCTTGGTTGTGATGCCCTCCACATTGATGAGCCTGTTGACCTCAGTAACTAAACTCATACATGAATAATGGTCACTTGATTAAGGAAGGAGCAGACTTGATTAAGGAAGGAGCAGAAGGAACCATACACCCCTGGTTAGAGTCAGCTTCTTCTGCAGACGAGGAGGGGAACAAACGGGGAGAAAACTTGGAAGGTAGAACATAGTAAATGGAAAAATATTCCTGATCCAATCTTTCTGAATGATAGGTCGGTTAACATTTACATAGCAAAAACCTGATAGCTCTCAGCAAGTAAACCAATCAAGGAGCTCAGATCAGCATCATACACCTGACATGACTCTTGTGATTTGTATTGGTTATCTGATGCTTTGATTGGATAAGAGGAACTTTGAGCTCACAACAGTCGAGGTTGACGTTCCAAAGCAATGCTGGGAGTGTGCAACATTGTTGAAAGTGTTGGCCTTCGGATGGAATATTAAACAGAGTTCCCATCTGCCTTGTTCAGGTAGATGTCCCATGCAATTAGTTAAAAAGAGTAGAGTTTCTTCCAGTGTCCTGGTCAACAATTCCCCAATAAATATATTTCACACAGACAATACACAGTCAGACCACTTTACAGAACTGTGAAGCTTTGAGTGTCTTGGTGAAGTGATAAAACACTGTACAAGTGCAAGAATTATTATCATTATTACAAAATTGATCATTCACTCACGACTGTTTGTGGGACATTTCTGTGTGCAAATTCACACGCAGAAATGTCCCATAAATAGCTATGAGTTTATGGGACATGAGTCACTATGCCACCTTCGCCTACAAAACACATGATCAAACTCTTTATAACAAATCACGGAAAATGTCCTCTGATGGCATGTACCAAATGCAAGAATTATTATAATTATTATTCATCCAAACCAATCTTGCGATCTTGTGAATTACCTGTGAACCATTTTGAGGCATTTAATGTTTTAGGTGTTTTATCAAACACAAAGATTATTATTCCGGTGGTGACATTCCGATTGTTGGTACATTTACCAACCTTGGTGGTTCAATCATTTTTCCTGAGAGAGTTTAATAAAGTTACGTAGAATCTGAGAATCAAGCTTAGAAAGCACAAGCCCTGCTTTGATACAGGGAGTTACAAAAAACAACTTACTTTCCTGATTAAAGTAATTTTACAGCATCATAACAGTATTAAAATATTTATTTTATCTGATCTCTTCTTGAACCTCAATATGACATATCTCTGTTAAATTCTCGTGAACCTACAGTAACAAATGTATTACTGTATATATGCTTGCTATTTCCGTATATGTGCCCTTGAAAACCCAACTTTGATGCTTGAATGACNTTTTTTTTAAATCACATGCAATCTGCTAAACTACCACCAGATGGTAGAATAGGGCAACCAATATTTTCATTGCCTGTCTTATGCTGGCAGTACAGAAGGGGCCCATGCTATCCTGTCTATGTGTGTTGAACACAAGCACATAGAATTGCTCAATTTCCCCTCTACAGATACACACGATCATCACCCATAAGTATAAGATGAATAAAGCAGGAATGAATGCAGTGGTTACACTTCTAATAATACTTCTGCGGTGGGGGGGGCAAGTTTCAATTTATTTGAAGTTGGGTTTGAAACAAAAAAGACTTTTCAAATAAAAGTTGCAGGATGGGAATCGGGCAAATTTAGAAAGTTTAGAAATGAAGACATTCTCTAACATTGCTCTCCAGTCAGGTTGCTGAGCTGTGCTGTGCAGGGTTCTACCTATGTTATAGCACGAAAAGTAGAGGGAAGTGCATATTGAGGCTGACATTGAAGCCGGCTGATTTCAGCCAGTCTGGTTATTTCCTCTTGAGTACTGGACAAACCTCTGTGTTATCTTTATTAGTATCCCCCAGTTGTGTGTGTGTGTGTGTGTGTGTGTGTGTGTGGTAGTCTACATTGTTTTGGAACAGAAACTGGGGGCATAAAGGAGTTGGCCCAAGGGTGTAAAACTGGCTGGAGTTTTTCATTTCCCACTGAAATCAGTTTCCAGTTTGACAAAGGAACTAGCAAACATTAAGCAGTTGTCGATACTGTGACCTGAGAGTTGTTTCCCATTTCCTGATTCCTGAACCAGGGGAACAGTTCAAATGAGTTAAGAAACACAGCAGAAATTCAACAGCCTAGTACACTGGGAGAAGATAAGCAAGAAAGGTATTGTCAATGGAGCCACTTTAAATAGATTAAGGTAATGAAGGGGAAAAGGATATTGACTGGCTATTTGGCATCGGATTAAGCAGAAGATGAAAGGAGCTACTTTGGATTTTTAGGGAAGCCTGGGGAAATGATAAAACTCTCCATCTGGCCGGGGTTACCTTTGCCTGTACAACCCATAGTTAAAATGATTTTTCAGGAATATTACAATTTCTTTCATCAATGAAGCGTTGTCTTCTGTATAATGGTACAGATTCCCAGATATCTCAATGTGATGATTGAGGGAATTTCAGACGTGCCTACAAGCTTGTAATGGTCCATTAATGCCAGAATGCTGCTTAGTTCATAGACATTCTGTAAGGTATTAGGTGATTTTTCAATGACGTTGACATTTTCATAGAATCATACAGCACAAAAAGAGGCCATTCGGTCCATTGAGTCTGTGCCGGCTCTTTGAAAAGAGCAATGCAATGTCAATCCCACTCCCCTGCCCTTTCCCCATAACCCTGCAAACCCATTCTCCTCAAATACCCGTCCACCGCGTTTTTAAAAGTTGTTATTCGAATCGGCCTCCACCACCCTTTCAGGCCATGCATTCCAGATTCGAACAACTCGCTGCGTAAAAAAAATTCTTCTCACCTCCCCGCTGCTTCTTTTAGAAACTATTTTAAATCTGTGACCTCGAGTCACCGACACACCCACCAGTGGAATCAGTTTTTCCCTTTCTAACCTATCAAATCCCCTCATGATTTTGAAAACCTCTATTAGGTCTCCTCGTAACCTTCTTTGCTCCAATGAGAATAATTGTAGCCTCTCCAGCCTTTCATCATAATCAAGGTCCCTCATTCCTGGTACCATCCTTGTAAACCTCCTTTGCACCCTTTCTAATGCCTTAACATCCTTCCTATAGTGTGGTGCCGAGAACTGGGCGCAGTATTCTAACTGAGGTCTAACCAGTGTTTTATATAGGTTAATCATAACCTCCTGACTCTTGTACTCTATACCCCTATTTATAAAGCCTAGTATCCCATATGCCCTTTTTACAGCTTTATCTACCTATCCTGCCACCTTCAAGGATTCATTTATCGGAATCCCCAGGTCTCTCTGTTTCTTCACCCCCCTTGAGATTGTATTACCAGCCTATATTGCCTCCCTTCATTCTTTCTTCCAAAATGCATCACCTCGCATTTCTCCACATTGAAATTCATCTGCCATGTGTCTGCCCATTTTATCATTCTGTCTATGTCTTCCTGCAGTTGACTACTATCCTTCTCACTGTTTACTTCCCTACCTAATTTTGTGTCGTGCGCAAACTTGGAAATGGTACTTGCTATACCCAAGTCCAGATCATTTATATGTGTTAAGAAGAGCAGTGGTCCCAATACCGATCCCTGGGGGACACCACTGTACACTTCCCTCCAGTCAGAAAACCGACCGTTCACCACAACTCTCTGCTTCTGTCTCCCAGCCAGTTCTGGATCCATGCTGCCACTGTCCCTTTTATACAATGGGCTTCTATTTTTCTTACAAGTCTTTTATGTGGCACTTTGTCAAGTGCCTTTTGAAATTCCATAAAAACTACATTAACTGCACTACCTTTATCCACCCTCTCTGTTACCTCATCAAAAAATTCTTTTAGATTTGTTAGACAAGATTTGCCTTTAACAAATCCATGTTGGCTGTCCCTAATTAACCCATATTCTTCTAAGTGAAGATTTATTCTGTTCCGGATTATAGTCTCCAGGAGTTTCCCCACTAATGATGTTAGGCTGAGTGGCCTGTAGTTCCCAGGTTTGTCCTTCTGTCCCTTTGTGTACAGGGGAGTCATATTGGCCACTCTCCAGTCCTCTGGCACCACCCATGCGTCCAACAAAGATTGAAAAATTGTAGCCAAAGCCTCCACTATTTGTACCCTTGACTTCCATGGTAACCTTGGCTGCATCCCGACTGGACCGGACGACTTATGTACCTTGAGCCCAGTCAACTTTTTCAGTACTTCCTCTCTGTTTATACTTATCCTATTAATTTCCTCTACCCTCTCCTTCAATACTGCGGCATTTGGTGCATCCACTTCTTTAGTGAAGATAGATGCAAAGTAATCATTCAGTACATCAGCCATGCCCTCTGCCTCCACAATAAGATTTCCACCTTGTTCCTTAATTGGCCTTTGACGAACCTTTTTTTCTTGATAGGTTTGTAAAATATTTTAGGATTCCCTTTAATATTACCCACTAACCTTTTTTCGTATAATCATTTTGCCCCTCTTATTTCCTTTTTCAGTTCTCTTCTGTACTTCCTATATTCTGTTTGGTTGTCTTCTTTCAGCCACTTCACCCCACTCATTGGACTTCTCTCTCCTAATATTCCTTGCCCTCACTCCAACTCCTCTACTTTCCAAACCCTTCAGTGAACCTGCTTCCTGTGTTCTCTTGCTGTTGGCGGTGTCAGTGAAATTGCAAAATTGGCCACCTCATTTCATAGCATCAAGTACTAGTACATCATAAACATATCCTAGTTCTTCACATCAGTGGGATCTAAGGTTTACTGTTCACTCATGCCAGCGAATCTTAACTCATTATAATTCATGCTATAAGCACGGAACAAAATGTTCAGTGACATTAGTTAATCTTAACCTCCCCCCAAGTTAACACAACACTTTCAAGTGTGTTTCAGTTTATTCTCAGAGCGCTTCTTCTGTGAATCACACGAATAACCAGCTTTTACCCTGTTTCTCTGAAATAACCGCTCCTGAGTTTTTTTTCGACAGAGAAATTGCACTCATGTCAGGACAAGTTTTTCCTTAGCAATTCAGAACATGCAGATTTTTGACAATTCTTAAATTGAAATATGTTAATTTTGAAACTGACTTACACAGTTTTTAAAAGGGCCCACAGAAAAAAAAAACGCTTTAAGAATTAAGATTGCATTTAAAATATGCTCAAAATCTGCACACTCAAATGCTAAGGAAAAAGTCTAAGTCTAAACTTGGGTGGAATTTTATTTCTTGCATTTAATTTAACTCATTTGGGGAAATGATTGATCAGTCCTTCAGGTAGGGCTGTGAATTGGGAACATTGGTAACAATTTAATAAATAAAATATAGACTTGTCTGATAAAAAAGACTACATTTATTTTGTGTTTCTGGTGTCCTGAATATTACAGTATTAATAATAATAATCCTTGCATTTGATATAGTGCCCTATCACGTCTTCGAGATGTCTCAAAGTGCTTCACAGAATATACTGTAAAGTGAAATGACGATATATGTGGGCTAAATGAGGCAGCCAACTGAACCACAAACAGTCATGGACTGAGTGATCAAATTATTTAAATTTATTTTTGAAGGAATTATTACCACCGGAAAAGCAATCCGCCAATCGACTAACAACCGGGTTCTTACTTACTGCTAGGTAAACAGAGGCATTCTAAGTAAGGAAACTTGCCCAACGTTTCGCCCTGGAATTGAAACCAGGTCCTCTCGCTTGCAAGGCAAGTCTCTAACCACTGAGATACAGGACTCCATGCTGTTGCTGTCTCATTGCTGGTAGCTTAAATATAAGGTGAATGCCATTTCAGTCTCCTGTTGTCGTTGCAGGAGCAGAGTGGTTAGAAACAATGACAGGGAAGCCTGACTCTAAAGAGGAGACATGGTGGGGAGAGGCCATGTGGTGCGGGGATAAACTGAGTGATAGATTACTGTCTCTGTGCTTTAGATTGAGACTGAAGAGTAAGTGCAGGGGTCCTTCTGTCAGCTGCCTGAAGTCTCATAGTACCAAAGGAAAATTGTGACCTTTACGTTAACATATCCTCTCAATATTTGTAATTCAACAGAATGTTTAGGCCTGTTTAAATATATGTGTTTAAAATATAATTTCTTTTTAATCTGGTCTGTTTCTTCTCTTATCTGAATCAACCGTACAGCAATGGTACTGCTCAGTTTCCTTTCTCCCAGGGTATAATAAAGTTAATGCTATTTTCAATTTTCTGGCAGTAGAACTACAAATGCCCTAAAGTTACAAGGCTGATTTTTATTTATTCCCTTTCCATTTTTCCTTTCTCCTATCGTAACTGCTCATTTCCCCTCATTAAATAGTCTGCAGGAATCGAGCTACCTACAAGATCCATGAAACTTGATAATATTTCTATAGGGTTGACGATTTTTCTCCTCTTTGATTTTTCTTATTTATAATGCATGAGAGTTATACTGGACTTTTTTGACTTTTTTAACAGCTCGCCAGGGGGACGGGGATGTCTGGAATGGGGGGAGGAATGGGGCTTAGCTGAAAAGTTAAGTTGGGCGGTTTGCATTCATCGAGCTACAACTTTGATTTTTCTTTGTTGTGAAATTTCAACAGGGTTTGTGCTCCATGTAATATACTGTAGAGGGAATGTGTCAAATTGTCTAAGAGTGTTTCACAGGGCCATTTTGCCCTAGGCACGATCCCACCACTAGGTCATTAGGCAAATGACCAATTGGATGTATTCAATGGGATTGAATCAGCTAAGGTAATGTTTAGGCCTGATTACTTATCCCCCTTAAGAATACACTAGTTTGTTTGGTAAAACTAAATAAATGTGGGGGAAGGGGAAATTAAATTGTGTATGAATATGGGGGTAATTAAATGCATTTGTGATTCTGTGGAAAGAAAGCTGGGTCTGAGGGTGTTGTCAATTAATGTACGTTCAGAGTGATCCACTAAAGGAAATAAAATACAATAAGCAGATTGGGGCGTTGGTCTCTACTGGAACGCCAAACTCAAAGTGTACAAATGCTCCAGTCCTGTTAGCCAGGAAAACTCCTTTCCCCTTCCCTGCCTCCGTCCCTCCCTCCCTCAAGCAAGTTGGCTCATTTTTGCTTCGACCAGGGCATGGTTTGATGGACACTCTTCTCGCAAGTGGTTTTTATCTGGGTCTGAGTGACCACAAGAGGGCATCACAGCCCGTTTTTGGCCCAAATCCAGGCACACTCACCATCAGAAGCGGGGGGTCTTTGGATAGGAACCAGAGGTGATAACACTGTTTGATTTTTCTCCTCCCAATCCTGAGGCTAATTGTAGCTCTTTTACTGATACCTGTCTAAGATCAGCTATTTCAGCACAGCCTAGATTTGGAACCTGGCTGACCTTCTTGGCCTGTGTGCCTCAGGTACTCAAATGGATAAACTCACTCTGGGGTTACCCATTGAGTGCTTGAGGCACACAGACCAGGGGGAACTGTAAAACATTTATTCAAAAGAAAGCGAGGTAACTAGGTGCAGGGTTATTATTTTCCACATTGAAAGGCTGCGCTGTTTGTACAGCAATTCTTGGGTCATTTATTGAGTGTCAGAATATTTCAAAAAAAACTTTGTGAGCAAAACACGTGATTGGTAGAATGAAAGGTCATTTCCTGCTGTGCTGCTGAACTGTAAAAATAACAAGAAAGAACAGGTAAATCTTTTTATTATAGTGGGGGAGGTGGCTGGCAGAAGAGGTGGGGGCGGGGGATGTGTGGGGAGAAGAGTTGGGTGAGAGGATTCCTTGCAGGATTTATATTGGTATTTTGTTGTTAAATGGAAAGTTAAATTGTAGTGTGGCACATGTGTGTGTGAGTGTATCCATGTATGTGTGCAGTTGGGTATGTCTTTTTTTTCTGTGTATGCATGGCTATTTGTGGGACATTTCGCAAATTAGCTGCCGTGTTCACTCGCAAAACACACAGTTACTCCACCTTACAGTGTATCCTGTGAAGCACTTTGGGTCATCCTCTTGACATGAAAGGCCAAATGTAAGAATTATTATTATTATTAATATGCGTGTGTGTGCATGTGCATATATAGTACATGTGCTTGCCATTACACTTGACAATAATTACTATAAATTGCTTTAAGACATATCAACATATAAGGTGCCTGTTCAAGGGGACGTTAAAGATCCTCAACGCTATTTGAAAAGAGAAGGGAGTTTCTACCAGTTCCTGGCCAACAATCCCCCAAATAAAATTGGTCATTCACTCCATGGCTGTTTGTGGGACATTGCCACACGCAAATTGGTTGCAGCGTACACCTACAAAATACACAGTCACTATACATTGAAATAAATATAATACAATATACATTTATATAGGGCTTTTCATGTCAGGAAGACATTTCAAAGTGCTTTACATAGCTTTGAGTTGTCCTCCTGACTTAAAGACGCTCTATGAAATGCAAGGGTTATCAATATTTGTTATAAAAATGCAAGCTTTTCTATAAGTTAACCTATGTATGCATATGTGAAATTTCTCTTGCCATTAAGCATATTGTCTATGCCATTGTGTCTTTAGAACAGGTTTCATGTTTGGAAATGCCCATTGTCAAAAGTACCCACACTTAGCAGCAGGAGTTTATCACCCATGATTTTGGACATTAAAGCGTATGTGNAAAAAAAGGAGTGTGCTTAAAAAGAAGTTCACCCCTCTTCTTAAACCTCACAATAAAACCATGCACTGACTTTTTATTGCTTGTACCAATTGCCAGCTCTGACCGAAAAGCAGCTGCTGTTTAACTTCACTATTCACGCATTCCTGAAACTCTTAACCTGGGCAGAGGAATACGCTGGAATATGTTGCTACACTCTTGTAAATTCATGAGCTTGTGCTTGTCCCAATTTGGATTGGTGGGAGGTGGGGTGATAATTGAATAGCTGAGGTCTTGGATGAAGACAATTTGTCACCAGGATATTGCAATGGATGGCTGCCCTCTTGACAGAGAGGTCATGGCTTTATACAATAAGGTTAAGTTTAGACAAAAAGCTCTGGTCATACAGTAACCCCCACCCCCGTGCAGATAAATTCCTCCTAGGACATTTTTGCTGACATCAACATGCTTGTCAATATGTACAAATTGTTGTACAGTCCAAAGTAATCCATTGAACTGTCTTCAATCCCATCACTGCCTCATTCACTCATTCCCTCCCTACCTCTCCTGAGGACCCGAAACAGCTGAAAACTGAGGCCCACCAACAACTACTGACCTAAATCTAAAATGTGAGTTCTCGTTTCTGCACTTTATGGCTTCTCTGTGGCGGGGTGAGACATTGAGTGAAAAATTGGTTCAACTCCAAGGGCAATGAAAGATGTGCATATCCCTGGGATATGGTTGTTGTAAGGTTCCACTCCAGATGGCTGGGCCAGAGAGACAACCATGGTTTCCTTGCTTTTCCGCCTTCTACTTCATGATTATTTGCAGGACTGTGCAACAACCCTTTATATTTGCATCAATATGTTTTTATAATCATTGAGCAAATGCTTTATGCCCCCGGGATGCAATTTGCTGACACCTGTCAAAATAATTACTTTACTTTGTATAGCAGCTTAAAGAGGTATACCACTGAAAGCCCCTTTACTCACACCAAGATTACCCTGCTGGACAAATAATGTGATGGCTCCTCAATTCTTCACAATAAATTGCGATACCCTGACTCACTGTCATACCCCTGATCTGTGTGTTTCTGACTCAGGACAATCGCACAGCATAAAAAGGCAAGCCTTTGTACAGTACTGTATGAGCATTTCAACAAAATGTGGCCAGGTGAAGAGAAACGCAAGCCATTTTGACCCAGTAATGGATAACCAGTAGCTGATGTTAGGAAGTGTTTTGTGAACTTAAACAGACAGACTCTTGGCAAAAATGTATTTTCCCTACACCAGCAGCACTTACACAGAGGCTGCTAGTCAGCCCCAGCAATGCAGCAGTAAACACACAGGACTGATGCTTACTCCCGAACAGGGTGGAACCACCCATCCCCACAGTCATGTGCTGTTCCTCGAGACTTTCTAATTTGAAAATGTACAAGCGCTAGTGGTTTGATATAAGTGATGAGTTTTACTAAATCGTTTGTGACCACCTTGGATCAACTGGGATTCCAGATGCCCTCAGTTAGGAAGGAGATTAGATACCACGCTATTTCTTCTTCACGTATTGGTGAGGATACAGGTTGAGGACAGACTCCAGCAAGTATTTCTTCAGCTTGGAGGGTAATTGAAAGCTGGAACAGGTTATGAGAAAGGGAAGGTTGCTGCACTCATTTTAGAAACAGAGTGTCAGTGCCCTTCACAACCCTGAAATTGGGTCCTCTTGACCTTAAAGAATTACTGTCTTAAAGCATATTCTTTCCTCCACCCATTCTCACATTAGGCCTCTGGGGACTTATGCCACCAACCATCTCATTTCTGCTGGTGTCCAGGCCAACAATCCCCCACGTAAAATTAGTCATTCACTCTGCAGCTGTTCATGGGACCTTGCTGTGTGCAAATTGGCTGCATCATTTGGTTGCCTACACAGTCACTATATTGACAGCAATTCCCTATGAAGGGCTTTGAGATGCTTTGACATTAAAGGCATTGTATCAAATTTAAGAATTCTTATTTTTGCTATAGTTAGAAATGCAGCAGCTAAAGGTTAGCTTAGAGAATATAGGGGACCATATGGAAATATATAATATTTAAAATAGGATTCAAAAAAATAAACCTAGAGCAGTACTTTCAGATATGCAAAGGCAGTAGAACAAGAGGCCCCAGGTTCAGGGATCTAAAGGGCAATTTCAGGAGAGTCACCGGGATTTGCCCACAAAATATGCAGTCAATTCACTTTACAGTATATCCTGTGAAGCGCTTTGAGATGTCTCAAAGACCTGATAAGATGCTGTATCAAATGCAAGGATTATTGTTATTATTTCTTTACACAGAGGGTAATTAGCATCCAGAATAAGTTACTAGGAAAACATGGTTGAGGCTAGAACACTGGATTGCTTTAAGAAACAGCTTGTTCATCTTAAATAGAAAATGATAGCATAGATATTCTGGAAGGATCTTGTGATTCTGTGTGTAAAAAAATATAGACTGGACCAAGGATACAAGGCCTGAAATTTAACACAATCTTATCCTTAAGTTCAATGTCTTAAAATTAAAGGTAATGTGGAATTTTGTAAAAAAAATCAGTCTTGATTTGTCACTCTTTTTTAAAAAGTGCAGAAAACTGATTTCCAAATTAAGACTCAATTTGAGATCTTTCCAAAATCATGCAAATTTTTAGGCCACTGTGTTGAGGCTAAGACCATGAGACGTTTGTAGCCTTAGCAATCTCAATGGTTCAACACAACAAAGATGGTGTTTATTTGTAATTGAAATTATTGATCAGTCGATGCCTGTCCACCTCATCCCGTACTCTCACACATGTGATTCAGAATATGACTGCCAAGATAATTAATATCAGCATCGCACATATTTAAGTCACAAATAGACCTTCAGTTACCCCCTTTGCAGTGCTGACAGGCAAAGGGCTATTTTATGCAGTGGTGAAAGTTCATGAATGTTTATTTCCCAACAGTGCCGGTGAAACGGAAAGTGGTTGAGTGAATTCTAAGCTGCAGGTTGGGTGGCCGTGAGACTCAAATCTTGACCAAAAACTTTACAATTGGAGAAATAAATATATAAATACCTTCTTTACCATCTCCTTGTATTTAACCCTCCCTCCCCCCCTCTCCCCCTGGGCTATACGTTGCTCTCATTCTGCCAGAGTGGGCTTGGTATCAGGTGTCTACCTCAGATGCTCTTTAAGGAATAGCAGGGCATGGGGACCTTACCTCATCCCCTTTCCTCAGTACCTCACCTAACACTGGTGCTGTAGGAACCCTCAGCTCCTATTCTCACAGGTTTGACTGTTGGTTAGTGAGGTGGTGGATTTACTCTGAGTCCTTGGTTTCGAAGGCCGGAGGTCGAATCTGTGATTCAATGTCACTAACCTTGACATTGAGAATGGTGTCAGGGAGGGTGGGTAATACCTAATCAATACATTATGAATGTCTAAATCTATCACTGCTTGTTGGCTCCAAATGCTTGAATTATATTCCTGCAGGAGCCAGTATAACCCTTAGAACTAGCCTCAGCGTCCCTGGGCGAGGGAAGAGAAAAATCATCCAAGGAGCCAACTCTCGATTACTTCCCTGTATTGCCTGCTGCAAAGTGTAAATGTAGACAGAGGACAGGGTTGATCTTGGCTTTGAAGTCCCTGCTCCCTCCCCTCCCATCACTATGATACCGCATTCCCCCTCCCCACCCCTCCCCCTCCCGAGGGAGAGCGGGGTGAGGGAGGGTTAAATGCAAGGAGATAGTAAAGGTATTTATATATTTATTTCTCCAATTGCAACCCCACACGACCTGGTAAGCTATGGACAAATCTCCTGTCAATGCTCAATGTACAACTTGTAATGTGAAGAGTAGAAGAATATCTGCTTTGATAAAGTATGGGAAGGTTGTCATTGCATGTGAAACTGTAGCTCAACACGAGTTGCTGCCTTAAGGAGTGTGTGTGGGGGGGGGCGGTGGGGGGGGAGTGGGAGGGAGAAGAAAATTATTATAAATAAGCTGCGCAATTTAGTTTGGAAACTCGGAATTCACTACAGGAGCACACTTAAAAGTTTGTTCTAAAAGAGTCTCCTTGTAGAATAGAAGCTGTAACTAAAACCACAGTGTTGTGCTTTGGAATGTACACAAAGTTCAGTCAACAACTGGGCAGAAATCCTGGCTGCTGCCTTCAGGCGCAAACACTGCAATGCTTCCAGCTATTCATACAAAAAAGGATATGTATTGATATGGTTGGGTGAGTAGACAGAGTGCACTGAACAGAAACCTGGATTTGGGCATTGGTTCAGGACCCTTTTACTTTCTGTTTATTGATACAGCTGAAAAACGGTGGGGTTTATTTAGAAATGTGATTAATAAAACGACAGTTAATATATATTTTTTCGCTCCACAAATCTTTCAGTCACTCGACTTGAGATTCGCAAGTACATCATTACTGTGGGTGTATTTTCATTAGCGAGTGGCAGTTCTGCAGTGCAGATTTGACCTTCCAACTCCTTTCAAGATATAGAGCAGGGGAAAATCAGTACCATGTATTTGTCTACTCGGGCAATTTATTTTATTTTACTCAGGAAAATCCCCTCAGTGTCGGAGCATAAATAATGGACATTACACACAATGAACAAATGATGTATAGCAGTGAAAGGGGCTGGCGGAGGGGGGGGAACGACCCCAGACTGAAACTGGTTGAACTGGAGCTGCAGCATCTGAAAAAAACACTTCAGGAACTCGATCAGTGGGGCACCTAATGGCGCACAGGGCACAGTTGGGGAAGAGGAAGAGGCAATAAGGGAATCTTAAACGTATCTCTATAATGCAGTCCCACAAGGATGCCTGGCCTTTACACTTACTCCTTATACTTACAGTACGTCTGTGCAATGCTTTGAGATGTCCTCCCAATGTGAAATGCGCTCTATTAAATGTAAAGATTAGGATTGTTATGATATTCATTACATTTAATAGAATCCCCCAGCCCTGGTGTGCCCTGTTATTGCTACTGTGTTTGATTGACATATTTGCTCTATTTATTTCATTTGTGAAAATATTATAAACATAAAGTCACAAAAATAATAACTTCCTTTTTTGGGGGCTTTCGTGTACTTTACAGTCTTACTCTAAAGTCTGCTTAGCAATGCTGTGGTGATACATGGAGGTAATTGTGCTGCACTGTAACACACATGAAGGAGAAGGGAATATAGGGGTACAAGAGAGAGGATTAGGAGGGTGGAATCTCACGTGGAGTATAAACACCAGCATGGACTAGTTGGATCGAATGGCCTGATTGAGTGCTGTATCATTCTGCGTGACTCTATGAACCTGCGCTTGGTTGATTTGTTGTAATAAACAGCTAATAGATTTCATAGCTTGCCAGTCAATGGTCAAACTCCAACAATACCCCAAGTGCTCATTTGGACACCCTGCTTTCTCCCCCCCCCCCCCCCCCCCCCACACACACCCCACCAAGCCATGGCTCTTACAGGCCAGCACCTAAAAAGTTCCAGAATTAAATGAATGCCTCCCTGGGAAAAAGTGTGCAATCCATTCCAGACAACACTGAAATGCCTCAAAGTGCTTCATAGGGAATTGCTGTAAATGCTTCAAGAGACTACCTTGGATGAAGAGCGCTATATAAATGCAAGTTATTGTTCTTGTTGCTGTAAAGTATGGTGACTGTGCATTTGTATGCAAGTACCGTAGTCAATTTGTGCTCAGTAATGTGCCACAAACAGTTTCCTATCAGTGGTCAAGCTTTTTCTCATATCCTGTCTAGTAGTGTGAGAGATAAGCCTCTTCAATAAACCATGGATCAATTTTAATTCTAAAATCTCTCATTTCTAAATTCTCTCATCTGCTATCCCAATTCTGGATATCCTCTCTCCATGAGAGCAAATAGCAGAACAATGTGAGTGGCAAGTTGTCACTGCAACATTCACTTACCATACCAGGCTTTTACACTGGTGAGTGTCTGGATCCGGTCACGACTAGCTCTCACTGGGGACTCTTGGCCTTGATATTAAAGCTTGCCAGGGTCCTGTCAGGGACACTCTCAAATGGCAATATCTGCTGCTTAGTGCTACGCTAGTGACTCCAATATAGTGTGGGTTTTATCAGTGGTATGTGATTCAATCGCCCTGAGATCTGATATGCAGCCCCGAAACTGAGTTCTTAGTCTTTTTCAAGTAGACAAACCTTTTAAAGTATCTTTAGTATGTGCTGGCATGTATTGTGACATAAGGCTTGAAGTGGCTGTGTACATTGTCTGATTTACAAATCTGACACTCCTGGTATAATAGACAAAGGTCTCTATTGAAGAGTTAATTCCTGGCATAATTTTATGGTGATACCATTTGTCATGTATTAAAACATATCAGGCTAATCCTAAGGCCATTTGTGGAAAACAATTCCTTGGCCTTGGAGAGCACAGATTTTGACAGATAAGCAGCTTGATGTTGTGATGGGAGGACGGTAGGATGGGTATTCTGGAGAGAGGAGATCAAAAGGTCTAAAAGGCCTTCTTCATCCATACCAATCTTATGATCTTGTCATATTGTGAAATCAATCCTGGATGGAAAGTATTCAACAAACAAAATAAGTTAGAGGCCTTATAACCCTTTCTTACCTCGCCTCAAGGTAGAATGAAGGTCCAGGTCTAAAAGGAAGAAAGCACTTCCCAGGAGAGATGCACTGTCACCTCTTATTTTACATAATGGTATAATTTTACATAAGTAATGCAGTGCTGTGATTCAGAAGTCAGAAGAAGCTTATTTCAAAACACATTCTCATGTTGTTTCTTAAATAAGGAAAGGAATGTGTTTATGAATACTACAATTTTGACTCCACTGGCCATGAAAAGTAGAAAACAAATTTCCTGCCCCCGCAATAGGAACTCTCTGACCTTGTTCGTCAAACATTCACCAGAAGATAAAGTGTAAATAAAAAGATACAAGATGTACAGTTCTTTACTTAGTTCATCACTCGTACGGACCAAGCAAAGGAAGTCTTTGATCTTTGGATTAAGTCTTTAACAATGAATCTCTAGCGCATATGAGCTCTTCCTCTATAATAGAATAAACTAAATATCTTATTGTTCTGCAAGATGTGTCCTCTGTGTTTCCAGTGATTTGGCATCTTATAACTTGATTACTAAACTGTTACAATGGGCTCGGATTATACAATGATATGGAGGCTCTGTAAGTTCTGCAGGCCTTATCTGTCCTCATTGGTCTAATTTAGACACTGATAATTTTTTGTAGACAGGGCACAGAGCTTATTCCTAGAGAAATTGGATCCAAACCTTGATAAGGATCAATTAGATGAACGTGTGCTGTCATAGCTACATTCTGTTAAAGGCAGGAATGGTGTTGCAAGTCAAAGGACATCCTTTCCCACATTTACTAATCTTGCCTTCCTGTTTTCTGCCATAGTTATCACAACTGTTTGCTTTTGTGCTTTGAACTTATTGCTGGCTCAGCATTGTAATCAGTGATATGGCAAGATACTTCATTCTAAAATAAACAGCAAATATCATAAATATTTTGACAAGTCCCTAAGCATTAGAGTTTTGCAACACCAAATGTTTAGGTTAAATATCCTTGTGTTTGATGTAGTGAGTTTTATGTTGGCAGGACATATCAAATGCTTTACAGGATATGCTATAAAGTGCAGTAACTGTGTATTGTTGCAGCCAATTTGTGCACAACAATGTCCCACAAATAGCCACAAAATGAGTATTTTTGTGGGTGGGGAGGGAAGATTGTTAGCCAGGATACTGGGAGAAACACCCTTCTCTTTTTGAACTGTGTCATGTTATCTTTAACTCCACCTGAACAGACAGGTGGGACCTTAATTTCATGTGTCGTCTGAGTACCGCAATGGAGTCTTAGCCAAGGCTTGTGAATTTAAGTCCCTCTGTGGTGTTTGAATCCAAAGCCTTCTGACTCAGAGGCAAGAGTGCTACCAACTGACCCAGGTTATGATACCATAATGTAACGTATTCCAGCAAAGTGTCAACAGAGGAAGACCATGCAAAATCTAATAAGACCCAAATGAGTTGTAAAGTTTTTGTGCGCAATAGTTATCACTTATTTTCACAAGGCAGTGCAACAGATTAAGAATAAGTGTTCAGGCAATTTTAACACTAATAAAATTATAGCACTGTGTTACATGGATGGAAGATGAAAAACCAATTTATTCCATGTCAGTGAAATTTAATGATCAGTTGCACCAACATCCTGAAGTCAACCAACACGTATTGTTTTCTGTAACATTAGAATAACATTCTTTGCATTCAATATAGTGCCTTGTCACATTGAAACATCTCAAAGCGTTTCACAAAGGTTTCTGTAGTGACTGTAATTGTAAACAAACACAGCAGCTACAGCACACAGCAATGTTCCCTTAAACAGCCAGAAAGTGAATATTTCATTCTCGATGATTGTTGCCCAGGATACCAGAAGAAACGCCTTTCTTTTTTCAAATAGGGTGATAGGATCTTTAACGTGCACCTTAACAGGCAGATGAGATCTCAGTTTGTCATCTCATCCAAAGGGTGAAAATATAGCACTCTCCCAACACTACATTTGAGTATTACCCTAAAAAATAAGCTCAATGTCCTGACATGGGGCCTTAACCTACAATCTTATGACTCAGTGGTGAGAGTGACATCAGTCAGAGCTGCTTTGAGTTATATTAGTTGCACTGAGATTGCTTGAACTCCTGGGATAAAGTTATATTTTCCACGAGACAAATAATTTCCATTGACACAAACTGCGTTATCAAATGAAAAGCGTTTGCCAGACACAGCAAGGTTTGTCTTCCACTTCAAGAACAACTTATGCAACACCTGTCACATAGGAGAGTGTCGCCAAGCACTTTGCAGAGATGGAGTGGAAATCTGGAGTAGGTGTGAGATGGGGAGAGACTGGAGGTGGCAAGGAGACAGGCTTATATATGTGTTTGAAAGCAGAGAGAGAGGGAGTGAGTTGAAGGCATTTAGGGAGTGAGTTCCAGAGAATGGAGGCAACGTGGCTGAAAGCTCATCCACCAATGGTGGGGCGGAGGGAATGGAGAAGGCAAAGACAACAGAGTGAAGGGAGTGTGTGGGGGAGTAAGACCACAAGAAATCACGGAGATAGGGTGGAGCAAAGAAATGGATCTATTATTACTACAGATCTCAGACTCAATTCTTCAAGAAGGTTTTCTGTTCCTCCACTCGCTTGCTCGACAAAACCCTTTTCAAAACAAAGCAAGTGGGAAAGACGCTGAAATTTCATATCTTTGCAGAGCAGTATGTGTAAAGTTGCTATGTCTGCATTCCCACAGACCACTTATGCACTGGTCAGTTTCCCAAGCCTGACAACAGAAAGAAAGATAAGGTTCCTTGACAAAGATACGTCAGTTTTAAACTTGTAGCCTCTACACAGTCTAATCTTGATGCAGAAGGGAAATAAATAACCAGGATCTACGTTTTAACAAGAGGCAGTGATACAATCCTTCAAACTACCATTGCACGGAAGTCTGCCATAAAATGAAACACCAGCACATGACGAATAACTTCAAACCAGTAAAGATCAAAAGATTCTGCTTATCTAGACACAGAGACATTGTGTCTCAGACAGAAGAAGACATAAATTCACAGTTTGTTAGCACGATGAGGCTGATTATACCTGTCAGCAGTGTGTCTTTGACTTAATTTCATCAGATGGCAACCAGTGGGCAAAACATTTGTTTTTAAACATCCTTTTTTAAAATCTCTCCATCGTAACCTTACAAAAAACTAATCGTATTGTAGATAGGTTCGTTCACAAAACAGGCTGATAACCCTGACAGAACTTACCTTAATAAATTCTCCCACAGGTGGATTTCAATTTGTCCTGTCACCGTTTTTGACCGAGATCAGTGTTTAATGCTTGTATGTATTGCATCTACTTGGAGCTTTCACACAGCAATAATTTCAAAGAGTTTTATGAAAAGACGCTCGATTACCCTGATGTACAGGGTCTTAATTGCCAGCTGAGCTTTCAGACACCATGTTCCCAGCTCTCTGGAATTCCCTCCCAAATCCCTGCAGTTGAGTCCAGAACAGAATTTAAAAGGGAATTGGATAAGTACTCGCCCGCAAAATACACAGTCAATCTACTTTGCAGTATATCCTGTGAAGCGCTTCGAGACGTCTAATGACATGATGAGGTGCTATGTCAAATGCAAGGATTATTGTTATTATTATTACTTGAGGAAAAATTATATTGAACTAATATGGGGAAAGAGCAGAGTAGTGTGATTAGAATAGATAGCTTCATTGGAGGAGGTAGCACCAGCAAACATAAGATGGGTCAAATGAACTCCTTCTGTGTTGTAAACATTCTGCAATTCTATGATTTAGCGATCGGTGCATGACAGACTCCTGCATCTCAGCCATGCCTTCAAATCTATCTGCATATGGGACGTAATCATACCCTTTCTAACATATCCTCTCTGTACATGGCAAAACATGGCCAAAACATGATAGAAGTATGTTGAAGAGAAGGGTGCAGTTGTGATTTATTCAGGAGTTGTTTTTTGCCATTTTTTGTTACTTTGTCCTGGAGACATGGTGTTTCATGGCTGGAGAGTTTCATCTTGCTTCTCTTTATTTAGTTTGAACAGAGTGCTTCCTCCTGAGTAAACTTTAATTTTCGCTGCCATGGCTGCTCTTTCGTAGAGCCATGATTGTTTTGTGATGAATTTGAAGTCACTTCCAAATAAAATGTTTTGTGGGTAAGCCAGAGGCCTGTTATATCTCATGATCTTTTAATAAAATAGATAATATTTATATTTGGTATAGCACTTAAAATGTCACGAAGTTTCTGTAAAGGGAAATGTTTGTGTATTTGTAGGAGAATGCAGCAACCAATTTGTACATAGCAATGTCCCAACAAGCTGCCATGAAGCGAATGATCCATCTTTTTGTCCAGAATACTGGCCAAAACTCCTTTTTCTTTTCAAATAGTGTCGTGGGATCTTTACTATTCATCTGAATAGGCAGACAGGACCTTGGTTTAATATCTCCTCCAAAGCACAGCACATCTGACAATGCACGACTGCCCTAGCACTTCATTGGTGTGTCAGCCTAGACTATGAAAAGTCCTGAACCCAAAACTTTCTTAAGACCATTGTTTTAAACTTTAATATTGTGCAGAATTTATTTCTTAAATTCACTTTTAATTTGGAAGCTGGTTCTTAAAAAGATCTGCAAAAAAAATTAAAGTGGGATATGAATTTAAGAATTTTCTGAAATTCTACTCAATCCTAAATTTTTGGACATGTTTCAAGGCAAAAATCAGGAGGAATTTTTGGACTTCAGGCTTGTACCATAGGGGACTGGCACCTGTATAAATTACACAGCAGCAAAAGTCAGTGTTTCAAATGGTAGGAGGGGAATTAAAACAAAATGTGAGCATTGGATTTCTGCTTTACATTTGAAAAATGTTCTGGCATCCTTCAGGATCTCGCAGAGTAATGATTCCTTTGTTCTCTCACAACGCCAGGAACACATTGTACAAGGAAAGTGAAAATGAAGGGGGTGTAGAACGGGATAGATAACAAGGCCTCTGAGGCTGCTGGTGATCAGTGGATTTCTGTAGGGACTCACTGACAGTGATACAGAGCAGGTTCCGATCCCAGGCCAAGTCACTCATTAGCAGGGATATCACCTTGCCAAGCATCATGATATCCCTTTGGAAAAATCCTCCAAATCCTCGGGCTGTGTCAGAAGGGAATAATTCACTGGCCAGGCTTCAGGGTCAGTTCTCTGGAGCCCTGGAGTTGAAGTGATAATGTGACATTATCACTGCTTGTAAATGTGCTTTGTCAGTAGCCCCTGATTATCTGTCATTAAACACTGCTGTGAAGCTTCCTTCTTTGTCAGTCAGTTGCTCATAGCTCATTTTAATGTTTAAAGTTACAATTGGTGTAATTCCAAGCAAGAACTCATTACCCCAGTTAACCCAAGGTTGGTGGCGGTCAGTGATTATCTAACCTGTGGTTTAACCTTTGCTGTTTATAGTACAAGACGCTGATAATTTACCGATGATGGCTTTTACCACATAATTGTAGAGCATTTGTATACACAAGGGAGTTAGATCCCATTTTGGTGGAAACAAATTGGTTTGAGCTATCTTCATCCTGGGAGCTGAACATGACAGCCGTTCCGAATCAGACTGTTAAGAATATTTTGCAATCGAGTAAATTCAGCTACAAAATGTTTTGGACAAAAGCTGGTAGCTTGTTCGTGTTTGTTAATGTGCAGCTTGTATATGACTCAGAATGTCAGCTCTTGCTGTAAACTGGGTAAATTATATAGTAGAGCAAATATCTGAGAACAAGACATTCCATGTTGTCAATGGAGGAGTATTAATGCAGTACTACAAAGCAATGCTTTGTTTGTGAGAAAGTAAGGCCAAATCTTTGTATGACTTGTACACTCATGTTAATAGCTTCTTAACTATCTGTATGCTTTCTCACTCCAGTGCAAAATAGACTCTTGTCTTTTTTCCTGCCTCAGAAATTATACTTTACAGACTATTTTCAAGGGGGCAGTTTTATTTGGTGAACCAACTGAAACTCACCAGGAATGTAACCCATTAACACAGAGAATAAAGGTGAACATTGAGCCAAAGTTGGATTTAGGACATATTACCACTTTTAGTGATTTGAACATGTTTGTGTATTACATCTGCATCTTCGCAATCTATAGCACAGTGTATTAGTAGCAGAAACAACTAATTGATCTGTTGACCTGTAGGTGGAGGATATGTGGCATAGTTTTAACTTTCAGCTGCCCCATGCATAGAAAACATGTCTTGTGCATTTCAGAGATTGATCTGCATCCAATGTTCCTGAGGTCAAGCTTACAATTTGGGGGTTATATGGGGGAAACAGTAAGTATGAATTAACATTCGGCAAAGCAAATCGCGCGAGGTGAAGAGTTAAGGGGGTGTAAAAATCCTGTCCATTTGAGGTTATTTTTAGTTTATGGACCTGAAGCACAGACTGACAAGGGGATGCATGTGTTTTCCTGAAGTTGTATACTTCTGAAGTAAATTTAGCCCTGTTGTTGACAAATGTTAGATATGCATTTCTTTCGACAGCTAAGATGTAGGTCACACCTTGGTGGTGGGTGGGCGGCACAGAAATTCAAAGTAAAATTTTCCATTTCTTCCATCCAACTACAGCTATCAAGAGATCTAGGATTAATTAAGTACATGAGCCAAAGAGTGTCAGATGTATTTTGATGTAAATAGATGTAAGGGATCTGAAGCACAATGATGGGATTTGAAGCGCGATGATGGGATACATCGCGCGATGACGAGATTTGGATTTTCAGGCACAAAATGTCAAACTCCACAACCAATCATGAAGTAAGGAAACTCGCTTTACAGCAAGGCTTGTAATAATAATGATTGCAGTTCATTAACTCAAAAAATGTATGATGCAGACAATGGGCTTATCGTATCAGAGTAATAGATCACAACTCTATCAGTCAGTTTATCCTGGTTATCTGAAAAGCCAAATTAAGAAGAACTACCATATTTGGAACTCTTTGATCTTCCCAATTTGGATCCTGCCCAAGTAGGGTTATGATCAGGAAGCTGGATGCATGCCCAACACTATTCTGTGAGGTAGCCAGTAATATGCTTATTACTGAATCACCAGGGAAAATGGATGCATATCTAGCCATTGACCATGAAGAACTGGGTATGGGACATGGGACCACCCTGGAACAAATAGAAGAAAGGCAAACAAGGTCCAGCTACTTTGAGAGGTTGTTCCTTTTTTTTTGCTGTTACATGGAATAGCAAGAACTTTAGATCTGGCAAACAAATTGTCTGCATGCCTGCGCAGATGGGCATGAAAAGAACAGTTGCACATTTCTGTTCTATTTAAGGTAAAAGGAGTCAGCAAAAAATCTTAAATTTAAACTCATCTGGTCTGAGCCACATTTCAACTCTTCAGAGTAAAAACAATAACAAAGAGATGTGCCTTGAGGAGGCAAGAGAGGGAGCGAGACGAAGGGAATGTGGGATGGAGTTCCAAAGAATGGGGGCAGAGAGGCTGAAGGCCTGACCACCGATGATGGGGCAGGCCAGGCTCGAGACGTGGAGCAGGCCAGAGCCTACTGAGCAGAGGGAGCAGACAGGTTGATATGAGGGTTAGCAGGTCACAGAGGTAGGAAGGAGCAAGGCCATGTAGGGCTTTTAAGGTGAGGACGAGGACTTTGAACTTCACCCTCTGGGGGATGGGGAGTAAGTGGAGCTGGGTGAGGGGGCAGGTGATGGGGTCACGGAGCCTAGTGTGAAAGAGGACACGAGCTGCAGAGTTCTGGATGATCTGTAGCTTGTAGGGGGAAGAGTTTGGAAGGCCAACAGGCAGAGAGTTAGTGTAGTCGAGCCTAGATGTAATAAATGTGTGCATGAGGGTTTCGGCGGCCTGAGGGGAGAGGTAGTGGCAGAACCGGGCGATATTGCGGAGGTGGGGGAAGGCAGAGCGGGTCATGGCATAGATATGGATTAGAAAGGACAGTTGTGGGTCAAACAAGACGCCAAGGTTCTGGACTGGCTCAGTGAGGTGGAATGTGCATCCATGGATGGTTATGTTGTCAGCGCCTGAGGTTTGGAGGCGCTGGCACGAGCCAATCAGGAGAGCTTCAGTCTTCTTGAGGTTCAACTGTAGAAAGTTAGCTCTCATCCAGGACTTGATGTCTGACAGTCATTCTGTCGGGACAGCAGTGGTCTTGGGGTCGAAGCTGGAGGCAGGAGATAGAGTTGGTTATCATCCGCATACATGTGGAAGTTGACCCCATGTCTGCAGATGATGTCACCAAGAGGGAGCATGTACATGTTGAAGAGAAGAGGACCAAGGACAGAGCTCAGAGGAACGCCACACAAGACGGTGCGGGGGCAGTAGGAGAAACCATTTGTGGAGATAAAGTAGGGATGGTGTGAAAGGTAGGAGCTGAACCAGTCAAGGACAGGACCATGAAGGTTGAAGTGAGAGGTGAGGCGGTGGAGGAGGATAGAGTGGTCAACTTGTCAAAGGCAGCAGAGAGGTCAAGGAGGATTAGGAGATAGAAGGAGCCATGGGAGTAAAAATGAATCACCCTATATGGACCACATTGGACTTTCTTTTAATTCACTGGTCATACTAGTTGGAAAGCCTTCTTGAACAAAGACAAATCAATTCTGACTTGAATGAAAAGCAAGCTCACCTTTCAGAGAACTTGCTCACAAAATTTGGTGATTTCCCATAATAAAGTCAATCCTGAGTTACTGAATTGTTTTGGAAACAGCAAATAGACAGTACACAATGCTGCCAGATTGACATCTAAGACCACCCTAACTGCCTGATGATGGAGGGTACGGCAAAAGTGACATTTGTTGTCTCCTCCTGAAGAAATTTGTTGAGTCACATTATAATAAAAATAATCCTCGCACTTGATATAGCGCCTTATCACATCTTCGAGACGTCTCAAAGCAAGTCCAATGCACTTGCTGTGAAGTGTAGTTAACGTGCAATTGTAGGCGAAGAGTACAGTCCAGTACCTGTATGAAGGCAGATTGATCTTGGGGTGTAATTTGCAAACAGAATAAGAAACTCTAATGCAGCTTGCATTTTTGAATATCATACACAAAATGCTTTGCAAGGATTTGCAAATTAGATGCTTTAGGTATTCGCAAACAGAACTTCCTGTTAGTGCTTCGTATCCTGTTTGCGAATATCACAAATTAGAACTCATGGGAGTATTGATTTAAAACACATTTATAAACCGGAAAAAACATTGTGAAAGATGAGTTTTGCCATGTGCCTTGACATTAATAAAATGACCTTTGCTAATGGGTAGAACGCCTTCATGTTGATCCCTGCCTTAAAATTTGCAGTCACCAAATACTGTATTTGTTTTAAGAGCTCATTTTTTGTGTTATCATGAACTGGGAACCTGCCCTGGGCCAGCTAAAAGAAAGACATTTTTAGCAGCTAAAATAAATTAATGTGCTGGTTTGGCAGCTATACGTAAATCGATTGAGTGCTCTGATGGCACACAAGTAATGTTTAGGCAGCTGCTTCTTAACAAGTCTCACTACTGATAAACATATTAGAGCTAAACAAAGGGATTTCCTGACTAAACAGTGGATGTAGAGGAGTGATTTACTTTTTGAAAATGCACATTTCATTTTGCTAACAATTGGATTGCAAAACATTTAATAAGATTAGGGGAAATAGTTTCCAGAAAAGGATGACAACAAATGCAACAAGCTTTCAGTTTTGAACTGTTTGTTGAGATAATCGGAGACCAGGGGCAGATGTAACAATGCCAATGTTAATATTTAGAATTTGAGTACAAGATCCAGTAAATTCCCTCTCATTTTATCATCCAGAAACAAAATTTACACAAGGATTTTAACGGAATGTAACTCTTTGACGATAATAATGGCATATTTCCACCAGTACAATAAAGGAACAAATGCATGAATAATGATGTAGAGAAGAACATTACAGACTCCAGCTATAAAAACTACATAAATAGAGTAATTCTCTTCATGTGGGTTGAGATTCCGCCTGGTCTAAATTCATTTAATTAATGTAGCTTTTCCAGAAAATCCAGAGTTTCTCAATTTCTTAAATAGTCTTTAATTTTGAAGGCAATTTTCTGTAAATTCTTTTGAAGATCTATAGAAAACGGGCTTAAAAGTTAAAAGTAACTTCAACAATTTGCCAAATTCAACACACTCGGAAATGCTATGTTAATAAAGCAAATTTAGACCTAGATCATGTTTTATCCCAATGGCTGTTTGTGGAACACTGCTGTGTGCATTGTGGCTGCTACAACAACACAAGATTATATTTGTATAGCGCCTTTCATGTCAGGAGGACGTCCCAAGGTGCTGGACAGTGTACTGCATTTCAGACCCGAGCTGGGGTCAGGGGGGGGAGAAGGGAGGGGAGGGGAAGGGGGGTGACCAATGGCATGGTCGAAGAGGAGGGTTTTGAGGCGGGACTTGAAGGAGGCTAAGGTGGGGGCGAGGCGGAGTGATTGGGGATGGAGTTTCAGAGGTTGGGGGCAGAGTGGCTGAAGGCTCTCCTGCCAATGGTGGGGCAGGTGGGTTGGGGGACGTGGAGCAGACCGGAGCAAGGCTGAGCGGAGGGAGCGGGCGGGTTGCTATTACAAAATACATAATCATTGCACTCTGGAATAAACCCTGTGAATCTCTTTGAGATATCTCAAAGACATGATAAGGCACTAAATCAAATGCAAGGATTATTATTATTTATTTTATATAAAGATAGTACAGTTGACTCAAACAATAGGCACCACAATTACCCGACTCCAGCTATAGGTACTAGAATCCATCTATAGATAATACCACTACACAAATTCAGCTATAGACAACACAGTTACATGTCTCCAGCTGTAGACACTATAGTTACTCAATTCCCACTATACAGCTGCAGCCATAGGCTATAGCTACATATTATAGTAATTCAAACTCACATAGTGTAAGACACGGTTTAAGGAAAAATATAACTTGATGGGACTAAAACTGGCAAAGAACAAATATAAGAGAATATTTCACTGTGATTAAATGGTAGGATGAATAATTTCAAAAGTGGCCAGTGTTTGAGCCACTCAACATTTTGAAAGCTAAGCCTGATCTGAATTCAATGAATTCAACCAAATCATTTCACAATCTTCCCTACCAGCTATTTTCACGTGTGTAGATTTGTTGAGGCACTGAAATATATTCCCGAAGTAATTGAACTTACTGTTGCTTTTATAAATCTCTGCTGCCATTATGTGTTGGGTATGGGTGATTGGTATGCGTGCTTATGGTTTCTCAAACTACTTCCAGAAAGGTAAAGGAAATTCCCGGAAAGCACTTTGACGATGTTCTGAAATGTGAAGTCCTTTTCTCTAGCTGTGCTCCACATGGTAGTCTTTAAACTCAACTAAAATTGACTTAATTGGGAAACTATTTGAAGGGTTTTTCTGTGTAACACAGCAATGCCCATCTCTTACAAGAATAAGCCCAAACCTTGTGTCAGCCAAGGGAAATCTGTTTCTGTGTGTCTGCTATTCATGATTAATGCTTTTCCACTTGGTCTGTCTGCAGACTGATTTGTAACAGTCATTTGTTTTGTCACTGAGAAGTTTCTCTTTAAGCTCTCTTATGATACTATTTACATTCCTTTCAACCATTTAAAAAAAACACACCAAAATCTGCAGTGTTAATGCAAGGAATGTGAAGCTTCAATCTCAATAACCATGCATTCTGCTGTTCAGCAACCTATAGATGTTGTCTCAATATCTGTCACTTAACATTGTTGCTTCATAAAAAGTCATGGTACGTGGAGAGGGGAATAACCTTTTGTATGTTTAACTCCCTGGACTGGTAAAGATTTGTGAAAAATGTAGTTTTCCTGAGGTCGCTGTGTACTTTCTGAGAGTCCTATTTCTCAGCTCTCTTTAAGTGCTGTGTTACTGTTTGGCTGACTCCTCATTTTGCACAGTCTGTGAAAGTCTCCAGACCGTAGGCTCAAATAGCAGACAAACCCCTCAACAAATATAAACAAATGATAGTGAATGCTGTTATAGCACTCAACCAACTACTAGGATATCATAGCAATATAGAAACTATGAGGAGCTTGCACTTGTTCACGTGTGGGTGCAGGGACCTGTTCTCAGAGACTTCTAAGGTTTAAGAACTATTGTCTTAAAACTTTTAGGCCATAATAATAATCCTTGCATTTGATATTGTGCCTTATCACATCTTCGAGATGTCTCAAAGTGCTTCACAGGATATACTGTGGCCAATGCAAACTTTTACACAATTGTTACAATCAGTCTTCATTTAGCAGATGTTTTCACATAATTCTGGATGATCTTTCATTTTAAGCCAATAGTCTTAAGCCAAGGCAATGAGAAATTCTGAGCTTTGCTAGTTTATTGAAAGCATACTTACAATTAGTCACAAATGTATAGCCAAAACTTTTTCACCCTGGTATGTAGAATGGTTCCAAGTTACTTGATGATTAGCTTTTGTTTTATACAAGGTGTGTTAATATCCCTTGCTCTTGAGTGAAATAGACACTGCAATATCACACCGCAATATCAGACATATACTTCAATAGTACTGCAGCCTTAGTCGTTTGGTACAGGGGAGATGGGGCTAAGAGAGAATGAATAGAACATGAGACTCTACTTTTGCTTTACTCCCTGATATTGAGATATTTGGTGCTGAGGACAATGATAACCCTATTACCAACATAGGCTTCTTTGCCTACAAATACACATTCACTACCCTTGACAGTAATTGCTATACTTGTGACGTGCATTGAGATGTTTCAACATCATAGGTGCTACATCAAATGCAAGAATAGAAGGAGAGGCAGGAAGAGCAACCCCAAGATCACAATCACAATTTCATCCTTCCAAATTACACATTTTAAGGAAACGAAGGTGAACCGGAGAGGGAATACTTCACGGCTGCACACATAGCATAGCCACCACACCGACTTCCAATTGTGCGTGGCCATTTCTGTCAGATTCAAAACAGCATCACAATTACCATCAGGAATTTAAAAGTAAATGAGTAAATTATCTGCAGTCAGTTTTGGCCAGCTGACATACAAAATTGGCTGACCTCAAAGTGACTGGTGGTGGTGGGGAGGATTCATTAGCCCCTTTGCCCCCCTACTGGCTCCGCCACTGCTTCCTGCTATCTATGTATTTCAGTAATTAGTTACCCCTTTTAAAGAAATACTTCCTGTTTCTGTCCTAAAATTGTCCTTTACAGCTCTAAATTAGTGCTCCTACTGCCTTGGCATAACTGAAGGGATTGTTCTAGGTTTAATTTCTAGATAGGGGAAGGGTTGAAGCTGTGAAAGCGTAAAGTTCTAGTCTCCTGGATTCATAGACTGAGAGTGTCTCCATTGTCTCCATCCAATAAGCCACTAAACTGTGGATTCTACACACTGTTTGTTTATAAGACGAGAAGTTTGAAAGGATGAAATAATGAACAAGGGAGGATTGAGAGGCATCGGCAAGCACACATGCACACATCTTCCTATAATATTTAAGATTAGGTACCTATTCAGCAAATTACTCTTCCCTTTCATTCCATTGAAACAAATGGGTTACGAGGGGAAACACAATTGTCTTAAGAGAACTTGCAGTTATCAGGATTAATAAATGGACTGGAACTTTATATTGAATCTACATTAGTGAGAGACCCATAAACAGTACATTGGGCGTTTAATATATTAGAGAGAGAGTGAGAAAGAGGGAGTTATAGGAAGGAGTTAGTGTCCATAATATATAGTATTTCACTTTCCTGGGATGCTTGTGTACACAGCATTGATATGTAACTGATATATAATCATGAGGATTTTTACGTAATTTGTCATCAACGCTGCTTTTGATTTACTTACATCAAGAATCAAAGGGCCTGTTCATAATCCAGGGTTTGGGCCCGACTAGTACTGGATATAGAGGGAGGTTTTCCAATAGTTGCTTTAGTGTTATTTTACATCCCAGGAGCTGAGCTACAAGACATTACTGTGTAACGAAAAGCTTATGAAAACATTGATTCATGCAGAACCAATGCAACCATAGTCACTGGAAGATCAACAATGCCAACTGGGGTGGATTATTCCTTTTGAACATAATGCCTCACCCAATGATGAAGTCCATTCATTAATTAAATCATTTTCATGTAAGAATATGGTTGAAGAAAGCAAATGCCATTGACATTTGATACTCTCTACACAGGTTCTGAAGCATATCCTGGCACATCAGCCTTGGCCTTTGTTTTGATGGTTACGGGCAGTCCTCAAGATATTTTGTTTCCTAAGTGATGAAAACCTATGTGTTTATTTGCATCAGCCCCACTAGGGAAAACTGGTAGCCAGTCGTGAAAATATACAGTGCAGAGCCTACTGGCGTCTGGCCTGAAACACAGACAAAAAAAAACTAAAGTTAAGATAACAAAGTGTGAATATTGACTCTGCCCTTGTCCAACAATTTCTTTCCACTGCACATTGATCTCATTAAGTGAATGATTTACTGGAATTTCCTCCTGTTGATAGAAAGTGATTCTCTTTTCTTTTAACCTCAGGCATCGAAGGCCTGGATTTTTTCAGCTAGGCCTGTGACGCTAAACTGATATTTAACATTGTCACTTGTTTGTGTCACCTTAGGCTATGCATTTTTCTACTCTTTAAACCAGTCCTAAGTGCTTGCTTTTCTTCATTTCTAGTGGACGTTTGAGATGAACGTCCTGCATCTTGATCAATGATTCTTTTCTTATCTTTGACAGAACTCTGATCACTGCCCACCCACCACGAGACGTTTGCTGGCCTTTTATCACCAGTAGTTAGGTGTAGACTTCTGTGCCTGAGAAATAATTCAAAAAAAGATAATATAATAATTTGGTCACTAAATCCACAATTGGGGACACTGCTGGGTGCAATTGGCTGCTGCGGTTTTCCAACACAATAAACAGTCAATTCACTTGCAGTATATTCTGTGAAGCACTTTGCGACATCTCAAAGATGTGATAAGGCGCTGTATCAAACGCAAGGATTAATATTATTATTTGAAGAAAGTTCCTTTTCTAGCCATGTTGTGTGGGGTGGTGGGGGCATAAAAGGGTTCCATTTCAATGATTTTGTCGCGTTCTGATACCAACCATCAATCACTCAATTCCCCGATACCACTGCTTGTTCAGTCATTAATGGTGGAAGATTTGTTTTGTGTCGGAGTCCTGTAGCTCAGTGGTTAGAGCACTCACTTTGCAAGCAAGAGACCTGAGTTTGATTCCTGGCAGGGGGAAACCTTGGGCAAGTTTCCTTACTCCACACGCCTGATAATAATCCCTCAAAAAAATAATAATAAAATAATAATAAATTGGTCACTTCAATCCATGACTGTTATTGGGACACTGCTGTGTGCAATGGGCTGCCGCATTTTGACCACAAATATAGTCAGTTCACTTTACAGTCTATTCTGTGAAGCGCTTTGAGACGTCTAGAAGACGTGAAAAGTGCTAATTCAAATGCAAGGATTATTATTATTATATATTGATGAATAACAAAAGTCGCCTGAGTGAGCTTTTGACAGATTTCTATTTCAATACCACTTCCCTTGCCCAGCTTTATTACTTGATTTATTTTCTTTTGAGGTTTCTCTCCACAGTCACTTCTGTCAATTCATTTTAATGCGATTTATTGCTGATGTTCAGAACAAAAAAGAAACAGTCTGGCCAGCATTGTCTAACACTTTAGATGAAATAATACGAAATGTCAATTGCCTTCAATTCTGTATTAACCAAAATACTGTAATTCACCAAAGGTTGAAAGTTGTACTTTGGCATCTCTCCTGACACCCCTGTCTAACCTGTCAATTCTTTTCATTATTTTAAATGAAACCACCCTTTAAATCCTCTGCTGTAAGGGTAATAAGCACAGCCTACCTAGCTTCTCATCATAGCATTGGACTTGATAATCACAAGATTAGCAACAAGATAACAGCTTTACTTTTTTTTGTTGAGCTAAACTTTTTTGTCAAGTTTCATTGAAGACTCACTAACCGACACTACAGTGTTAATCAACACATCGCACATTATAATTTTCACCTCATAATGGGATTTCCAGCTACACATGTTGTCTTTACTGATAGTTTCTCCCAGTGTCCTGGCCAACAATCTCCCAGTTAAGATTGATCATTTACTTCATGGCTGCTTGTGGGATATTGCTTTGCTCAAATTAGCTACAAAATGCACAGTCACTACACCTTCCAGTAAATCCATGAATTGCTTTGAGACGTCCTCCTGATCTGAAAGGTGTTATATCAAATGCAAGGTTTGTTATTAGTTCACTGATAAAGTTACCCATTGTAACAGTGATTAAAACTTTCCATAGGCGTAACAAAATGGCTGTAGTAGAATCCTATTCTGTGCAATGGCCCAGGGTGCTACCTGATCTCAAAAGAACTCACAGATTTGTATATAAAATTAGGTCTTGTATATAATAATAATCCTTACATTTAGTACAGCGCCTTTCATGTCCAGACAAAGCCTCAGAGCACTTCACAGGATATACAGTGAAGCGCAATGACTGTTCTCTGGGCAATCGCGTTCCCATATATATCAGAGTCAAGAATTGACTTTAATTTGGATACATGTATTTGAATGAATCGTTAAGAGACTGAGAAATAGTTCTTTAGAAGCGGATCATCCCAAAGTAGCTCTATATTCAAGGACTTGTTCAAGAAATATATTCTCTTCCCTGTCACTGCATTCTGTTATGTAGAAAGACCCAGGAATTTCTGTTTTCTGGTTACCAGTACCAATAGCCTTGAGATAGGCCTGTTAGTGAATGCTGCCCAGCTTCAAATGGATAACAGGCTCCTGCACACACATGTGTGATTTGAGAAGCAGGGAAAGATTTAACTGGAATATCATGGCTTGTGTATAATACATAACGGGTTCCAATGGAAATCTCCACATATTACGAGTTTGTTTTAACACTATGTTAAATAAATCCCTCCAATCTGTCAGTGCTGTTAAAACAAATAGGCACTTGCCTTCCAGTCTGAGTGTGGGAATGAAGCTTGGCTTGTTTATATATTTTTTTTAATTTCCTATTCCTGATCTTGAAGCATTTCAACAGGTCTCTATTCTGTGGTTTATTAGTTGGGCAGATCATTACATTCCAACGCCTCCTTTGTTTCAACCCACTGCCCAGTGAAGTGTCGACTGGAGTTGAGGAACAGATACACTTCAACCATTTCCTAATCACTTGCTGTGGTCGCGCTCCGAGCACAGGAGAATGAGAAGGGCCTGAGCAGGTGCTTGGAATAACCAATTACTTCCTAATTACTTCCGAAATGTTTTTTCCCACTCCTATCTCTAACCGTGAGAACCTGGCAAACACTACCTCAACTATGTGCTCTCAGAAACTCCTTTTACACTGCTGGGACTTGATATTTCTCATGGTCCGAGCCTTGAGACCATTGTCTTTAAAATTGAATGCAGAAGTTGGAAAATTCTTAAATTCCACCATAATTTAAATGTGCATTTTTTGACAATTTCTTTTTGGAACTGGGGCTAAAACAGCACCTGGATTATTTCTGAATTAAAGCATTTTCCGCCCCAAAAAAGCTATTGAAAAGAATATCTTGGAAACAGCTTCTAAAATAAAGCCAAATTTAAGAATTTTCCAAAATTCTGCACTCTCTTTAATTTTAAGACATTTCTAGGCTTTAAAGTTAGGACTATGAGAAATTTCAGACATCTGATATGTTTCTGCATTAGCATTTTGAATTAACCCAAATGTCACATTTATGCAGAGACCCAGCATTATAAGGCTCAGTTATTGAGCAATTTTGTGGAACTGACCTGCTTATGTCGGTAATTCGCTCCATGAAGCAAACACTAAATGTGCTTATAACGTCTCTTTCATTTATATTCTACATGCTGGCACACAGATTGTGTTTTCATACACATGCACCTATGCTGCCTATGCACACAAGCATTAAACCTACAAGTAGAATCATATAGATTTAATCATAATCTGCTATTAAAAATAAATAATTGTTGCATTTTATATAGGGTCTTTCATATCAGGAGGACGTCTTAAAGCACTTCACAGGATTTAATATAAAGTATAGTGACTGTATTTTGTAGGTGAATGGGGCAGCCAATTTAAACACAGCAATGTTCCACAAAACAACCATGAAGTGAATGACCAATTTTATCAAGGAATTCTGGGCAAGT